>NC_141685.1:1095170872-1095455872 GCF_964263255.1 Lissotriton vulgaris
CGCTTTTGGTACCTCATTTGTATCTTTACATTTGGCGACGAGGGTCACTGCAGCCCACCGACCGGCAAGAGGAAAAGCTGATATTGGGATTTTTCACGAAGAAATCCTCCTTCGCCAGCTCTCAACGCCCTACGCTCTCCAATTGGCAGAGAAGTTTGCTTCTTCCCTAATAGACAATTGGATGGTAGCATTAGTTCAACCCCTCACGTGGTGAGGATTTCCTATTACACCTTTCGAGGCTCTGTTTGGCTAATTTCTCGTTTTGGACGTGTTTAAGCTTCAGTTATGGAAAAGCAGTTTCGGTAAAGGAAAAACAGCAGTTGCCTAGCAACATTACTACCGATCGTCTTTTCTCTTCGAAAACACAGGATTTCATTCCCAATTTCATACGCTAAGAAGATTTTATGGGTAAGAATTGCCTGCTCTTTGGTGACAGGCACACCATTTACAATTTTACATATTTATTATAAAATTAACCAGCAATACAGTCCTTTATTCATTACAAATGATTATATCAGCAACTTTTCATTATAATTTACAGAAGTACATTTCTGCTACTTGGAAACAAGCTTTACATTTATCAGTTTGACCTACTTATTTCATTGCTTTATTCAATTACTATTTACAAGGAGAACTTATCACAATTATACATAATTTATTTGACAATCTTTATTATTTTTTCTCATGGCTTCTAATAACCAACTTCTTAAGTTAGTTGACTTTTTACCATCACCAGGTAAAACTGCAATTCCATGGAAACATTGGCTTAATTTATTTCAGAATTACCTAGTTGCCAATTATGCTATTGAGTATGATGATCCAAAAAGGAAATTTGCTCTTTTGTATGGTATCTGGGCTTTGAAGGACAAAAAGTCTTCAACAATTTACCTCAAATTCCAGCTCCTGCAGGTGCTGAGGAAGGTTAGAATGTGTATGCTGAGGTTCTAGCTAGACTCTCCAGGAAGTTCACAGAAGTACCCAGTATTCTTTTGGAACGCTTTAATTTTATGAAGAGAAAGCAAAATGTAGATGAGTCTATAGAAGACTACATTTCAGTTTTAAGACATTTGGCTTCTACATGTGATTTTGGAGCTGTGTTAGATACCTGTCTCAGAGATCAATTTGTATATCATTGTGCTTCAAAGAAAATTCAAGAGAGATTATTAGGTTGTGCAAACCCAACATTGAGTGAAACTATTGATATAGCTAAGGGTATAGAAAGATCTATTGTTTCTTCTAAGGTCCTTACTAATGATTTTTCCTCCTCAAGCTCCTCAGTAGCTTTGGTATCTAATGAGGATATTCAAGTTTCAGCCATTGATACCAGAGGCAGATTTAATAGAGTACCTTTTAAGAAACCCAATAATTTCTGTTTCAGGTGCGGATCTCGCAATCATTTGGGAAACAATCCAAATTGCCCAGCTTCATTCAAAAAATTTACTAAATGTGGTAAATTAGGACATTTTATGTCTGTTTGTAAATCTCAGAAAAGCACTTCCAGAGTCAGCTCTACTGAAGCTACACCCCATACATGTTCACAAGATTTTGAGAAATTGTTTTTAGCTTTATCAGATGACAATTTAGAGGAAGTTTTAATCAAAGGACCTTATTGTCAAGCTATTATTTCCAATATTCTTATTAATGTGATGGCTGACTCAGGCGCTCCCATTACAATAATTCCTGACTGGTTGTTTATGGAAAATTGGAAAGATAGACAATTATCTCAGCCTGATGTTCATCCCAAAGCATTTGGGGATCATGACATTGACATGTCTGGTTATTTTATTGACGTCCTTTCATGCTTGGGTAGGAAAATCACTACTAAAATTTATGTAGCTGTGAAGGGAAAAACATAATTGGCTGGAAAGATTTAGCCACATTGGGGATTAAACTTTTTCCTGGCTCTGACAATCCTATTAGGCTTGTAGAACAGTCAATCAATTTTATTGAAAGAGATTTAGAAACCAATGTTAGCAATGTAGTTAACAAATTTAGTGAGATTTTCTGTGATAAAATTGGTAACATAAAAAAGTTTGAGCATTTAATCAAACTCAAAAAGAATGCTTCGCCTGTTGTGCACAAAGTGAGATCCATTCCTCTCAGTACAAGGCAGGATCTCAAAGCTATGCTTGACAAACTTTGTAAGGAGGGTGTTATTACACCCACGGACTCATCAGAATGGGTAAGTCCAATTGTTATCGTTAAAAAGAAGAATAACGAAATTTGTCTCTGTGTTGACCTTCGCACCCTGAACAAGGACATCATAATTGACTGTCATCCCTTACCCAAGGTACAAGGTTTGTTAGCAAACTTGGGTGGGGCAAGTGTGTTTTCTTTATTGGACCTCAGATCAGTGTATCATCAGATACCGCTTGCCGCTTAGGGATCTGGACTGTGTATCTGTCGCACTACCCCCGCGGATATTAGATAGTATCTCGGCCCTTGGCATTGCACGATGTGTACCTCCCCTCCCCCCTTGCATAAAACAGCTATCCGATCCCAGTGTGACTGAAACACGTATCCGGGCACTATACTTAAATACACGCTCACTGGTCAAGCATCAGATCGATCTCTTCATCCTCCTCACTGATGAAAGACCTGATATTCTCTTACTTACCGAGACCTGGCTGAACGATGATTCTCTCCCTGACATCTTAGCTGCTCTGCCCCCCGATTACTACCTGCTCAATACGAACCGACCTTCTGGCCGTGCCGGTGGCGGGGTGGCAGCTGTCATCCGTAAGGAGCTTAAATTTACCTCCACGTCCTCTTTCACTCTCACTGACGTGGACAATCTCATCATTAAGCTAGACACCGGAGAGGGTGCTCTTACCATTATCATCCTGTATCGTCCTCCCTACCCTATGCCTTCGTTCCCTGCAGCCCTCAGTGAACAGCTAGCCAATCTACTTATTTCCTCTGCCCGAGTCGCCATTTTCGGCGACTTCAACTATTGGTACAATGACAAGGAAGCTGGCCCTCATGCGGCTGAGCTATTTGAAGTCCTCACCAGCTTCAACATGAACCAACACGTTACTTCCCCCACTCACACTGGGGGTCATACTTTAGATCACATCTGGACTCATAATCTCACTCTCTCCTATCCTGTAATCACCCCTTGTATCTGGTCCGACCATTACTTGATCGATACAGTGATCACAATCAGAGGTTGCAGTAAGGTCCCTCCCATGGCCGGTGGGACTGCCCGTAAATGGAGCACTCTCGACTCTCAGGCATTCCTTTCATTCTTGGCTGAGACTCGCCCTTCGTCATCTAAAACTGCGACTGTCCACACTCTGGAGGAAGATCTTACTGGCTGGATCATCAAAGCCAGTGATCGCTTTGCACCTCCCTCCAGCTTCCCCCGCTCCCGGCACAGTAAGTCCCATAAGTGGTTCAACTCCACCCTGAAAGCTCAGCAACTCGAACTGCGCCAAACGGAGCGTAGGTGGAGACGCAATTATCTGCCCATCAACAGAGAGCTATACATCGCTGCGAGAAAAAAATATAAAGATGCTATTATTGCAGCAAAAGCTCTTCACATCTCGGAAAGGATTCTCACTGCTCATAACAAATCTCAGGAGATCTTTTCAATCATGAGGGAGCTTACGTCTGATGCAAGGACTCTTCCTTCTCAGACCCCGACGCAAGAATCTTGCAATGCCTTAAATAATTTCTTTATTGAAAAAATTGCCAAGATCAAGAACACGATTCCTTCAGTCCTCCCTGATGATATGCCAGCCTCCCCCCCTGAAAACCCGCTTTCCTTGCTCTCTCTCCCTGCCCTCGACCCCAGTACTCTGGCTAAACTTGTTGCTCGAGTCAAATCTGGCTCACCTAATGATTGCTGTCCTCCCTCTGTCTTTCGTGACATCTGCCTGTCCTTACCGGACTGCATCTTGCCTTTATTAAATGCCTCATTGGAGGCAGGAGTAGTACCTAATTCCTTCAAGGAGGCTGTCCTCGTGCCTTTACTGAAGAAGCCTGGAGCTGACCCGGACGACCTTGCCAACTATCGGCCTATCTCTCTCTTGCCCTACCTATCCAAACTCCTGGAGGCACATGTTACTAGTTGCCTATCTGAATTCATCGAGTGTTCCAACTTTCTCGAACCTAATCAGGCTGGGTTCAGACCAGCCCATTCCACCGAGGCTGTGATCCTGGCAGTTATGGATACGCTTAGGACTAATGCCGATAAAGGGACATCACAGGCGCTTGTCTTATTGGATCTGTCGGCTGCGTTTGACACGGTGGACCACAACATCCTCATCCACCGTGCCGAGCAAGCCGGCATCCGAGGCCTGGCTTCTGCCTGGCTCAAATCTTTCCTGTCGGGCAGAATGCAGGCGGTCCGGCTTGGCCCCTTCACAGCCGCACAGGTCCCATCCATCTGCGGAGTGCCTCAGGGATCGTCCCTGTCCCCTCTGCTTTTTAATCTTTATCTTCAGCCGCTTATTTTCTCCTTGAAGAGGTGGAATATCACCGTATTCAACTATGCAGACGATCTGCAAATCATTTTTCCGCTTAACACCCCCAATGCAGCCCTCGATTGTCAAGCAGTGATGCTACACATCCAACATTGGATGAATTCCCACCAGCTGAAATTGAACCCGGGGAAGACCGAGTTGATCCTTCCAGGAAATAGTCTCACTCACTGGGGCCCACAGTTCTGGCCAACTGAGCTTGGCTCCCCGCCCATCCCGGCTAAGTCAGCAAAGAGCCTCGGGGTCATAATTGACTCAGAGCTCTCTCTTAAGCCTCAGGTTGGTGCGGTTGTGTCCTCATGTATGTTCCAGCTCAGAAAAATCAGGAAAGTTTCCCATCTCCTGACACCAGAGGCCCTGATACAAGTCCTGATCGCCCTGGTGCTCTCCCGCCTGGATTTTTCAAACTCCCTGTACTACGGCCTACCTAAATTCCTCCTTAATAGGCTCCAGATTGTACTGAACCAAGCGGCAAGGCTGGCCTATAAAACCCCGAAGTGGCAATCCGCGAGACCACTTCTTCACAGACTCCACTGGCTGCCGGTGGAGCAGAGGACTGCATTTAAGATCGGCTGTCTGATCTTCAAAGCTGTGTTCGGGACCTCCCCTGCCTTCCTCAAATCACTGGTCATCCCTTACCGTCCGGTACGCAATCTTCGTTCCTCCCATCGCCTCTTGCTAGCTGTCCCTGCTACCAAACTAAAAAAAAAACGGCGGTCGTAGATTTGCCTACCTTGCCCCCACCTTCTGGAACCAGTTACCTCTCCCTCTTAAATCTGCCAAATCCCTTCTGGCTTTTAGAAAACTCCTAAAAACTCACCTCTTCACACAGACTGGCTAGACCCCCGTATCTCCATCTCATTGGCACTCAGCCAGCGCCAGGAAACCTCTCGGTGTCAGTGCGCTATACAAGAATCCCCTAAGATAAGATAAGATAGAGTCAAGACCTTACCACTTTTATCACACCATTTGGTGCTTTCAAGTATCTACGCATGCCGTTTGGGCTTGCCTCTGCGGCAAGCGTGTTTCAGAAATTCATGGATACGATCCTCAAGGATATCTCTGGGGTACAGGCCTTTCAGGACGATGTCCTCATTTTTGCTAAATCAGATAGAGAACACACTCTCATATTGGAAAGGGTTTTGTCTGCTTTTAAGGATGTTGGAATTACTCTTAGGAAAGAAAAGTGTAGATTCCAAGTAAATCAACTAGACTACCTTGGTCACTGTATCGCCAAGGATAGAATCAAACCCAAAGAGTCACTCATTTCTGCTATTAGAGACACTATTCCTCCCAAGGATAAAGATACACTTAAGTCATTTCTTGGTCTCTGCGAGTATTATTCTCGTTTCATTCAAGGGTATTCTTTAATTGTTCAGCCTTTGAGAGAATTGTTGCGCAAGGGGAAAGTTTTCATTTGGTCTGATGAGGTTCAAAGAGCTTTCTCTGAGATCAAAGTGTTGATTACCACTGCACCCATTCTGTCTCCTTTCACTCCGGGCCAACCTTGTTTTGTGTCTGTTGATGCCAGCCAATTGGGCATTGGTGCAGTCTTATCTCAACACTTTGATAACAAAGAACATACCATTGCATATGCTTCACGGTCTTTACTCTCCTCCGAAAAAAATTATAGTACCATAGAGAAGGAGGTGTTAGGTTGCACTTGGGCAGTGGAGAAGTTTAAGACTTTTCTTTGGGGGACTAATTTTTTGATTTTTACTGATCACAAGCCTCTCATTTTTATGTTAAACGGTAATGGTACTGGAAAAGCTTCGGCTAGGCTTGTCAGAATCCTCAACAAGTTGCATGAGTATAATTTTGATATCAAGTACTTACCTGGTGGTAAGAATGCTAGGGCAGATTGCCTGTCTAGGATGCCTGTTGAGGAGGCATCATCCTTCGTGGAAGATGAAGTGGAGTGTGTTGTAGCACTTATTGATGACATATTACATGATTGTCTCTGGGTTTTTATTTCGCCATGATTTATTAGTTCCTCCGTCTAAACTAAGATTTTTGTTGTTTAAAAAGAGCCATGAGGGACATATGGGTGTGTCTGCGACCATTAGGAATTTAAAGCAATTTTATTGGTGGCCAGGCCTGGATTTTCAGGTGAGGTTGTGGATCTCTGATTGCAGCACTTGTCTTATCTCTGACAAGCATTGGAGAACTTTTGAACCACATATTAATATGGTCCCACTACCTGCTTCTGCTTGGGGAAAGGTCGCTTTAGATTTTGCGGGACCATTTGAGCTTCTTCCTGCAAATATGAGACATATGTTAGTTTTGATCGATTATTTTTCTAAATGGGTGTATTTTTGTTTTGTTTCAGTTCCAGATACCACTGCTGTTATCACATTTTTGAAGAATGTTTTTGATGTTGAGGGCCCTCCCAAAATTATTGTTACAGACAATGGCACTCAATTCAGATCCCATCACATGTTGAGTTTTGTTCAGAATTTACAAAACCTTACTGTTGCCCTTTATTCTCCTTTGTCAAATGGTCTGGTTGAACGTATTAATCGATTTTTGAAGGTAGGAGTCCAAACTGCTTTATCTTCTGGTTGTCAGGTGGAAGATTTCTTAAGGCAAAAACTTTGGGCTTACCATAACACTCCTCACAGTACTACAGGGGTTTCTCCATTCAAAATGCTGCGTCACAGATCAGCTGTTTCAAATCTCTGTCCTCATTGGGTGAATGATTTGACTAACAGCAGTGTTCCTGTTGAGGATGATTTGCTTAAAATTAAGAAACTTGTTGAGTCTAAACATGATGCTGTTTCAAGTTTCAAGTTCAAGTTTATTTTATTTATGTTTTGGGACTCTTTACAGAGGTCCACATAAAATCATCCAACATTGACATTTGAAGCATTATCAACAATTTACAAAAAACAAATCTAATATATATCCAAAAATTTTTTAAAAAGTTAAAAATGATGCTGTTTCTTTACATCTTCAGGATACCAGAAATACTAAGGATATTTTGTTGTCTGTTGGGTATTGGGTTTTAATTAAAAAACCTACAAGAATTAGGAAAGGAGAGTCTAAATTTACGTTACCAGTAAAGGTTATACAGGTTTTTAAAAATGCTGTTTTGTTAAAAGGAAGGGGATGGTGGAATAAAAGATGTTTGGTCAAAATTACCAATGATCAAGCTTCCAAGATCATCTCTACCAAAAGAAAGGGTCTTCTTGATTATGACTCAGGTGAGTCAAGTTCTGGTATGGATTTCTGTGTTAATATGTCTTCTTCATCTAATGTTAACAGGAATCATGCTTCAATTAATGTTGATGGAGATTTTGTTTCATCTACTGATTCCATGACTAATGTTGTTCCTCCTGTGGTATTGCCAACTTCTTCTACAAGTTGTGTTTCTTCACCAATGGTGCAAACATCAGCTGTTATTTCTTCTCCACCTTTAGGTCCACAAAGATCACATCGCAACGTTTCTGTTCCTCAGAAATTTAAGGACTTTTATTTGATGTAAACTAGCTTCTATGTAATAGACTTTTCATATTGTTATTTATTACTTTTCTTTTGTTTGATAATAAAGGGGATGTGTTGGAGTTGCGAGTTGCTCTTCCTCCTTTAAGAGCGGCTCGCAATCTCCACGTCATTTCTTTCTATCTGTTTTGTGAGCCTGCTTTCACGCTCTGTTATCTTTTAAATATGCTATGTTATTGTGATAATGTATTATACCTCGTGCTTTGTTATTCTTCAATTCATGTCCTCGCAGATGCGTTTTCGTTGTAACTGCCTTTATAGTTGTTGAAGGGAGTTACAATAAGGACGCTGCTGGAGTCGGTTGTGGGCTTACATATGTGAACCTACTTTCTTGGATTAAACACTTAATCAACAGTGCAAAACTTTTGGTACCTCATTTGTATCTTTACCGTATGCTAGCTAACTCTCGCCTAAACCCATCAATGGCACAAAGGAACTTTCATGCATAATCCAGACTTATTGGCATTGTCGGTGCTTGTTCAGCATTAAGTTCATCTGAAGTCCACTATGATAAATTCTCCTTTCTTTACTCTCCAGTGCCATGTCATGTGCTATGTTTGTTTTTTATGCAGTGTCATTTTATGACACATGTGCTACGCACCTTGCAATGCTATTTAAAAAAAATCAGTAAAGGCAAATTAAAAAGAATTGGCGTGGCCTTCGCGGACCTTCCAAATGTGCTGTATCACCGTCCTGTGAGCGTGGCCTCAATCCTCTTCTTCCTGTTATTGCTGTCATTGGTTTGTGGGCAGGGTCTCGCTTCCCATCCTATTCTGTACCAATGCTACTCTAAGAAAATGGTTTCACTTTGCTGCTCCTGTTCAAAAGGTCATATCTGTGTCGGAATGACCTCACTCCTTTTCAACCAATAGTGCTCAGCAGTTGCTTTGTGGGCGTAGCTTTACACCTCCGTTTTTAGAGACTTAGCCTGTGGGCGTGGCTTCGCTTCCCCTCTTCCTATCGGTGCTGAGTCATGGGGATTGTGGGCGCGGCTTCGCTCCTAGTCTTTATTGGTGATTCAGAGTTCTGCGGGCAGAGTGTTTTGTCTTTTCTGATCGGTGATTCGCTAGAAGGTTATTCTGTGTAAGACGCATTCTTGCATGTATTGGTTGCAAAGTCATTGTTGTGTTAGGTGTGGCCTCAAGCGCGTCCCTCAGCTGATTGGTTGCTCTGCTGTTCCTTGTGTGTGACGCCAACCTGCTTTCGGCTCTGATTGGGCAAACGAGTTCTTGGGGACGTGCTTTAGCCCGGTGTCACTCTACCTGTCACTGGTCACTGTCTTTGGCTTCCACTCTGGCTCTGTACTCCCTGAATCCTGCCGGATCGCCCCCATGCAGTCACAGTCAGCACCCGGGTTGCAGTCCGTCAAGCTCTACGTGTACGACCTCTCCCGAGGCATGGCCCGGCGCCTCAGTCCCGTCATGCTAGGTAAGACTCCCACCGCTTGGAGCGAGGGCTTTGCGAGCAGGGGGGAATGGGGTTCATAGGGAGAAAGATGATGGCGGATGGGTTAGAATAACAGAGGACTAGGAGAGGATGAATATAGTATTTAGAGAAAAAGTGGCTCAAAAAAGGAGGGGCGAGAGACAGGAGAAAATGGGTCAGGACAGGCGAAGAAGGGTCTGAGGGTCTGGGAAAGGACATGGGTCATGAAAAGTAAGGGCATCGGCCAGGAGAAGGAGGGGCGCAGAATCGGGAAGAAGGGCTATTTGAGTGTCATAAGTGAAAGAAAGTGGCTCGTGGTTTGTGCGCTGGCGAGCACAGCCGCTAACACGCATGGTCCAACCGGTACAAACACTGACACACCTAGTGTCTTGTGGGCAAAGACCACGTGCGGTCTGAGACCCTTTTATTTATAACCTCTGGCCAAGTCCGGCTAGAGGATGTACTGCATACATATCTGGGTCGGAGGGCTGCCCCTGAAGTGTCCGGGTGGCTCACTACATCACTTCCCAACTTAGCTCTGAAATTCACTTCGGGACTTTACCCACAAAGCCATTGAACCTAGTTTCGGCCTGGGATGAGGCCACAGATTGTACCGCTGATGTCGAGAGAGATCTGGGCCACCTTCTCGCTTACCTTGTTCTTGAGACTCTCATCGCCCTTCTTCTCCTGTTGACTATTCCCTTGATGTCCCGCCATGCTGTGGTTGATCCTGAGGCTCCTCCGCCAATGATGGAGCAGCAACATCTCAGGTCTCCTCTTTCTTCTGACTCCTTTGACAAGATCTCTCCACTTTCTTGAACCGTGAAATATTGCGACTGACTGTTGTGAGAAGTTGGCCTGGCATATGCTGTCCACTATTCTAGTGCGCACCTTGCACCAGTCCAAACGACTCTTATTGATGGTAGGTTTAAAGACAACCTATATAGATAGCTATCCTAGTGGTAGCTGTGGAGAGCAGCCCTCAGGCTAAGTCTTGAAGGAATGTAAAGCAGCTTGTTTTACTAGTCTATAATCTCATGAATGACCAAATGAAAAGAGAACCACACCAGGTATATATTTAAAATATATGTATGTATTATAAACACATCCCTCTAGTCTCTTTATGAGGCTAGAGGCAAAAGTACATTCAGTAAACTTGATTAGCACACAGTAAATTAGCACAATATATATGTTGAGCCCTTAAACCATATATTAAGAAAGTGGTATAAGAATCTCGACTGACATAGATACAAGGCCTAAACCCTTTAGAACCGCTGAGGCCACCAGGAACCACCCAAGGTGGTGACAGAGGGGACCCACGGGGGAAGCGTGCAGTGTCTAAACACAGCTGCGAATCACCATTAACTTCTATGGGAAAAGTCGCGGTTGGAAATTTAAAGATTAAGGACACTTAGAAGAGGACTTGGAACAAACCCTTTTAGAACTAGGAGGTTCTAGAGTCCACACCCACGGGAGCACCGGAGTACTCGAGTTACCTCACCCAGGGAAGCCGGGTGCATAGGTGTCTTTTCGTGTCGGGTTTCGTTGTCGATTTCAATGACGAGCTGCTGTAAAGTGTTGCTGGCGACCAAGTGGAAAGTGTCAGAGTGGATCCAAGGGTGGATCAGAGATGTGAAGAACCTGAAAGCAGAGGGGACAGAGTCTGGGTCATTTGCCCGTGACCAGGAAGGCGATGAGCGGATGCCCACCGATGTCGGGTGATTTCAGGTGAAGAAGGTGAAGCTTGACTCTTCAGTCATGAGGACCAGGAGGCGTCGCCGACGAAGACGACCAGGTGATGGATTCAAGCTGTCCCACGAAGGATGTTGAGTGCTGCGGTGTCGGTTTCTGGATTGGACCCAACAAGCATTGGCAACAGCAATCCACGCAGAAAGCAGAGATTGGCTTCGGTACAGACCAGCAAGGTCTGATGGACTCAGCCCTTGGTGGGGAGTCAGGGCACATCTGGAGCAACCAGGGAAACCCAAAGGAAACAAGAGTTACCTTCTTGGGGACCCACCAGTCGACGGACCAGGGATCGCAAAGGGGCCTCGAGCAGAAATGCTAGAAGCGGGCTCACGAGAACACTCGTGGAGTGTAGGCCCATAATCTTTGGTGCAGATGGTGCTCGGGGCTTGGACTGCAAGTATCCCAATACACATCTTTGGGAAAGCTTGGGAAGTCGATGCACTAGCAAATGTGCACAGTGTCCAGGAGTTCCGGTCCCATGTCATTCGTGAGGGCTGCGGGTCTCAACTTTGCTGGGATCTCGTATCTGCCTCTGAGAAGTCTGGAAATCCGTGTCCTGAGTCGCAAATACTTCGGGGTCCGGCGGGAGCCTTGGAAATGCAGACCGTCAAGATGCATCTTTGGTGCCTGTTTGAACAGGGGAGTCACTCCTTGACCCCAAGGGAGATTCTTCCGTCTTCTAGTCGTGTAGAATGTCGAAGTTCCAGGATATATGTTGCAGAGTTTCATCCAGGTGTAATCTGAAGTCCTAAGGACTGACGTCCCATACTTATACTAAGAAAGGGGGTTGGACATACTCTGGGGACCCACCTATGAGAGGGTCTGGGAAGAGGGGTGGTTACACCCATTCCCTTTGTCCAGTTTCGCACCAGAGCGGGGGATGAGTGACCCTGCAACCGGTTTGAACTGGGATATGCATAGGGACACCAAGTGTGCCCCCAGCACTGTCTGAAAAGCATTCTCTGATTGCACCCACTCAGCCCGAATACACTAAAGCCTGTCTGGGAGGTGGTTACACCTCCCTGTGATAGGAAACCTATTGTCCAGGCCTCCCCTGCTGGAGTTTCGTCCAGCAGCAGGAGGTCAGACCCGTGTCTGTGGCTGCAGCATCAATTTTGTGATGCCAGGGCTCCTTTAAGCTATTACCGGTTGGGTCAGTGTGTACATGTCTCTCCCTCTAGAAGGGTGGAATTCTACCCCCGCCTCCAGGGGGGGGGGGGTAGGATTCCAAAGTGTTTGACATCAAACACAACATGACATGTTTCCATGCAGCCATTCCAAAGTTAGCATTTACCACAAGGTTATAATGCACTTAAGAGTATATGGTCTGGCAGAATCACAGAACAGCTTCAGAGAATAGATTCCGAAAGCTGCAGAGGGGTCCTGCTCATGCATGGGCACCCTCTCACACAAAACCAAGCACTCTGCCTTCAAGATTGATAAGGACTGCTAAAGGAGGGACCTGTAGGTTTTTATGTGTCCGTGATTAAAGGTAGATATAGGTAACCTATATCTTAGTAAGGGGTGCATGCACCACCTTACCCAGGCTGCAGTAGCAGACCTGTGGTGCTATTTTGGAAGGCTTCCCAGGGGTGGCATAATACATGCTTAAGCCCCTGGTAGGCATCTGGGGGGGTACCTATGCCCTTAGTACCTAAGGTGCCATGTACTAGGGATTCACAAGGGTAACCCAGTAACCAATCTGGAGTGTACCTAAAGTACATGCAATCATTTTAGAGAGGAATCAGCTAGGCTGGGGTCCGGGTTAGCAGGGCCCCAGCCAGACTAAAGTCGAAAAACAGTGAAACACCAGCAAAAAGTGGGAGTAACCATAGTTAACAGATCCTACTCTTCTACAACTGTCTCCGCTCCCTTTTTAGCTGACATCATTGTGCCTTCCACTCTCACTGTTTCCGATACTCCTGGTTCAAATGGTGTCCTGAACTTCCATCCACACCTGCAGACTCCTAGGAGTACGTGATCTCCATTCTCCAACTGTCTTGAGGCTGCTCTCTAGTGAATACTTCCCCCTGTATAATTTTGGCATTGCCTATTCTGAGACCCATTTGGATCATACTCTGGTTGAGTCCGTTCCAGATGTACAGGAATCATGCCACTTCTGTGCCATTTTAGCATCAAAGCTCATGGGGGGCATTTAGTAGTGCAATGTGATGTTCCTCTGTATATCCCCCAGGAACCGATGCAGGCTGACTTCTTGGCTGGTTCCTTCATGCATGGCAATGCGTGGCGTCTTGTTCAGTGTCTGCATGAAGCGCTCGACCGCCCCATTCGCTTGTGGCCACTGTGGGGGTAATGCTGTGATGTCTAATGCCAAGATGTTGAGCAGATCCTGGAACTTAAACCCCTGAAATGGAGGATCGTTGGCTGTTTTAATTTCATCGGGAAGGTCGAACAGGGCAAATACCTTTTCTATGTCTGGTGCCACATTTGCAAAAGGCGTCGATTCATCAAGCTCTACAATAGGATATTTTGAATGGCTGTCCAGGATGACCATGGTGAGTCTTCCATCAGGGAAACTGCCAAAACCTGTGCTTACTTTGGTACAGAGGGTATCTGCTAGCTCTTCAGTAATGATAGGGGCTGGCAATTCGGGGCTGCTCGTTATCTGACACGCTGGACACTGCTGTATCAGATCATCCACTACTGCTTCCAGTCTTGGGAGCCACACTTTCTCTCACAGATTAGCCTTCATCTTTGCTGTCCCCTGATGTCCTCTGGGGGCTAGCTCTTCCACTCGCCTTGCCAAAGTTTTCTGGCTCACTAGCCAGTGATCTTATAGATCCAGATCCTCAGGAGTGGCACTGAGCTCATGCCGTCTGCTCCACAGCTGTGTGAGGCATTCCTTGTCCGGGCCACTCCAACTGTTTGCATCTTAGAGGAAGGCATGCTAAGATTCGTGTTGTATTGTGTCTCTGACCTTTTTCAAAACTGATTTTCCAGCTGTCGCTTCCCCAACTTCTGGCAGATTCAGTGCTTTCGGGAAAGGGCCTTGAGACACCAGACGGATGTACTCCTGTCCGATTAGCTTCCTCCACCGCTTCATCATTCACTTGGAGCAGATGACAGGAAAGGAAGTCAGCTGGATTTTAGGACTCTTGTCTGTAGATCACTTGGAATTTGATAGCGCTGTAGCTGAATCGCCCACCGTTGATTGCGAGGTGGGGGATGGGTGGGGCGCACCCTGGAACAGAGGTACCAGTGGATGATGATCCTTGATCACATAGAGTGATCACCCAAAGAGGTGTAGATGGAAAAAGGCCACATGCCCGCTTGATGGCAAAGGCTTCCCTCTTGATCTGAGCATATCTTGCCTCCATTGGAGTGAGTGCTCTGCTTGCAGATGCCAGAGGTGCCTACCTTCCTTGCTCCACTTCCTGTGTGAGTGCTGCCCCAGGCCAACTGTGCTGGTGTCTAGTATTAGCTCTGTCCTTTTCTTTGGGTCAAAGCATTGTTGGTTTGTCCGGTATTGTTGTCTCGACCTTCTGGAACGCCTCATCCTCATTTGGCCCCCATACCCAGCGAGCATCAACTTTTGTAAGAGCCCTCTGTGGCTCTGCAATAGTCGCCTGATTGGGAATGAATTGGCCACAGTATGTTACCATTCCTAAGACATTGCAAACCTCCGAGGCATTGCAGGGTCAGGTGCTTGCTTGATGGCCTGTAATTTCCTCAAATCGACCAGCACCCCCTCTTGACTGAACACATATCCAAAAAATGTAATGTTGATTTGGAAGAAAGAGCATATCTACAGATGGAGGGTTATGCCTTTCTCCCACACTACAGGCATTTTAGGTTGGCTCGCAGGCATTGGTGATGTTCTTCTGTGGTGGTAGAGTAGATCAAAATGTCATCCCTGACATTCATGACGCCTTGTAGACCAGACAACACCTCTCTTATCACATTCTGGAATACCTCTGCTACGGATGATACCCCAAAATTTAGCTGCTTGTATCTTCGCAGACTGAGGTGCGTAGAGAATGTTATGTATAAGCTCTCTTCTGCTAGTTGGAGTTGGTGATCTCCAGCGTTGAGGTCTAATTTAGAAAACTATCTGGCCCTGTTCAGATCAGCTAAGATATTGTCCATTGTAGGAGTGGTGTGCCTCTCCCTCTTGTTGGCCGTGTTTGGAAGACGTATGTTAATATACAGCTTCACCTTACCTGGCTGTTTAGGTTTCTTGGCAATCGCCATTGGTGACACCAAGGGAGTCGGGCAAGATACTTTCTCAATATCCCTCAAGCTCTCTAGCTTGTCGAGTTCCTGTTCCACTAACGGCTGCAAGTGGAATCGCACACAGCAATGGCGTAGGACTACTGGCTTGACTTAATGTGTGAAGTGATGGGCGGGGCACACAGGCATCCTAGTCTCTTGAACAAATCTGGTAACTGGCGGTTTGTCTATCTGGTATGCCTGCATGTTCCTGGCAAAAGACATGAGGCCCAGGTCTTCAGCTGTATGATATCCCAGCAGGATGTCTGCCTCTTTCTCAATGACATGGAACGCTGCCATTATTTCCTGATCCCTTGACCGCACGAACATTTTCATGAGTCCTTTTAGTGGCAGCGGGGTGTAACATCCATGTGTGTAGATTTTGGTGTTTGTCGGGGAGAGTGCAGGCCTCAGAAGGAGGTGACAATATTGTTGTATTCCCATCACATTCACAGAGGCCCCCTTGTCAATAGGAGCCTTGAATTCTGACCCTGCAATTTCCACCATGCATTTGGGTTGCAGTCTTCGGTGTCGCCTCAGGTCCCCAGTGAAACAGATGAGGAAGACCTTCTCTTGTTCTTCTGAGGTTGATCCCTCCTGTTGATGTCCAACCTACTGCCTGTGTTTGGTAGCCCCCTGAGCTTCAAAGTCATCTAACAACAGTTTTCAGACAGCTTTCGTCGGGGTCCGTCTACCATGTGCTTTCCTTCCTCTCGGACCACCTCTGCATACCTTGGTGAAGTGGTTAGGCTTGCCACAGCATGAGCACATCAGCCCCTGCGCCTGGCTGTTCTCCAGGGGGTGTTTCTCGTGACCACAGTTACGGCACTGTGCACCAGCGTGGTCGTGGACCTGGTTACTTTCGCTCTTGTCTATATAGCATCTACATGCTCCACTTTCACACTGTGTGGCTTACGTGACCCCTGCGTAATCGCCATGTCCATCTCTGTGGCCCTGGCCGGCAACAAATTGTGTGACCGTGCCAAGATGAGGATGTAATCTAAGCTAATGCTCAGTTGGCGCAGTATGAGGCATGAAGGGTCTTATTTCGGCACCCTTGTGTAATTTGCACCGGAATCTCCTTGGGCTGATCATCAGCTGAGCATGTGCTGGCTAGCTCGTGGAGGCTTGCATAGAATGCACCAATGCTTGAATCTCTCGAGGGAAGGAGATAGATGAGGCTCAGGAGAAGTAGGGACCAGAGAAGGAGGAGGTTAATAGTCATGAGAATAATGGGGGTGATGGTCAGAAGAAGGGCTGGGGGATAGCAGAATGCAGTCCTTGGTGGGTTGAAGGGGTTGGGTGTTCAGGGAACTAGCAGGTTGAGTGCCAAGGGAAGGAGGAACCCTAGTTACAAGTATATGAGGGGCTAAGGAATGGGAGAAGGAAGGGGCTGCATGTCATGGAAGTGAATAGTTGTGGGCCAGAATGAAGTGCTGGTGGGTCAGTAGGTGGCTGAATGTGATGGGACGAGGAAGTAAGGGTCTGGAGAAAAAGGGGGGTGGGCCAGGAAAATTAGGGGTCTTGTGCTAGATGAGAGCGCTAAGCAGTAGGAGAAAGGAGGTGCCTGAGTTTCATGTTAAGGAAGAGGGCTGTGATGGTCATGAAAAGGAGATGGCTGAGGATAGATAGGAGGGTCTAGAGAAGGCGATCGGGTGTCATGAGAAGGAGGGGACTGAGGGCCAATCGTTCTACCACAAGCTCTCTGCTTATTATCTGGGTCCTGCTAAAGGTCTTATTGACTACATAGTTGAGTGGTAAATAGTCCCAGGTCTTTACTTCTGCCTTCATACGTTCACAGCTTGTTGAGCACCTGTATTGAAAATGATTGATTATGTGCATGGTCACTAGAATCATGCAATTCTGCGGATGAGGTGTTGTCTTCATAATTATGGATTTGACTTATTTGCCACCTAATCCATCATCTGCTGTATAATGTGCAGATTTAAACAAACAAAAAATAGTTTCTAGCTCAAGCAGATTAAAAGTTACTAATACTGTTGTGGCATGCGTTTCTGTCAGTGGAAGGCTGTTGGCTAAGGTTGACTAGTCACCTTTTAGTTGCTTATTGCTGTATTTTGGGGTTAAACTGGTGCTAATAAAGTGAAACCTTTGCCCAAACAGTGTTATTGTGCCAAAATTACACAATAATGAAGTAATACAATCACAAAAGTTGCCACATTACACTGCATAACTTGCCTTCTTTTGCTGCAAAAGTTTGTCAACATTGCTGCTTTTAATTTAGCCTTTCCCTGTCACTTAATTATAGTGGCCCTGATGATGTGGCTTTCGAATCCATGTGACATGTTTCATTATTTTTTTCTCATTCCCTTCTCTCTTTTCTCTACAGGAAAACAACTGGATGGCATCTGGTGAGTGTAGTCTAAGGCGCTCCTTTATCGAGTTGGGGGTGGGGAGCAACTTCCTTGCACTGACCCACTGGTATATACGATGACATGCTGCCCTGTGGACCCTTCTAATGTTACAACCTACACTCATTTTCTGTCTCCCAACCCTGTAGGACTTAAATATTGATTTAAAAATAGATTACTATCCCTAAAGGGAATAATATAGTGTTTCAGCCAAGGCTGAACATGCTTGGTCCCGAAATTCCCCCCTTGCCCTTGAAAGGGACCTTTCCACGTTTGTCCTTGGGGTGCCACAAAACATTCATCAAGCTCACTATAAAAGTGTGCTTTTTATAAATGAATACAGTGCATTTGAATAGAGACCTAAGAGGCGTGACAGCTCAGTGTGTCGAGCCCTTGCTTCGGAGGCACACGTTAAGGTTTGCGTAAATAAACATGAGTGATCAGTTTGAGGAAATTGTTTTTGGTTTTGTAGCAGTAACTGAACTCGTGCTATTATCATGAAAACCTTAATTCGGCAGCAAAATGCCACTGCACATAATAGTGACTTTTGAGACATATGTCTTAAAACGGTGCCTTGACCCACCTGCCGAGGTGAACAACTGTGCCCATATGCTGCAAAGATTGGCCATCTAGGCTGGGTTAGCCAGAGAACTGGCCTTAGACAGGCTAATCTCCTGGATGGAGTGAGAAAAAACTTGGCTTGCCAAAACTTTAGTATTTACACACTTGACTGAAACGTTTTTGGGTAGATTCAGCAAATAGTGCCAAATTTATAGGCAAACCAGAATATGATTTTCTTTATTGGGGAAGATTCTAACCAAAACTAAATGGTGGCTAATTTGCATATTCTATATCATGGAGAGATAAGTTCATATTTCCTATTTTCAGTCTGTTTTTACCTGCAAAAAGTTATAAAGCTGTGGAACAGAAAAAGCAGGAACAAACTTCTGTGGAAAAGTGTTGTGCATAGATGCAGTTGGCTACGCAGACAATCTTTGCCTCTAAGGCTTGACACTGAGATGACTGATCTTTTCAGTGGGCCTTTTGGTTATCACCATCCACACCTAGGTGTTATATTCCAATATATATAGTATTCACAGACCCTCTGTCCTTTGCTTTCCTAGGCACAGTGGTGTAGTGGTGTATGAGGATGAGTTTTTCTACGGCAGCGGGGGCATCACCAGCTGCCCTCCGGTAAGTCTATTTTACTTTGCTAAGCTAGCTTTCTCTTTCTGTGTCTGTCAATATCATATGTGACTGATCATATATGGTCTGGTCAGTTTTTCACTCGGACACGCCTTATAATACTTTCTTTCTCTGCAGGGAGGTACGTTGTTGGGGCCTCCTGACTCTGTGGTGGATTTGGGTAGCACGGAAGTGACCGAAGACCTGTTCATGGAGTACCTTGCGTCCTTAGGAGAGTCCATGTTCTGGTGGGTTCTTTTCTACAACCATTTTACATGTTCAAGATCAGAGTGCCTTTTTCAGAGTTGAAAACCAGAGTCTATCTTGGTAAAAATGGAAAATATAAATTGCACCGTCGTAGACTAATGTGAATTAGAATATGTAAAACAAAGCAAGAGATGCAGGGACTGCAACCTACGTGTAAGATCTCACAAGACAAAAGGAACTACTCTGACTCCTAACACTGCCAATGGCACCCATGAGAATTTTCATGCATTAATGAATACTTAGTTACTAACAGTTTTTCTGGCAGGCAAAGGCCGTGTGGTGTTGAACAGCCACTCCACACTTGCTAAGTGGCCAGTTAGGTTGTAACTAAGTGAACTGCAAGTCATCTTGTTAGTAGGTCGTCAGGCAGATCTTTGTACACCATCATGATTCTCTGCATGTCAGAGTTATGTACCTGGGAGAACAGCTTTTCATTGCACCCTCTTATCACGCGTTGTGCCACATGCTAGACAGTCTCTTAACCAATCAAAAGCTGCACTTAGGTCCAGATGCTCATTATCTAGGCTGGCCTTGTCAGCACACTTTATTTATTAACTTTGATGTTTGACACGTGTGGCTGTAGATGCATGTGCTTACCATATTCTTGCCATCTGATGTTTGCAAGTTGTTTTTGTTTCAAGAAGTATTCCTAATCGCGAAATGTGGTGCTTCTTATCCTCTCAGTGTTCATTGCGTATGGGGACAATTTCATGTTAGTTTCTTTTTTCTTCCTGCCAAAGGGTTCGGACATACATCAAGTGGGCTATGAAGTAGCGCCCAGAACACATTATTCATCTGACTCATTCAGTTACTCTTCCATCCCATTGCACCAGTTTCTCCCGAGCTCTGACCCCATCCTCTCTCTCCCAGATGAGCGCTAATTTCCACAGCACCGAGAATGTTGTCAACACGTTAAAGGCCTAGCTCCCCTTGAGGGCACAGTACCATCTCCAGTATTCCATCACCAGAGAATGCTGGAAGGGTGATGGAAGGGACACCCTTCCAAAACTGCCCTTGCTACCACTCAAAGTACCTTGAAATGTGCAATTGATGCCTGCCCCCTGACTTTGACAGTGCCTCTTGTCTGTTACACAAAGACTCTTTAGTACCAAAGGGAATGCCGCTGGGCACACTGGAGCATTCAGCAACAGATCATCTCGAACACTGCAGACCTTTTCCACGGGGAAGATCTCCTTTGGCACAGAGGAACAGGCAGGGGATAGACAGCCCAGTCTTCTGGTCGTGCAACTATTGCACAGTTCAGAGACTGTGTTGTTGAGCAAATCCTACGAGCACCACATGGAGGATGTTGAACATGTGCCAACGACCATCTCTTGCACGAAGACCACGCCCAGGGCTATGAGTTTGTCTTCGCCCTTTGAGGCCCAAGTCAGGTCAGGTCACTTACAAGAAGTTCCGCACTGAGGTAGAGCAGCACTTGCGAAGGAGTCTGACATCCAGCACTGAGCAAAGGTGCCAAGGAAAAGGCCAGCAATGGGTCACCACTGCCATTGGGCATAGGTCGGCACCGCCCAGAGGCTTTGTAGCTGAGCAAGTCATCAGCCAGAGTCGTCGATCACCGTCACCCGTAGAGCCCCAGCTGCTCGAAGGGAGCGGAACATTAGCAGCTGCTCTCTAAAGACGAAACATCATTGGTGCCTGTGCACAAGATACCAAAGATTTCCTGTGCACAGAAACCCACCTCTGCCCTGAAGACAAAGGAGAAGTTGAGCTCTAGGCCACAGTCGATGCCTGGAGACGAGGACACTAATCTCATCAAAGCTACCCCCATTGGCCCCAACCCCACATCCCGAGTTGCTTCCTCGAAAAAGGAGACTCTCCTTTGGGCAAAACCCTTTTCCAGCCCTCCCTCTCCAGAGTCAGCCCTGAGTGAAACCCAGAGACAGGGGCACTAGACCTCTTCTCCTATCGTATAGACCACCAATGCCAAAGCCTCCACCTTCCTTGCAACTACCACACTCATGTACATTTAACCCCCTGCCTCTGCCAGAGCCACTAGACGACCCCCCCCCCCCCCCCCTTTTATATTCACAGCTAGGTATCTTCTATGGTGCCTTCGACCCCTATGATCAGCTGTCAGGTGAAGGCCTCACAGACAATCGCTGGGATGACTATGATGTGGATCTCTCACCCCTGTGATCTTCATCTAGACCACTAGGATGTATGACCCTACAACGCATGATTTTACCACGCATGCTGTTACAACGCAGGTTTTACTACGCATACCATTACAACGCATTACACTTAGGGGTGCTGGATAGTGAATAGTTTAATTTACTATTCCAACTCCAGTCCCCGTGGACACTAGGGAAGGTGTTGGATAGCAAATTAAACTTATTCCTTATCCTAGAGCGCCCCCCAGTGTAATGCGTTGTAATGGTTTTCATTGTAATACTTGCGTTGTAACAGTACTGCGTGGTAAAAGTTGCGTTGTAAAGGATGTTTCCCAGACCACTATCCTGTCGGAGCCTCAGATCCTGATGGCACCACAGCCTACCTCGAGGTCATTAAGAGGGCTGCAACCTTTCATAGGGTTGACGTGCATTTCACTCAGGTGGAAGAGGATTTCCTTGTAGACATACTTTCAAAATCTGAGAGCACAGTTCAGTTTCTCATCCTGCTCAAGGACATGCAGAAATTGGGCCACAAGAATTTCAGAGAATCTGTCAAAGCTAAAATCGTTACCGGGTCAAGGAGAAATCAAATCCACCTCCAGCACCCAGCATACATTGAGCAGGTTCCAACCCAACTCCCTGGTGATGCACACAGCCCACAATCGCATCCATATCCAAGTCACCATCTATGCTCCTCCCCCAAACAAGACAAGCAAGAAAATAGACACAACAGGCAAGAGGGTGGCAGTAAACAAATACCCAGTTCTGTGGCTTTCCTGTCAAGCTACGACTGGGTGCAATGAGAGGAGATGCAAGAGCCCCTTAAGCACCCCTCTGAACAGTACAGGAAGCATGGGTAGGAGACTTCATCTAAGGGCAAGTTCCTCTCCAACACCAGCCCTTGCTGCAGGTCAAAAGTCATGTACACAGCCTCCAGGGTCATTAACTCAAGTGTCATACTCGGGTGACATGTCTGACTCATATCACGGGGTACACACCTGAGGACCAACAGCATCTCCTCAACCTCCTGTTCAGCGGAGAGCACCTTTTACGATCACAGATTGACAAGAAGCTTGAGAAGATCAAGCAAAGGTAAAATCTATGAGAGTGATTCAGGCCACTCCATACAGGGGCTCCTTCCGAAAACACCAGCCCAGAGGGGGAGCAAAAACCCCTGCACATGAGCTACCCCACTCAGATCAGCTACAGCCCCATGCATGCTTAGCACCAGAGTTTAACTCAGACACTCTGTTCATCACCACCCCCTTTTTGTAAATCGTTTTTGGCCACTATAGGTGTGGCAGGGTATACTCAGACATGAGTCCCTTTCTCACTGCTCCATCAGGATTCAAGCAAGCCGGGCCGAAGAAGGCTGAAAAGCCAGAAACCGGTCCCCGGTAGCTTGTCTCCTTTCTGGTGAAGAATTGGCTTGGTAGTTTAGTCTGCCCTGTTCCCATGATGCACTGGGCCAGGGACAGACTGATTTGCATATAGCCAGGTTCTGAGCTGGGATGGGGCAGTGAGATAAATAACGGTGATGGATCAAGCCCTGATCTTTGGACTGGGTAAGAGTGGTCTGTTTAACTCAGACACTCTGTTCATCACCACCCCCTTTTTGTAAATAGCACCAGAGTGGCAGCACAGGGTATAATACGGCGTCTTACAGAGGTAACAAACAATAGGTAGGGGCAAAGTGAGCTATAGCAATGGAGCGGTCACCTACAAGTAGTGACTTGCACCACCACCACCCTGGCCACATATCATTATCGGGGGGAGAAAACTCAACTTCCTATCTCACTGAGGGAAATCACATCAGATGGGTAAGTCTTAGGTTCAACACAGTTTTTGCATTGAACTACACCCAACCGCCCCGCCTCAAACTTCCTGCTCTGTACATACACATTCAGCAAGAAAGACCTCTCCCTCATTTAGGAGGAAATGCACTGCCTGCCTTCTAACTGAAGGGTGCTCTATAGAGTGTACTACCAAAACAGAGGGAGCGGCATGTACTCTCTCTACTTTCCAATCCCCATGAAGAGCAGCTCCCTCAGAACAATCTCCAATCCCAAACCCTTCAACCAAGGACATTGTTGCATGCCAGCACTGTACCCACAGTCCATGCGCATCGCACTATTGATGAACTGGTCAGGCTTATTTCCTACACCTAATACCTCTCCCACTGCTTCCCTTCATGGTAAGGAAACTCAGGCAAATATCACTTGCTTTCAGTCTAGTAGGCCAGACAGCCTTGGTACTCCACTCTCCTGGATATGTTCCTCAGCCATCACAAGAGGCTTCTCCTCATGTTGGACATTCTCAGACAGAAGCAAAGTCAGGTCAGGCATTTCTTCACTTAGGGTGAGAAAGCAAAAGACACACAATTGATGGATGGAATGCAGTACAAATCAAAACATTCACCCCCAGTTAAGAGATCTGGGTTAAATCCATCAAATCAGTCTTGACCCTCTCAGTCTTTAATTCCATGGGGGGCGAAATAACGATGGATTGAGACCCAGATCGCTGTACTGGGGTGAATGTATGACATTGTTCTGCATTCTGTCCATCAATTGTTTTTGCATTTGTCACCCCGAGTGGGACGGGTATGCCCAGACGTTTGTCCCGTGCTCTACATGGCGCTGGAGTCAAGCTATCCTGACTGACGAGGTGTGAAACCCCGAAACCGGTCCTAGGATACTTGTTTCCAGTCCAGGGAGGACCTGGCCTGGCAGTTAGGGCTGCACTGTTTCCATTGGGCGCTGGGTCAAGACTGATTTGCATATGGCTGGGTTCAAACTGGAATGGCATGGGTAGCAAAACAACGATGGATTTAGGCTCAGATCCCTGCACGCTGGTTAATGTATGACATTATTCTGCATTCTGCCCATCAATTATTCTTTTTGCATTTCTTCACTTAGGCATATTACCAAGCTGCAGGGGCTCACCCTATATGAGCCATTCTTCCATATCTACAAGGGCAGGTGTAACCGGGGCCGTAGGGAGAGGCAGGAGACGAGTTTTTGTGATAGTATGAAGTGGTTTTATTTTGGACAAGAGTTGGTCAGTACACTTTAATCTTATACCAGACTTCCTGGGAGAACGACTTCTTTCTGTTCGACTCTTGGAAAGAACACCTTCCTCCCTTCTTTTAGTTAATGTCCTTCTTCGTTCTCCCCCTTCTGACTCCGTCTTGCCCTCGTCTCCGCCGGTATAAGGAAGAAACAAGAAAAGCACGTTAGGCTCACGGCCTTTCAAAGTGATAGCCAATCACACAGGTGGGGGCGGGAAGTGAGGGACGTCTTGTGCACACACCAAGCACACGTTACTAAGTTACCGGACTGTGCTCGTGACAAGGGGGGGGGTCTCTTAAGTGTTAGCAATGTGGTCTTAGGGACGCGGGGAAGGCTAGTAGCGCCTTGTCCTCCTCCCCACCCAGCCCGCTATACGGGAACGTACCTCGCGGAGCCACGCCCCTCCGGGGGAGTGGCTGGGCGGATCGCGGTGTCGGTGGCCTCCCGGCTTCGATGATTCCTCCCTTCTCGCTCCGGCTGCTTCCTCCGCTCTCGCTCCGGCTGCCTCCTCCGCTCTCGCTGGTGTTTCCTCTTCTCCGGATTCTCTGTCCACAGGGTTTGCTTCCAGACCCGCCTCCGGTTCCTGCCTGATGTCTGGGTATACCGCCTGGAGTCGGAATCCTTCTCGCAGTCCCTGGATCTCTCTTTGCGTCTCCTCCTCCGTAGTCGGATCGTCCTGTGGGTCCCGTTGCTGCAGTCTCCACTCCAGCGAATCTTCTTCCCACCACTCGCCGCCTTCGTCCTCTTTGCTCCACGCCTCGCCGCTCCTCCTGCTGACCGCTCCTCCGGTGTATAGACACACCTGGTCGGGCGCACCTTCTTCTTTTAAGGCGGAGTCTGGCCACTCCGCCTCAGGTCCATGTAGCCAGTTAAAGGGGCCGCCATCCAGGTCCTCTTCATCACAACTGTAGCGCTCTTCTACTCGGTGCCAAGAGGGCGGACCCTGGGGCTGTGGCAAGAAGAGGGGGGGGTCACAGGTTACTTGTACTCCAGGGGGCACCTCAGGCACCCCCTTACAGCAGGGCTGTCCTTTGAGCCACTCCTAAGTTCCTCCTTACGGTCAAGTTTCTCTTCCACCTTAGCCAAACCATAGAGCTCTCTCTATTTTTGCACAACTGGATTCCGTTGCGGAGAGAGCAGTCCACACACTGAATGTCAAAAGGGCTCTCATAGTACATTGACAGAACAAGGCCATTTCTGTAAATAGAAACCACTCTTTTTGTCCATTTTAAAGCTTCTGAGAGCACAGGACGTCTCCTCTTCCAAAGCAGGAAGAGCTACGTGGGAAGCCAAGAGTATTCAGACCTTCTATCATAAAGCAAAAATGTTTTTTTACTGGCTTTTCTCAGGGCACACTACACACACAAGAAAGGAGCCACTATGGCCTTCCTAGGAAACTTCCCCATAGCGGATATCTGTAAGATAACCACCTGGTCAACATCACACACCTTACCAAGTCCTAATGTTTGGACATCGTTGCGCATCAGTTGACCATGGTTGGCCAGATGGTGTTAAAGACCTTGTTCTAGGCATCTGCCTCATCCACACACTAGCTACCGCTTCTGTAGGGCACTTCTTTACAGACTATGTTAAGCATGTGTATATATACAGCAACACATACTACAAATGGAAAATGCTACTCACATTGTAAACATCTGTTTGCAGTGAGTAATGCTGTAGATTTACATGTGGCTGCCCTCTTCGCTGGAAGCTTGTCCTTTGTGGAGCTCTTGCTTTATTCTTTATACTACCCTTTGCGCTT
This sequence comes from Lissotriton vulgaris, assembly GCF_964263255.1. NCBI lineage: Eukaryota > Metazoa > Chordata > Amphibia > Caudata > Salamandridae > Lissotriton > Lissotriton vulgaris. The sequence continues at coordinate 1,095,197,051 of NC_141685.1, forward strand.
CACGCACCTTACTCTCGTTACGCTTCATTTATACTCTCACCTTTTGCATGAAAACAAATCTAATGTGGAGTTGGTGCCCATGCACAATGTACAATAAGAGGAGGTGTCAGACCATATCTGATGACTTGAAAGACTTAAAAAAAAAACTATTGTGCAAACCTCCAAGTCTAGATGGGCGGAGTATGAATCTGCTGAACTACATACAATGAACAAATCATTACAGGGAAAGTAGCATTTTCCTTACCCATCTGCAGTGTTTTATATTTCTGTTTTGATTCTGGCTTTGTAATTTGACAATCATCTGCTGCACCACATTATGGATACGTGTACTCTTTTTTCCAGAAGTGGATCAATGCTAAGTGGAAAAGGAGATCTGTTTCCAGGCAAAGATGCAGGAATACTTCCTTACTCGGGAAAAAATGAAAGACTGCTCCCCACCTCTAAATGCTGTCTATTTAGAAACTTAGATATGGAAATTTTCCTTGGCAAAAGGCCTTTTCATTTTCATGGGTAATACAGATTTCCACAGTCATTCTTTGAGAGTGCTTCGCCTTGTGATTGTGCACAGCAAAGAACCCCTAGTGAGATGTGTTCAGTATTGTGGTAGCCAACCGAAGCTGGCATGTCACTCTTGCTGTTCATGTGAACTCTTTCTTTTTTGCACAAGACAATCCGAACCATTCTAAATTATCCATATTGTCAGCAAATGGTGCTTTTGTTCATGGGCGACAATACAATAGGATAGGATAGAATAGACCAAATGGTGGTTATCCCTATGAAAAAAGGCACAATAAAACAGTTTCTACGAAAAATAAAAGCTTGCAAATGTTAATTATGATGTTATTTTCAGACTTTATTTGCAGCTACATATCAGCATGCACCTTTTAATTATGGGACATGTGTACCTTTCCCACTCATGGTTTCCTAGCTCTAGGCTTCCCCGCTCATGGTTTCTAAACCCACAAGCTTGTCCTCATTTGGTCCCTACACCAAAGGTTTTCCCATTTGTGACTCCTAGGTCGCAGTCTTCTTGACTCGTGGCTGCTAGGTCCCTAGGTCGCAGCCTCCTTGTCTCAAAGCTGCAAGGTCCCAAGCTTATGCTAAATACCAAGCTTTCTCATCTCCCAGGTAATCTGTTTCCCCACTCCAACTTTGAGTTTGAGGATGCTCTAATAGATGGGCTGACCAAGCCTGTACTAAACCACACCAACCTATACATCCTCTGAGACCTTGACTCTGGGTTTCACAAGCATTTAGCTGCAACCACTGCCATCACATTCAGTCATGTGACCTTCAACCTCTATCAAATCGTATCTGGGCCAACTCACTCCACTGGGACACAATATTCACCCCCACTCACCTCTGTGACTTACAACTTCCTGGTCATCTGAGTGACCACCATGTCATTACCTTCAGGATAACTGCACTGATTTATAACAACAACTCCCAGACCATAGCACCTACAGAAAAACGTCACAGGCAGTGGAAACAAATTGGCCCTCCTCACAATTAATTTCAACCTTTACATAACACCCATCACTATGCAACCTCAGGGTATGCCCACGTTCTACAAATGGCTGTTGATGAATTGGACAACCAGATGCCGTAAATACCACTACCAGGGTTCCTCTCAAAAAGATCACATGCCTTAAGAACAGCTCAGAACAATTTAATACAACTCAGCAGTTTTTATTTATTTCTCAAATTTTACTGAGCAAAATAACTTGTCAGATTAATAGTCTGCATTCAGACTATGTTGAGACACATAGTCCATCCTTGTATATGAGACGACCTAAAACCCACAGTGGACAAAAATGGAGGGGCTACTTAACTGCCGTTGGAACTTAAGGCTGTATTTCACACCGTTTCCCACCAAAGACTATACACAGACTCCATAAACTCAGAACATGCGCAAACACCCAATATTGGATTGCATCATACCTCGGAGACAACGTAGCTTGGTATTCCTTCCACCTGTTACATCCTTTCCTCGACCCAACACTGCGGTGTCCATCTGGAGTCCATCATCTCTTCTCTCCTATTCAATATCTACTACCTAACTTTATTACAGGAGCGAATCAGATAGTTTAACCATATATGCTTCAACTATGCAGATAATATGCAAATCCTTGTGAGAATGGATGGCCCAGAAGAACTATACAAGTCATGACTTAACAGTTGCCTTCATTGCTTGGATACATGGAAGATGATTAACCATCTACAGTTCAACACTGCAAAGACTAAGATCATGACCAGAGGACAACTGCAGAAACGGGACCCTACATCCATATGGCCCAATACATGTGATGCCTCAGCAGCTATGTCAAGAGAAATGAGAAACCTCGGAGTAACCAAGGACTCGCTGTATATTAGGCACCAACAAAAACTGCAAACTGTACTCAGTCTTGTGATTTCCAAGCTTGACTACGCTAATCACCTATACCATGGCCCCTTCAGTTTTACTGTACGCACAACTCAACAAATCCAAAACACGCAGTAAGGCTCCTCCTCCGCCTTCTCCCCAGAGAACACATGATGCTGGCCTGCACACACTCTGCTGATTACTTTTAGTTCAGCAATCAATGGTCAAAGTCTTTTGCATTGTCCCAAAAATAATGACCATCATACCTACAAATTAAATTCAAGCAATGCAACCACATAGGACACCCTACCCCTGTCTAGCCCCACAGGTTGTTATACTGCCTTACAGTCAGAATTTCATAGCTCTGCTTTTTCTGTAGAAGCTGGAAAACTCTGGAACTCTCTATCAGCCAAGATTCAACATATCCAGAAGCATTTACATTTCATAAGAGGTGTAAACACAATTGTTCCCGAGATAATTAGATCATCCACTGACCCGGGATAGAACCCAAAGCGATAACCCCTTATACCAGTATCGGCACAGTCAAGAGCTATGAAAAAGTCTTGTACAGCACACCACACCACGCCAAGAAGACCGACTAAGTGATCTGACCCAAACTGGGTAGCTGCACGCCGGAGACATTCTTAATACATGTGCCTGATTTACTCGGCCTACTTTGGAACAGCACCAGGGATAAAATTGTATCCAATTGGTCATGGAGACGCTCCATAAATACATATTTTGCCTGATTATCTTGGCCTTCAATAATACCATAGTTTGAGAACCACCATTCAAGAAACATTGTTTTACAGTGAAACTGATGGTACACCAACACTGCTACGGATCCTCACTGGGCCCTGGAACTTGCCTCATCCTCTCCCCTAGTTTGCAGCCTATGGGCCTTTCTCTTTGATGCCATTGCACTTATCTCTGTACAGTACACTATAGGTTGCTCCCATCCCCGTCCTGAAGAAGACCACTTTCCAAGGAGCAATTGGCCTTTACCCTACACCCGGGGTTGAAACGTCGACATTTCTACCATATGAACCTGCACTGGAACTAGATCCTATGTTTAGATATAAAAAAAATAGAGTCAATAACTCAATGTGGATTATATGAAATGTGTCAGTAATTCCCAGACAGGTTCAAGTCTTATGAAAATCTAGACCATTGTTTAAAAATAATTTTTCTGTGTATTCTTATCCAACCATAAGAGATTTTCTTGAATTAATATTATAAGTACTCTCTTCCAGTCTGCAACTGAATGCCTGCAACCAGCCTAATGACAGAGGACTTGAAGCATTGCACCCCCACACATTTCACAGACATAGTAAATGTCTCCCCTATCTGCTACTATCCAAGCTTCCACATTTGTGGCTTCTAGGTCCCAAGCTCCCTCTTTTGTGGCTCCTACGTCTATCCAGGATTCTGCATGACGTCTCCTAGATCCCATGTTTCCACTTTCATGGCTCCAAGTTTCCACACTAATGGCTCATAAATACTGAGCTTCCACACTCAAGGCTCAGAGGTCCTGAGCTTACTTGTGGGACAGGAGCTTCTACACTCGTATGTCCCAAGTTTCCCTGCACATGGCTCGTAAGTCTTAGCTTCCCCATTCCAGACTTCTCAGTCCCAAGTGTTACCACTCGTGCCTGGTTGGTCCCAAGCTTTGCGTTGCTTACCTTCCTACTTCTATTTGGGTTCCGCAAGTCTAACCATCCATGCCCTTGCTACTACTACTACTACCCCACCATGTAATCTCTCCGCTTACCTACTCATAGATCCCCAACTTCTTTGTTTCCCTGTTCTATATGCAGTGGGTCCAGCTACAACCTGTTTGATCACAACTGCAATACATTCAGCAACGAGGTGGCCCAGTTCCTGACTGGAAAGAAGATCCCCTCCTACATTACCGACCTGCCCTCTGAAATTCTCTCCACGTAAGTAGCCTGGTACATTATAAGCAAGTTACTTTTCAGGAACTGGTCGAATAAGTCCACATCCAGCCTCAGCTATGTTTAGAGTTTAAACCTTGTCTGTTGGACTGAGCAAAGATGCCGGGAGTAGGGGGGTGGTATATGGGCGGTGGCTATTACAACCAAAGTGACCCTGACTCCACCTCTTGGCCTCCGTGCAGTCTCCTTTTCAGTAGCATTGCCATCTTGGGATCTTTCATAGAGTTGCACCCAAAAGTGGAATATCCAATAAGAAATAATTTGTTCAGCGAGTAGAGTACATTTTTAGTATGTACTATATAAAAACATCCATAAATTACGCCAGTAATGTGGGTTGATGAGAATACATGGTTCAAGGTTTATTGAATTTGGTGTAGACCTCTACTGACGTCAACAAATACACGGACATAGTTTTAAAACATTGTTCGTAATACACTTAAAAACAGCTTTAAGCATTTATAATTTTAAGACATTTATTAGAATAGACTTTAAAACAATTTTAGAAAACTCTTTAAGAACTTATACAGTTGATAACAGGCAAATTCATCAGGTTGTGATTTACAGATCTTAATTAGGACTTGTGTAGAAGAGACATTGTATCTGGGACAAATAGTCCTTAAATACCACCCCTGGGCTTCTACCAGGGTTGGGTTAGGGCAAACTGTCAGTACGTGAGCTAGATCTTGTGTTCCTCCCTTGCACAAGTCACAGAGCCCCGTTGTGTTTTCAGAGTTATTCCACTTTGCTATGTATACTTTCAAAGGGAGGATTCCAACTTCAGTAGGAGAATAAAACGCCGTACCCTGTGATCTATTGAAAAATAAATGTATTGCTCAGGGGATCTATATTCTATGTTTTTTTTACGTATTCTGTATAGTGTTTTAATTGAAAACAGTGTTCTACCTCCAGGTCGAAGCGTAATCTTTGTGTCAGGTTCTTTAAAAAGAGTTTCAAATGTGCTGGTGTCCAAGTTTGTAAAAGTACTACTGTGCAGTGAGACAGGTTGAGAGCTAGATTAAGATTCTTGTTAAAAGTGTATGCGACGACTCATCTCTGAAAGTCTCCAATTTTAAAATGTGCCTTAAAGATCCAGAGTCGGCGTGTAGAAGGTGATATGCCCATCTTATTATATTTTAGATAGCCCTAGCATATGTACTAGCTAAGGAAAGCTCGAGGTGAAGTGCTTGGACCGGAACAGCTTGATTTACTTTTAAAGTTTGCGTAGAAGATTTCAATCTCCCGTTTTTACAAATTGCCAAGTTTTAATATGTATATACTCTAGGGCATATGTTAAAATGGGAGGGATTTTCGTACGATAAACCTCTAGCAAAGGTTGGAAATGCCTGTTTCCAGAAGAAGAGTATCGCCTCAGCAGTGCCCCTACATGGGCGTCTGTCTTTCGCCCTATGTGATGTAAATGGGAGGAATTCTGTAAAGTTTGGGAAACATTTTGACCTAAGTAGGTATATTTTTTAACTGACTCTAATGGTTTTCCTCCCAATGTCCAATTAAAAGGTTGGAGTCGCTTTCTCCCTCTAAAAGATACAATTTTGGTTTTCGAGATGTTTGGGACTAGAAAGTTTTCTTTTGCATAGGAATTTAGTGCATTTAAGTTTCTATGAAGTCCTATCTGTGTATGATCTAATATCACAATGTCATCAGCATACATTAAATTATGTATGTCACTTAGTGCTAATTTTGGTGGGAACGTTTTTAATTGAGTAAAATCCTCCGGTAGGTCGCTTAAATAAAGAGAGAATAACATGGTAAGCCCTTTACTCCCCCCATTTGGACTCTACACCATGAGTTGTGAGTGAATGAAGTTGATGAATCATATGCAGTTGGTTTAGTAGTTTCTCGCGATGTAAAGGAGTTATGTCGCAGGGGAGTAGGTCAGTTAATTCCAGAATGCAAGAGATGATTTGGTCTCCCTTTCCATGTGTGTTTCTAGTAGAGGATTGAGTTTCTTTTTTCCCTGAGTTTATTCTATCCTGGTATTCCTTTGACTGTTTGAAACATTTGACGCAAATGGGTTTAATTTTTTTTGTGCCCCTTTGATTTCATATGGGAGGGAATATTCATCTATATTTTGGGTTGTCTGTAAAGTTCTCATAATTTGTTCATTGCTCTGAGCTATTTGTTCGGGTGTTGGTGAGAATTTTACTTTCCTAGTCGTTCGTCTTGAGATTTTGCGCTTTGGTCTTTTTAAAATAATTTTTCCCCTTAATGGAGTTTCTCTTTTTCTTTGGCTTTAACGTAAGCTTAGATTCTTCTATAATTGAAAGACCCATAGAGTTCTTATTCTCATTTGGTATTTGAATTAATGATCCTGGCTGACTCTTCTGTTTAAAAATGTCAAAAAAGGGTATCGCGGGTTGTAGGATGCTTTCTGTCCTGGTTTCCTCAAATAATTTGCGTAGAGAGTAGACTTCTTCGTCGTTTATGTGCTTGTTTTTCAAATTTTTTTGAGGTGAATCCCTCTGTTTGAGTTGCTTTTTGCGCTTTTCCTGTAAGATGGTTAACCAATTGTAAATTTGGACATTGTTCTTCTGGAGTCGCAGTATCTTCTGGATGATTTACTATAGTTTTGGGATTTTGATTACGTTGTTTTTTTCCTGTTTTTGTCCTCTAGATATTGTAGTATTGCAGTTTGTGTTTCAAGAATAATGTCCAAATTTTCCATATTCTTCTCGAGAAGAGCCAATATAGATTCCAAGATTCTCTGTAATGTATAAAAGGTGTTAGATATAGGTTCTCTCCTATTTGGGGATTGTGATGTGTTTAAGAATGAAATTCTGACAATCGTGAGCAGTTTTCCATACAGACTGTGAAGTTAGTTGGAGTACTGTTGAGTGGTTGTGGTGTCTCCTTAGTTGCTGTAGGAGACCGTTGATGCAGGCCCAGCGAAAAGTTTATATCCGGAAGGGTAAAATCGGTTACTAAAATTGAGGGCGGAACCTCTGAAGCTATTTCGTTTCTGATTAAATTGTTCCTGGTCCCCCCCATAGTCCGCATCTTTTTTGTAGTCCTTTGCCTGTTTGCTTTTTTGTCCTACCACTGTTTGTGTGCCGTGTTTGACCTTTAATTTCACTTGGGCACAATCTGCTTCCTCTGTCTTAGTTTTATCCTCCTGTTGAATTCCCTGCTCTTCTGGTGCTGTTTGATCGGCTGTTCTAGGCGTGCTAGTGAAGAATTTTATTATATCTCCTGTTCCTGGAATTATTCTGATATGAGATGCTTTTTGTTTACTCTTTCTCGTGGATTGAGCCGTACCCTGGCTTTTCATATGCACTGTTCGAGATCTGAGTTTTTTGTAAGCCATGAGGGTCAAATGATGGGATGAGTGAAAGGTTCGCTGGTTTGTTCTTGAGGGATGCTTTTTTCGACTAACTTTCTTTCTTTGCCTCCGGCTGCTGTGGTGATGTTATCGCTATTTTACTGCTCAGGGAAGTAGCTGAGCGCGTATTGAACACATATTTTCTGGGGGACAAACACACCAAACAGACTTATGGGCAGCTGACTAAGAGCAGACTAATACCAGCTTTCCCCAGTACTATTGCCTACCAGTCTCCTAGTGCCTGGGGTACCTGCAGTTCTGGCCTCCCTTGCCTCCTTGCCTCATTAATTGCCGCAACCTTGCAGCCACTTACTAACCCTCTCCCTTTGCACCCCTGCAGCAGGACCTTGTTACAGTAAAAGCTTTAAATGAGGGGTGGCCTTAACAGAGTGAGGCCAACCTCCACAAAACCTCCTCAGACCCCCCCCCTTAAGTTTCTTGAGCCCCCCCCCCCCGGCCCCCCCACCCTTAACCCTGACGCAATATGTAGCTTTACAGGGGGATTTACGCTAATATTGGCAGATGAGCACGCTCTGCTGAGACTAGTTTGGGGAAGTTCGGCCTTACAGTGGGAGATGATAATGAGATGATAGTGAGAGCTTTTACTCTCGTTAGGTTCCGTTTGACAGCTGGCACCAGTTTCAGAGCCTCCTCTGCTGCTGCCGCTGCTCCCTTTCAGGCTTTGTTTACTGACCTCAGCGGACCCAATTTATCCAGTCCAAGAGGGTTTGCCGGTTCCTCACCAGCAGCTCTTCCCCTAATGGCGCTTTACAGCCGTATGCTGAGCAAGTGGGACACACCTAGGTGAACCGCAGGCTGCACCCGGACCTAGCCGGGCCACCTCCGCTGTCCCCCGGGGGCATGCTCTAAGCAGCAGCCGCTGAGTACGGCTCCTGCACTCGCGGCGATCGCGGTAAGAACATAGTTGGGCCGAAGGTGGTGAAAAAGAAAATTCCAGGGACCGGCTAGTTGGATTTTTTTCGGAGTGGCGCTTGCACTCGGAGAAATGAGAGCTGCGTCCCCACTGCCGGTCAAACACCTGGCCGCTGCTCTCTCCTGCTCTGCTCAGTTCTGCTTCCGGAAATACCTGTATTACAGTATACCAGAAGGAAACCTGGAATTAATGCGTCGGTCCCCATATCCACCAAGCATCAGGGTTGTTGCTGGAATAAGGTGTTTGATTCACCATATTGTAAAAATTGTGACCTAGTGCTATAATTTAGGCACATTCCTTGTGAAACTAAGAGTAAGTGCACAACACAGTTGTAAATTTACTGGGACAACTGTGCAGTATATTTTTTCCGCTAATGAAAAAATATATATTTTTTAATCTGCTCTTTTGTTTCCTTTCTTTATTCAGCTGTGCAGGCAAACAACAATAAGTATGTTTCTAGATTATGCACACTCACATACAAAAAATTACCGATTTCAATATTAGCAAACTATTATGTGGAGCCCAAGTAGTGACCCAAAGTGCAATAAAATTCGGTGTATATATCCAGTAACACAAGACCAACCTCCTTAAGAAGCATATACAAAATAGAAAGTAGAACATGCCTGAGCCCATACATTAGTTGCACTACATATGAATAGGTTCACAATAGTAGACCACTTATGTATTATTCAGCTTGGACAAGTATGTCCTCAATGATTTCCAAATGTCTCTAGGCCATGCCTACTGGGAAGGGTTGTGTCGTAGGTTTCAGATCACTCCTCACAGTCACAGGCAGTCTAGCAGCATTGCCATGGCAGTCCGTTTTATAAAAAAATGTGGGACGTTTTTCACATATCCAAGTAGCATTACACTGGGAGTTATCCGGAATTCATGTCTCGCCATGTGTTATTTGTCCCCAGAATGCAGCCTCACCAGGACAGAGCCATGCCATGTGTACAAAATCCGCTCCTTGGGCACCACACTTTTGGCACCTGGTGTCGCGCATAGACTCATATCTAGCTTTGGTCAGATGTCTTATGCAAAAATGTATAAAAATACTATATCCGCCATTAGGGGAAACCTTGGTTTGTTGGCAACAGAATTTCCACATCATATTATCACTGTCCATTCCCAGATCTACTGACCACAAATCTTGTGCCGGAGAAACCTGCTTTTCTATCAGCCGCATTACTGTGTTATGTAGTCCGGTGATTAATTTAATTAGTTTAGGAGAGGGCAGCACAATAGAAATCACACGCCACTCTGTTGGCTCAGTAGGAAAAGCTGAGCAGATTCGGCATGTTTCATGGTATATCTTTCCATAAGGGATGGTGTCCATAAGTATTTTGGTGTTTTCTCCCACATATTCCTGATATGACTTAAATTTGTGATCATTTAATAGATCCTTGAGATTTTGATGTTTGGTGCGTAGTTGTGTCATTACTGTGAGGGCCCACAATCTATCTGTAGTGGTGAATAGTGTTTGATGGAAATTAAGGGTGAGTAAAGCATCGGTAAGGCACACATGGACGGCAGCCGGGTCAAGGCCCATGTAGCACATTTCACCATATGTATCTCTTTAGAGGGTCTAGTAAAGTTTGGGTAGGGGGCATTCTGTATTGGGAGCTGGTGTACCACACCCTTCGAAGGCAATGTGGGGCGCATGTCTGCTATTTTGCATCCAGTGATAGTTAAATTGCGCCTGGGGGACTAAGCAATACACTTCAAAATGTGGCCCTGCAAAATCCCTCTGTTGTGCTGCAGTATGTTCCAGCTCATTCTAGGCTGTTTGCCTGCCCATGCCAGTTTTATCATAAGGATGTTGAGTGATAAACCTCTTGTGTAAAAGGATGGGGATATTTTGGAACAGATCTCAATCAATCCATCGGGGAATTGTAAGCGCACAACTCACCCTTGAGAGTCTCACGGCGCTGGTGGGGGGGTGGGGAGGGGGGGGGGGATGGGGAGAGCACAGATCCTATCAGCTGAAGAGCCAGGTCTTGAGGGTCCCCCTGAGGGTGTTCAGGTTGGGGGTGAGTTTGATGTCCGCTGGTAACCCATTCCATATTCTGGCTGAAATGTGGGAGAACGATCTTCCGCCTGCTCTGGCTCTGTTAATGCGAGGGGTTTCGGCCAGTGCGAGGTTAGCAGATTGGAGATTTATTTTGGGTACGTGGAAGTTTCTTCTGTTGTTGAGGTATTTGGGTATGTTGTTGTGCAGGCATTTGTAGGCGTGGATGAGGATTTTGAAGGTGATTCTCTTCTCCACGGGAAGCAAATGTAGTCTCCGCAGGTGTTGGTTGATGTGTTCGTTCCAGGGGATGTCGAGGACGAGTCTGGCTGCATTGTTCTGTATTGCCTGAAGTTTGCGGAGAAGGGACTTGTCACGCGCAGAGAGCGTGTCCATAGTCTAGTCTGCTGGTGATGAGTGCATGGGTGACTGTCTTCCTTGACTTGGGGGGGATCCATTTGAAGGTCTTTCGAAGGATGCAGAGGGTGTTGAGCATCTGGAAGTGAAGGCGTTGAGCTGTCGTTTCATGGTGAGTGATGAGTCGAGTACGATGCAGAGGTTTTTGGCATGGTCTGTGGGGGTGGGTGAGATTCCGAGGGCGGTGGCCCACCACGTATTGTCCCTATGCATAAGGGGTGGTTCCCAGGACGAGGACTTCTGTCTTCTCGGCGTTGAGCTTTAAGCAATTGTTAGTCATCCATACTGCGATGCCTTGCATTCCTTTCTGGAAGTTCAGTTTTGCGGTGGCGGTGTCTCTGGTGAGGGAGAGGATGAGCTGGGTGTCGTCGGCGTAGGATACGATGTTGAGGTCGTGTTGTCGGACGATGGCTGCAAGGGGGGCCATGTAGACATTGAAGAGTGTTGGGCTCAGTGATGACCCCAGAGGGACTCCGCAGGTGATGTCCCTGGGGACGAAGAGGAAGGGTGGCAGTCTGATCCTTTGGCTTCTTCCAGTGAGGAACGATCGGATCCAGTCTAGGGCGGTCCCTTGTATGCCTGCTTTGTGTAGAATGATGACTAGAATGCGGTGAGAGATGTTGTCGAAAGCTGCAGACAGGTCGAGGAAGATGAGGGCAGCGGAGTGGCCTTGGCCCAGAAGGGTGCGGATGTCGTCTGTTGCGGCGAGTAGGGCGGTCTCGGTGCTGTGGTTACTCCGGAATCCGATTGTGATTGGTCGAAGATGGCGTTCTCTTCGATGAACCGTCTCAGTTCTCTGTTGAAAGCTTTCTCTGCTACCTTGGCGATATGGGCCGGTAGTTGTTGAGGTCGGTGGTGTCAGCTGTGGGTTTCTTGAGCAGGGGCCTGACTTCTGCTCACTTCCAGCTGTCCGGGAAATTGCCTATTGTGAAGGTGGTGTTGATGGTTCGTTGTAGTTCTGGCGCAATGGTGTCGGCAGCTCTGTGGTAGATGTGAGGGGGCAGGGGTCGGTGGGGGCTCCTGAGTGGATGCCTTTCATAGTCGCGGCGGTGTCCTCGGTCGTGATTGGAGTCCAGTAGGTGATGATGGGTTGGCTGGTGTCTTCGGGGGGTGGGAGGCTGGCTGTGGCGTCTTGCGGATGGTCGATGAAGTTGTCATAGAGTGTTCTGATCTTGAGGTGCAAGTAGGTCCCGAGCTTGTCGCAGAGGTCTTGGGTTGGGGTAATGTCGGTGGCTTTGCTGCTTGGGTTGGTGAATTCCTGCATGATGGTGAAGAGTTCCTTGGAGTTGGTGGCGTTGGTGAGGATTTTGTTGTGGATAAAGTTCCTTTTTATTGTTCTAATTTCGTTGTGGTAGTTTGTTGTGGTGTCCTTGTAGGTTGGCTAGTCTGTTTTTTTTTTTTGGTGTTCCTACACGTCTTCTCCAAGCGTCTGCAGGTGCGTCTTGCTTCTTGGAGCTCTGTGGTGAACCAGGCGGCTTTCCTGGGGCGTTATTTGCCAGGGTTGCGTAGCGGGGCGAGTTCGCTGCCCGAGGACTCCACACCTGATCTCCAACTGTGCAGACGATGTTAGCGTCGGATACCCAGGTGGGGTTTTCTCGGGTGAGGGTGGAGTTCAGTTGCTCGTCAGTGAACCTTGCTCCAGTTCCTTTGTGGTAGGCAGGGGGGTGGTTTCGGTGCCTTGGGTTTATTGACAGTGAAGGGAACGCAGTGGTGGTCGGTCCAAGGTGGTTGCATTGTGCGGTTGAAGCAGACGCTTGAGCCTTTGGGGAAGATGGGGTCGAGGGTGTGTGTCCTGCTCTGTGTGTGGGCGTGGTGACGAGTTGGTTGAGTCCGATGTTGGCGAGGTTGTCCCAGGTGGAATTGGTGTCGCTGGGATTGTCGAGGTGGAAGTTGAGGTCTCCGATGAGTATGTAGTTAATTGATGCGACGGCGTGGGGTGCTATGAAGTCGTGATGGTGGTGGCAAAGGGTGTTCGGGGTCGGGGATGGTCTGTAGACAAGGCTTCTCTGGAGAGTGGTGTTGGGGCTGGTCCGGATCTGAAAGTGCAGGTGTTTGGCGCTGGGAAGGTTTCCCTGGAGGCGGCGGGTGCTCTTGTGGATGATGGCGAGGCCCCCTCCTCGGTGGTTTGGGTGGTCTTGTAATGTAATGTAATGTAAAGGCACATTTTTATAGCGTGGCTATCACTCCAAAGAGCATCTTGGCGCTGAGTACCGTAGCCAGATGGACTGGGCCGGCTGACTGCTGAAGTTCAGAGGACCTGCGCACTTACACTAAAGTTTTACAAGCGGTATCCGTAAGGTTGTAGATCCAGCTTTTCAGGGCTTTCCTAAACTGGCTCTCTGCGGGGATTTGCCGGAGCTGTGGTGGAAGCTTGTTCCACGCCCTAGATCCCAACACAACAAGGGATTTTCCCCCCTTGGTGACAAGCTTGAATCTTGGGATCACCAGTAAATTCAAGTTTGAGGACCTAAGGCTACGTGATGGTAAATAGCGTCTAAACCCTTTTGAGAGGTATTTAGGCCCTTGCAAATGAAAGGCCCTAAATGTGCTAATCAGTATTTTAAACAGGATGCGCTTGTGTATTGGCAGCCAATGAAGGGCGTTAGGCGCGGCTGAGGCGGACGACTTCCTTGGCCGGCCAAGGACCAGGCGGGCGGCTGCGTGCTGGACCATCTGCAGCCTGTGGAGCACAGATTTATTCGCTCCCTTATACAGGTTATTGCAGTAATCAAGCCTTGATGGTATAAGCGCAACCGCCACCGTTTGCCTTGCTGCCAGTGGAAGAAGGTAAAAAAAAATTCTAAGCCCTCTAATGATGTTAAAACACTTGCCGGCCACGGTCACCGCCTGTTGTTTAAATGACAGGGAGTGGGCAGTGGAAATGGTGTTGGGGGGAGCTTCTGCATCTTCCGGCCACCACTGTTTGGGTGAGAACAGGTTTTGATGCCCAAATGGCAAAATGTCGGTTTTGCCCGAATTACACTTAAGGTGATTGTTCCTCATCCAATCAAATGTGGCGGCAAGGCAGTTTTTAAGATTTTCTTCGGCTCCAGGCAGCTCCCTGTCCAACACTAGGATGAGCTGAGTATCATCAGCATATGATACTGTGCTGATCCGAAAAGATGAAATAAGTTCCATCAGGGGGACCATATACAGGTTGAAAAGTACAGGGCTTAAGCTAGAGCCCTGCAGCACCCCTGTTTTCAAGACTTTCTCTTCGGAGCAAAACTCTCCTAGTACGGTGACTTGCCGCCTTTGATTGAGAACATTTTTCAGCCATGCCAACACCTCTCCTGCTATCCCTGATTTTACTAGGCGGTTAATCAATATGGAATGCGAAACCGTGTCGAAAGCCGCCGATAAATCAAGTAAAGTCAGGACGGCTTTCTTCCCCTGGTCAATGGCGACCCGCAGGGTCTCCACCGTGAACAGGAGGGCGGATTCCGTCGAGTGCTTGGCCCTGAATCCTGACTGATTGGTATGCAAAATGTCATTGTCCTCTAAAAACTTGGTAAGTTGTTTATTTACAAATGCTTTTGTCAGTTTGAATAATGCTGGAAGCAATGAAATGAGACGAAGATTCGAAAGAGTTGCCGGGTCAGCTAAAGGTTTTTTCTGTAAAGGCTTTACAGCTGCGAGTTTCCATTCGCTGGGGATCTCGGCGGAGGACAGTGAGAAATTGATGATGCCATTAATAATTGGATTCACCTCGTCAACTAAAGCTCGTAGAAGCACCGGGGGGCAAGGATCAAAAGGCGAGCCAGACTTGCTCGATAGAATGGCCTGGCGAGACTCTTCTAAATTAATAGGGCAGAACGTTTTAAAACAGACAGTCTTAATGTCCTCCCTGTTCACCCCATCCGGGGAGGGAAGCACCGGTTGGGGAAAATCTTTAATGATGTCTTGTATTTTTTGCTCAAAATAGTTGGCAATGGAATTGCAGAGAGTCAAAGAGGGCGGGATGTCCTGCGAGAGCACTCTGGGGTTCCTGAAACTATTTACGATCCTAAAGATCTCTTTCTGTCTATTATTAGCGGAGGAAATAGCTTCCAAATAATATACTTTTTTGGAAAGTTTAATCGAGGCATGATACCGCCTCCGAGCCGCTTTATAGGTGTTGCGGTCATCAACCTCATAGTTTCGGCGCCACCTCCGTTCCAACACTCTAATTTCACCTAGTTCCTCCTTTAAGGAGAGCGAAAACCAAGAGCAGATATTTTTTTGACTCCGTGTAAGTTGTCTGGGCCTATGGGGTCCATGGGTCCACTGAGTTCAGTGATCCAATCGCAGAAGCGTTTATTATCTGTTAGGGTGTGGCCAGTCAATATGGGTTTGCTATCTTTAGCTCTCCCTGGAAGGTCTGGGTTGGTGAGTAGCTTTTTCCAGCCCGGTTTGGCACGCCCGCCTGCTTTAGCAAGGCCTTTCCCTAGAACATTGCCTTCAACCACAAGGTCAAACGGAATGAATTTGTGGTCTGTCCATGTTTGTACGCAAGGGGGTTTAACCTTCAAGGTACCTAAGTTGGAACAAATACAATCGAGCATATGGCCCGCTTTTTCCATAATCACGGGTTAACAGGGTTAGCCCGAGGACGTTGATTATGTCCATGAAACAGGCCGCCCCTGGATCAGTCGGGGAGTCAAGGTGAAGGTTTAAATCACCTAACAGCGTAAAGTTGTCAAATCTAAGAGTAAGATCGCTGAGTACCTCCCCAATGCTCTCCAAGAATTCTTTAGTTTGATCAGGTGGGCGATAGACCAAAGCACCTGAGAAAGTAAAGGACTCATGAATCTGTAGACAAAAGGCCATACTTTCTGCCCCTTTGATATCTGGTAGTTCATGGGCGGTGCACTTCAAGGTGTCCCGATAGATGATTGCAAGCCCCCCCTCACATTGCTCCTGCCTGTCCAATCTTTGAATTAAATATGCTTGCGGGAGGGCCAATGCAATGTCTGGATTACACCAGACCTTTAACCAGGTTTCCGTAATAAGGAGCCAGTCCAGATCGCCTTCTGTAATAAGGTCAAAAATGTGTAACGCGTTCTTACACATTGACCTGGCATTTATAAGCCCTCCTCGAAGTACGATAGGCCACATCTTCCCTTTAAGGGCTTGGTCGGGAGCAAACCCTGCCTTACAATGCCGACAGCAAACTAGTCCTTCCCACTTATCTGGTTTTAGGGCCTCATGACACTGAGTTGCATGTTTATTCAGGGATAATATAAAATCCATGGTCAGACCTTGTTTCGGGGGTAATTGAGCAGCGTGCTCGACCCTCGACCCGGCCGCGGCACAGACGGGCTTTCCTTTGGCGCGCCTTTGGCGCGCCATCAGTGCGCCCACTGCGCGACGGCCCCATGCAATCATTAAATAGGAGGCTGATAAGGGTCCTAGTGTAACCACTAGACCGTCACCTCCTCCAAAATGGCCCCCGGAAGTGAGTGTGCTTCACTCCCTCTATACCGCGCTACCTGGCTCCCTACACAACAAACAGCACAAGCTGCGATGGAACGGAGAGAGAGGCGGTGCCCAAAAGCAGTAGGTTCCCCAAAATGAAATTTTACAATACTGTGCCTACAACATAAATTTCAAAGGTTTAAACAGTATGCTGTGCAGAATATTATTCATTCAAACAACAGACAAAGCGGCGATTTATAAAAGCAGAATTAGGCAGTTGTACCAGCCGCGGCTTCAGCAGCGTGGCAGGGACTTCCGTGTCAGTATTACTGCTACGGAACAAGATTCCTCGCCCTAAATAGGAGGCTGATAAGGGTCCTAGTGTAACCCCTAGACCACAGCTTTCCAAACTATGTGGCGCGACACATTACTGAGTCGCGCCCCAACCGGAGGTGTGTCACGTGATGCGAGCTGCAGGGGCTCTTAGAAGGGGCGAAGCAACAACAAAGCCCCATTAACATGCACCAGGTCTTTTAACGACCCGTGAAGTGCTCGGGTGCGGCTGTGAGCGGTCCCGGACGCCTCACACGATGGGGGGGGGGGGGGGGGATGTGGGGGGGGCGGGGTGGTGGGGGATCACCTTGTCAGTAAAACATGCAAACTGTGAAATATACTCCCAAAGAAAATAAATACGAGCATTCTGACACATGCACGACACCAAAACTCAACAACTGTAGATAAGACTTCAGCCCACACCCTTCTCATATCCATGTGCTACAGAAGTAGTAAGGGTCCACTTCAACATCTGGGGTCCTGGCAAGGGGTGAGGAAGCATTGTACAATGGACACTTTATAAACAAATAGGAAACCTGTGCAGTAGTAAAATAGGAATTACACAATTTCCCTCCACATACATAATTATTGTACACAGTATGTACACGTACAGTTAAGAACATTAGAGCAAGCTAGCACTGTATCTGCTTCCCGTATATCAGTTCAAAGTATCTAAAGGCAATGCTCCTTAAACAAAGACGGCCATGTCTCAATCTTAAAGCGCCAAGTGACCGGATGGCTGGCTTTTCATTCATTCATTCAAATTGACGTCATCTTTTTTTTTTGCAATTACTTTATGTTTCTTCTTTTCTCCAGTGGTGAGGAAATAATTAAGAAATGAGGTTGGAGAAAATATGTTTGCTCTATTCATTATCGTATGTGGAAAAAGTAGCAAAATGTGTTTGCTCTATTTTCTTTAGCACAAGTACAATGTTTTCACAGTACTACCTTCAGTCCACTTCGTGTCTTTACATTAAGGGCCTTGTCCTACCAGTGCCTATCACCTCTTCATGCCATGATAAAAGACCATGTCTGCATACAGCACCCAAAAAAGCTTTATCCCGCTCAGGGCCTCGTCAGAGGAACAAAATCTTCCTTGCAATTAGGAAACCCTTGCTCTTAACTGCATCTGGGGAGCGGGAGGGAGTAAGACAGAGAGGGAGTGAGACAGAGAGGGAGGGAGTGAGACAGAGTGTGGGAGGGAGACAGAGAGGGAGGATGACAGAGAGAGAGAGAGAGACAGACAGAGGGTGCCAGACAGGGAGAGGGACCAAGAGTGAAACAGAGAGAGTGAGACAGAGGGAGACAGAGGGAGAGAGAGAGAGAGAGACAGTCAGAGGGAGTGAGCTAGAGAGGGAGTGAGACAGAGAGGGAGGGAGTGAGACTGAGTGAGTGAGGGAGACAGAGAGGGAGGATGACAGAGAGAGAGAGAAAGTGAGACAGAGGGTGCCAGCCAGTGAGAGAGAGACAAAGAGTGAAACAGAGAGAGTGAGACAGAGGGAGAGAGAGAGAGACCGTCAGAGGGAGTGAGCTAGAGAGGGAGTGAGACAGAGAGGGAGTGAGACAGAGAGGGAGTGAGACAGAGAGAGAGGGAGTGAGACAGAGAGGGAGGGAGTGAGACAGAGTGAGGGAGGGAGACAGAGAGGGAGGATGACAGAGAGAGAGAGAGAGACAGACAGAGGGTGCCAGACAGGGAGAGGGACCAAGAGTGAAACAGAGAGAGTGAGACAGAGGGAGACAGAGGGAGAGAGAGAGAGAGACAGTCAGAGGGAGTGAGCTAGAGAGGGAGTGAGACAGAGAGAGAGACCAAGAGTGAAATAGAGAGAGTGAGACAGAGGGAGAGAGAGAGAGATAGTCAGAGGGAGTGAGACAGAGAGGGAGTGAGACAGAGAGGGAGTGAGACAGAGAGGGAGTGAGACAGAGAGGGAGTGAGACAGAGAGGGAGTGAGACAGAGAGGGAGTGAGACAGAGAGGGAGTAAGACAGAGAGGGATTGAGACAGAGGGGGATTGAGACAGAGGGGGATTGAGACAGAGGGGGATTGAGACAGAGGGGGATTGAGACAGGGAGGGAGGGAGGGAAACAGCCCGAGGGAAAGGCCACCTCCGCCACTGATTCCCTCACTAGTACCCTTTAACAGTGCCCCTCAAGTCTCTGTGCATGGGGTGTGTGTGTGGGGGTGTGTGTGTGGGGGTTGTGTGTGTGTGGGGTGTGTGTGGGGGCGTATGGTGGGGTGTGTGTGTGTGTGGGGTGTGTGTTGGGTGTGTGGGGTTTTGTGTGTGGGGTGTGTGTGGGGTGGTGTGTCTGTGGGGTGGTGTGTGTGGGTTTGTGTGTGGGGTGGGGTGTGTGTGTATGGGGTGTGGCGCCCGAACCCACCATAGGTGGTTCGGGCTCGCTTGCTACGTTTCCTCACGTTGCCGTGTCCCTAAACATTTTTTCACAAAAGGGTGTGTCACCAACATGAAAAGTTTGGAAAGCTGTGCCCTAGACCGTCACCTCCTCCAAAATGGCCCCCGGAAGTGAGTGTGCTTCACTCCCTCTGGATCTTGTGTCTGTCTGGGATGGTGGTGCTGATGTCTGGTGCGGAGGCGGCATTGGTCCAGGTCTCAGTGAAGAAGGCTATGTCAGGCGAGAGAGAGTCGAGTAGGCTCCAGATTTCCGGGGCGTGTTTGTGTAAGGAGTGCACGTTGAGGATGATGCATCTTAGGGTGTCGTTGTAGCCGATGTCTGTGGTTCCGGGAGTCGGGGTGGAGGAAAAAGACTGACGGCAGTGGTGGCAGGAGAACTGCCCGTGGGTCAAGGCCGGCGAGGCCTGGAGGCAGTCTCTGAGTCTTCCGGGGTTCAGTGCGTGGAGGTCGTCCTTGTCATAGCGGTGGAAGGTCGAGGATCCAGGGTTCCTGGCGCTGGTCGGGTTGCGGATGGGCTTGCCTTAGGCGAGCCTTTGGTGCGCCAGCGGCACAGGCGCTGCGCAGCAGCCGCCATAAAATAGGGGAGGGGCGGGACTGGAGTAGGGAGGTAGGAGCGGGTTCTGTGTGGGGGCGGGGCTGCAGAGGCAGCAGCGGCGGAAAGGCTGAATCAAATTTAAAGCTACCCAAAAAATTAGAATGGCAGTCAGTGCAGTGAAGAAAATTAATCAATACTCAGGCTAAGTATGTGAGCAGGGAGGCAATGGAGGGCACCAGGCGGGCTGGGACTGTAACGCCTCTGGGTTGCGTTGAGCTGCTGCCGCGAACACTCCGACTGGAGGGCTCTTGAGTGGAGCTGATGCGGCGCTGAGAGCAGAGCTGCTGGAGAGATTGTTGGCCTGGACCAAAGGTATATAGTAGTGTTGGTAATATCACCATTTTCTCCTTGATGCTGTTCTGCCTGCTAGTTTGATCCATCTATCCAGCTGTGTACTAAGGATCGCCGTATACTGCCCATGGTTTATTGCAAAATTATCTGTATATCAGTAGGGTAGCGTATTTCCAGGGTCTGTCTGCCATTGTAATGGATAGTGTAATGTGGGCTGTGTTATGGCGGACGTGGGTGGAACCATGATCGATTTTTGACCAGTTGATCTGGAGACCAGACCAGCGTTCATATTGTATAATCTCTTT
Source organism: Lissotriton vulgaris (assembly GCF_964263255.1). Taxonomy (NCBI): domain Eukaryota; kingdom Metazoa; phylum Chordata; class Amphibia; order Caudata; family Salamandridae; genus Lissotriton; species Lissotriton vulgaris. The sequence goes on from NC_141685.1 coordinate 1,095,217,395, forward strand.
CGTAATTGGATTTAAGTTCACCCCATGATCTCATATCACAAGTAGGGCATCATCTGCATACATTGACAAAAGTGTAAAACGAAACCCCATGTTGATTTCCCCCTCTGATGATGATAATTCTTGAAGGATACATGCTAGGGGTCTCCATTGTGAGAGCAAATAATATTGGGGATTAAGGGACATCCCTGCTGGGTTCCATGACTAACCTGCAACACTGCTGACAGTCCGCATTTTACCCGTACTTGTGCTAGAGGGTCTGTATATATATATCAGCTTGATCCATTACAACTTAGCACTCCTTCGGCCCATTCTTTTTAGCACTGAGCCGAAAGTTCCATTCAATTTGTTGAATACCTTAGCTACATCTAGAAAGGTGGACACCACCGGTAGGTTTGGGGCTATTTGATGTGTGAGAATAGCATGAATGCGTAAATGATATGTAGTAGATTTACCCGGTATAAAACCAGATTTATCCAGCCCCACCAAGTGTGGCAGTAGGGGCAACAACCTGTTTGCTAATATCTTAGTCAATATCCTGCTGTCCATATAAATGACGGTATGACAGTGTACAGGGGTTTATCTGGTTTAAGAAGATTTATTCCTATGGTTTCCCTTATGGATTTTGGGAGTCTCCCCACCATATAACTCTTGTCATAGACCTCCAAGAGCAGAGGGGAAAATCTCCTTTATAAAATTCGGCCCGGAGACCATCGCTTCCAGGTGCACTTCCATTTTTGAGCTGTTTAATGGTGGACATTATTTCTTGTATGGTAGACAGTTGGCATAATAGTGCTCGCTCTTCAGTTTCTAGCCAAGCTAATACTGCCCATTCTAGGTATCTGTGTATGTCTGTATAAGAAAGGGCCCTCTTTTTGCATGGTTGCCCCCACTTTTTGCCAAACTGTTGATGTACTTTGACCGAGTGTGCCCTAGGTTCCTGCCAACCAGGTACCCAGGGCCTATGTTCTTTCCTTAAACTGTACTGATTCAAAACCCAATTGATACTCTTTAGCTAATTGTAAGTCCCTTGTAACTGGTACCATAGGTACCTAGGGCACTGTGGCCAGGGAAGGCCTGTAAGGGCTGCAGCACTTATTGTGCCACCCTTAGAGGCCCAGTACCTTTACACGCACACACACACACTGCCATTGCAGGCTGCATGTTTTGGTGCTGAACTAAGTGAAGAGTCAACATGGCGCACAACACTGTGTGCCATGCCTAAAAGCCACTGCCCTGGCATAGGTAAGCCAATCCTCTAGCTGGGTGCACTATACCAGTGTTGAGGGTACAGTTGCATGAGCCCTGTACCCCTACAGTGTCTAGGCCAATTCTTAAACAATGTAAGTGCAGTAATACCCTGAAGAGTATATGGTGCTGGGAGTTTGTCATTACGAACTCCACAGCACCATAATGGCTATACAAAAAAATGGGAAGTTTGGTATCAAACATCTCAGCACATTAAACCCACACTGTGTGGGATTTAATGAAAAATTCCCTCAGAGGGCATCTTTGCCCCCTGAAAAACGACCTAACTCTAGTGTCCAGACATGTTTCTTTCCCCCTTGGTCGGGAGCCTGCTGCTCTCGGGGGTCTCAAATAATGCACATCCTGGGACGAGGTGCCAAGCCTCCTCACCCAGGATGGGCAAGGTCCACGAAGGGCGAGCTTTAAGGGCTTGCAGCCTTTGTGAGCCACCCCAGCCATTTGCTGCTTCCAGCAACTGGTCCCCACCGGTTCTGACCCCCACTTTGGGCTGGAGAATTGGCGGGAAAACCAAGTGAAAAAGGGAGGTGTACCCACCTTTGCCAACCCTACCTCTCAGGTGGGGGAGGCGAGATGAAGCACAACTCTCAATCCCCACCATCTTGCAGATGGGGGGACCCAGCCAACCAGAGAGGCATATGCCCCCCTCCCACTAAAGGATGGCATAATAGGGGGTGTACCCACCCCAAGGAAGGGACCCAGTGGTTCCGACCTTTACCTACCTGTAACGCCCCTAAATCTAGTATTTAGGGGAAACACCAAACCTTGCCTTCTCAGACAAGAACCGACCAGAAGAATGACCGAAGAAGCGTGCTGAACTAAAAAGAGGAGTATGCCCACTGACTTGGCCCCATCCCTACCGGCCTGTCCCCAGCTCGAACCTGCTCAAGCAAAATCCTGGTGTGTCCTGCAGCCAGCAGCCCTCAAGAACCCGGAGGACCTGCCCTGCCTGCCCAAACCAAGACTTTGTCTCCTGTGAGAACAGGATTGTTCACCCACAGACTCTGGCTCCCGATAAATCTGCAAGTCTGCACCCGTTGCCCAAGGCCCGAGTTTGAGTGGCCCAACCCAAAGAGGAGGTCTCCCCAGCGATCCTGACCTGAGATCTGGTGATCACTGGCTTGCCTCGAATCTCCAATCAATGACTGTAGTCCCTTTCTGGAGGATCCCCTGACTGCGACCGGATCTGGTAAGAAAAACCCGACGCATAAAGACAACCTAGCACCTGATGTCCCAGGTCCTTGGGCAGCCCACCGACGGTATCCCAGCACCCCCATTTAAAAAAAAAAAATTCTTTATTGGCATTTTCATATAGGTACATCACATATAATTTACAACAACAAAACCAACTCGGTGTATAGTTGACAAATATATAGCAGTGCAGAACACACATTTGTGACATAAATCAAAACTTGCTCATCAGAGCGATGCGACCCTTATACATTGAAACAGAATAATCTCAAAATTCGACAGTAGGACACATCAGTGTGTTCCCATTACCCCACCCATGCACTTATCGATTTCGCACATTAAGAAAATTACACCTCTCCAGTCTGGGCGATTACATCCCCAACATCCTCAAGTACACATGTCCTCTCATGAGCCCAGGTAAGGAACGGTTCCCAAATCTCTCTCGGTCTAGAAGTGGGCAGCATTAATTCCCAGAATGTGGAGAGCTGGACATGACAGTAAGTAACCTCCCTGATCCATTCTGTGATCTTCCTCCCCCAATGTACAGCAATTTGGTGTTTGGCGAACAGGAGAAAGAGGGCGTGCAGTTTACGCTTCTTTACATTTGTATCCCTGACATACCCTAACAATACCACTATTGGAGAGGGTGTTAGCTCTAATCCTAGGATTTGATTGATAGACATGAAAATGTGAGTCCAATAGTCAGCTAGTTTCTGGCAATCCCATGCCATATCTAAGAAGGAGACGATCTTCTATAAGCCCCATTCGGTGTAAGCTGAGGAGTGTTCTATAATACCCATGGAGAAACTTGGAAGTGAATCAAGCAGAGCCTGTAATTAGGGGATAGTTCAGTCAATTGGGTGCAACAGTAGGTCCACTGGTCTTCAGTCAGCGGGGGGGGGGGGGGGGGGGGCATTAGTTCTGCATTCCATTTATGTAGGCACCGTCACCGGGGCGTCAGCTTGCATATGCGTATAGAGCCTGGTGATGAGTCTACGTGGCGAAGGTGGACGAAGCAAATTTTCCAGAACCGCTAAAGTGGGCGGTTGGGTAGGGAAATCAACATGCATGCTGGCGACATGCGGCCAGTATCTTATGGTAGAGGAATGTCTCCCCAAAGGGTACTTTCTGACCTCCCTGCGCTGTCGGGATCCTCGAAACACACCCCCTGGGTAAAGGTCCGCAAATGTATGAAGTGATATCGTCTTTGCAACCTTTTTGTTTATCTCATCCCTAATATTAGGCAACATTGGATTCTGCACCAGAGGGATGGAGGGGGCATATAGCACCCTGGCGCCTGCTGTTTGTCTCAGCCCATCCCAAGCCCATCTCAGAGGAGGCTATTCCATCCGTAGGTCTTCTGTATTCTGATATACCGCCACCTGTAAAGGGACCGGCGCCACCGCTTCTGTCTCTACAGCCACATGTGGCTGAAAAGGCGTGGGATGGACCCAATAGTGCAAAAATTGTGCCTGTGCACATAGGGCGTACAACTTCATATCAGGGGCACCCATTCCACCCTGCTTGAGCGGGAGAGATAGTAGCTCCCATGAAACTCGGTCCTGCCACCTGCCTACATCAAGGATAATAACAACAAGCGTATTGTTATAAAAAAGGGTTGTGTAAGTATAATTGGCAGATTTACAAAGAGATATAAAAATGTAGGTAGCAATCTTCCCTGCCAGCGACAGGGGCAGTTTAGCCCATATGGCAACTTTCTCCTCCAACCAAGTGATGGCCCTGCCGTAGTTCAGATTCCATACTTCCTGCAAATCCCTAGTGATCCAGATTCCCAAGTACTTCACCTTCTCATCTTTCCAATGTAACGAGAACTCAGAAGTCCATTCGCACGTATCGTAGCCGATGGTCCTGTGTGTAGCAACCTGCTCCATCTGACAAACAGAGGGCCAAACCCCATACGCTCCAGAATTTTAAACAAAGAGGGCCACTCAAGCGAGTCGAAAGCTTTTGTCGCGTCCAAAAACACAGCCGCCCCCTGCACATCGTGGACGAAGAAGACTGTTCTGTGGTTATGTGAGGTAGACATACCGGGTATGAAGCCCGACTGGTCCGGTAGGGCTATTAGGGGGAGCATGGGTTGCGGTCTATTCTATATTAGTTTTTCCAATTTTTTAACATCCACATTTAGAAGTGACAGCGGTCTGTATGAATCTAAGTCGGTATCTAATTTCCCTGGTTTTAACAACGTTATAATTATAGCTTCTTGCATTGTTTGTGGTAAGATACCCATTTCATAGGCTTCGTCATAGACTAGGTGCGAGTTCTTCTGCATAGGCCTTTATAAAAGGCGGTCTTCAGTCTGTCCGACCCAGGGGCCTTATCCAATGGTAAGCTTTTAATTACTGCCATCACGTCCTCCACCATAAATGGTAGGTGCATATATTCCCTGTGTCAGTCGTTAAACCAAACCAATGCTAGGGAGTCCAAGAATGTCTGCATGCCCGCCGGGCATTCGGTTTGCGTGGCTGTAAATAAATGGGCATGAAATGAGGATAATTCCTCAAGGACCACTGCTGGACCTCTGGTCACCTCACCTCTGCTATTTATCATTTCAGGGATATAGACAGTTGATCTTGGTTTCTTAAGCATGCCCGCAAGCGTCCATCCAGGTCTGTCCCCCCTCACCGTATCCACGTGCCTCAGCATATTTCCCAAGGAACTTCACCTCCCTCTGTGCCTCTTCATCATATTCTAACATATGTGAGTATCTGACCTACGAGTGCACGATCCTGCTCCTAGTCCTGTTTGAAACTGCGCTGGCTTATCGTTCTGATCTAGCTCTTTTAAATGTAACTTGCCGCTTTTTATTAAATCCGTTTGTGTAATATTTTTAAATTTATAGCGCTGACATTGTGTGAGCATTTTCTTTACTTACATTGTTAGGATTTCAGTTCTGTGCCCTTAGCGTTCGGCCCCAGCGGTCACCGGAAGTGAGGCGGGGCCGCATTGCACCGGGGTTGACGCTCTAGCCCTTTGCTCGCCCGCCCGTATTAATTTGGAGCTGGGAGGCGAGCGCAGCTGTATGTGAGTATCTGACCTACGAGTGCACGATCTTGCTCCTAGTCCTGTTTGAAACTGCGCTGGCTGATCGTTCTGATCTAGCTCTTTTAAATGTAACTTGCCGCTTTTTATTAAATCCGTTTGTGTAATATTTTTAAATTTATAGCGCTGACATTGTGTGAGCATTTTCTTTACTTACATTGTTAGGATTTCAGTACTGTGCCCTTAGCGTTCGGCCCCAGCGGTCACCGGAAGTGAGGCGGGGCCGCATTGCACCGGGGTTGACGCTCTAGCCTTTTGCTCGCCCGCCCGTATTAAACGCCGTGATGAGGCGTGCGCGCAGCGGACGCGCGCAGCGGGCGCGCCGTCTGCCGCCGAAGGAGCGCCAAAGGAGGGCCCGTCTGTGCCCGTCCGTGCACTGGCCGGGCACAGGGCCATGACTCCTGGCCGTTTGTCTTCCAATTCTGTCCCTTCTGTAACACTTCGGTATACATCTGCAGATCTTAGGACTCTAAATGCTCCCTCTTGTGAGGCTGCGCATTCCTGGGTGGTCACTGACAGTCGGTTTAGATCTTGCCCTTTTTGTAATTATCAACTTAATAGTCCTGTTCCCCCGCCTACACAACCCTGTAATGAAATTAAGATCATTCAGGCGGGCCTGATCAACGCTAGATCACTGGTGTGCCATACGGCTGAGGTCTTTGACCTATTAGCAGAAAATGATTTTGATCTACTCTTTGTCACCGAGACCTGGATGACCGACTCCTGCTCACCGGTAGTCGAGTTAGCTATCCCCTGTGGTTTTAGGATCTGCAGAGCAGATCGCAGAGCAGATGTGGGAAGAGGTGGAGGGGTCGCCGTGATCTATCGGGATCACTGGACTCTCACCTGCGAACGTCTGGATGACATGAAAGAGGCAGAACTTCTCCATTTTTGCTTGGAGCTTAGTCTGCATTTTACCTTAGGTGGCACGTTAGTGTACCGTCCCCCAGGCTATGTTGGAAACTTTATCGGATCCCTGGAGGAGGTTATCGTGCCACGAGCTTTACGGTTCTCCCGTTATCTACTGCTGGGCGATTTTAACATTCATGTGGATTCTGAGAATACCACTGAAGCTACCCATCTCAGTGAGACTTTTAGCATGGCTCACCTCTCTCAATGGGTGGATGCCCCTACACATGCGGGAGGTCACGTTCTTGACTTGGTATGTACCAACTTTGACATCAGTCTGTCCCCCCCGATGCCTATGTTGTGGTCCGGCCACTGCCTGATTAAGTTCGCTTGGCAGTTAGATGAGGATCTGAGGAAAATTCCTTCTCTGGTACATCGCCCACGGATTAATCTGGTGTCCCTATCTGAGTCCCTCTCCGACACCCGTCCGGTTCCAATGATGGAGTTGGAAGCGACTGTTGACGCATTCAATCTTTGGATAGCGAATGGTGCCGCTGCCTACACTAATGTGGGGGGTGTCCGTCGGATGCGATCAAGACCCTCACAACCATGGTTTACGCATGCTCTGCGGGAACAGAGGCTGCTCTGTAAGAAATTAGAGCGAGTCTGGAGACAAGCTTACCTGCCAGCCGAAAAGAAGTCCTTACGCGCAGCTCAAAAGGACTATTACGCTGCGATTAAGACAGCTAAAAGCAAGTATTATTCGGACAGAATTGAGAAGGCGGATAACAACAGTAAAGAGATCTTCTCAATCGTCCAAAATTTTCTATCTCCATGTGCTGCCCAACCCCGGCTCCCCTCTTCCGCTCAATGGTGTGAAGAATTGTCTTGTTACTTTACGGACAAAATTGCAAAAATTCAACTGGACCTAGAAGTGGCTCAAAACTCCTCTATGATTCCATCTGCCCTTTTATTATCGGATAGACGATGTTTAGAGGATCAGTTTGTTGCTTTCCTGCCGGCCTCGGAATCGGACATACGGCAAATCCTGGCAGCGTTAAAGTCCGGATCTCCTTCAGACCCTTGCCCAGCCAGGGTTTTGGAAGGGATAGCGGATATTATTAATCAAGAGGTGACTCAAATCATTAACCTCTCCCTTTTCACGGCCTTGATTCCGAGAAGTTGGAAGGAGGCAAAACTGCTTCCTCTGTTAAAAAAGGCTGGTCTAGACCCAGCAATGCCATCGAGCTATCGGCCCATCTCACTGTTGCCAGCTCTGGCGAAGGTGTGCGAGAAGGTGGCTTTTAAACAGCTGGATAGCTTCATTGAGTCCTCCCACGCCCTACACCCTGCCCAGTCAGGGTTCAGAGCGGCTTACAGCACCGAGACAGCACTAGTTGAGGTCTCGGAGGCAGTTCGAGAGTGCTTGGACGGGGGTGGCAGAGCGGTCCTGGTTTTATTGGACCTCTCTGCCGCCTTCGATACGGTGCCCTATGCCTTGCTTATTGCAAGACTGCGAGCCGTCGGCATTTTAGGGTTGGCCCTTGACTGGTTGTCATCGTTTTTGAGCGATAGAACTCAGCAGGTCTGGATGCCCCCCTACTCTTCGGCCCCGAAGAAACTGACAACTGGAGTTCCGCAGGGTTCTACGTTAAGCCCTTTATTGTTTAACGTCTATATGACCCCTCTACTTTATCTGGCGGAACAGCTGGGAGCCAAGATAATAGCCTACGCAGATGACACACAGTTGTTATTCACCTGGCCTAAGGGTGTGTCTGATCCATCAGCAGTCCAGTATTGTCTGTCGGAAGTATTTCGGTGGCTGGCACAAGTCCAACTTAAGTGCAACGAAGACAAGTCCGAGGTCCTGTTCTTTGGCTCTTTTCCTGACAACTTCAAGGATCAGATTTGGCCCCCGGACCTGCCCTGCCCTACTGTGATGGGAGGCCCAGCCAAGAATTTGGGGGTCTGGTTCGGTCAGGATCTGAAGTTCTCGGATCATATAAAAAGGAGCGTGCGAAGCCACTTACGAAGTCTGCATTGGCTCCCAGTGCCACACCGAATCTTGTTTAAAATTCTTGTGTTGGCATTCAGAGCAGTTCATGGCCAGGGACCGACATATTTGCAGAAACGGTTTTCATTCTATACTCCCAATCGTGCCCTACGATCGGCCAATCAATGTCAATTGACCATTCCAAAATACAAATACGCCCGATTGGGAGGCCAATCAATTTCAGTTAAGGCAGCTTCTGCTTGGAATGCCCTCCCCTTGTTCCTTAGAGCCTCGCCGACCATTACTGTTTTTAAGAAGGAACTTAAGACTCATCTGTTTAATGCTCCACTCTAAAAGATCGTTCTGGTCTGAACCATCACTCCTGCTGTCAAATCACTCACCGCGCCAGGATACCCCGTGGTAATAGAGCGCGCTATAAAAGTTTTAATAAACATAAACATAAACAGTTTGTCCTTCAACTGAGCTAGAAGCTTGGGCGTGTCTTCAGAATAAAACCGTGTCTACAAATCTTGTATGTGGGTCTTTATGCTCTTCAACTTGTGCCTTATAGCTTTGAGTACACCAGCTTGTCTAGATATACAATGGCCTCTGATGAGCACTTTAAACGCCTCCCATAATGAGGCCTCAGTGTCAACCGTACCAGTGTTAAGAGTGAAATAGTCAACTATATCAGTACGGATTTCCTCTCGAAATGCCTCATCTAACAGCGCATGAGGAGGTAGCCTCCAGGAAAACGCCCTCTGCCTGCTTTCAGGAAGGGCAATTTTTAAAAAGGCAAGGGGAGTGATCAGATAACGTTCTTGGCAGGAGCGACACCTCCACTACCCAGCTGGCCATATCCCTAGTTGTGAGCCAGTAATCTAGCCGAGACCAGGCCTTTCGATGTTCAGAGAAACATGAGCCCTCGCTAGTGAGTGGGTTCTGCCTGCGCCAAACATCAAACAAGTCTCCGTCGTTCAATAAAGTATTTAGAATTTTGCTAGCTGCTGGGTGGTGTGTCCTCGCTGTACCCTGTCTATCCAGCTCGTCATTTAAGACAGCATTGAAATCCCTTCCCCATAGGATCGTGGTGCATCCAGTTGCCTCAACCTTTGCCCATATATCCTGAAAGAAACTCGGAGAATCTATATTTGGGCCATATATCGCTACCAGTTGACAAGTGTTGATAGGTACACCTTAACACATTACGTTTAGGGACCCTATTTTTCCACCCCATTTTTAATGTTACCACCTAGAGGCAGGAATAAAGTTTATTGAAAGCCTACTGGGCAGGTATTTTTAAACACATCACCTAGTCCACTCCACTATCACACCCGCACCACACATAGTCCATTATAAGTGCTCCTACGTAATTCGCAAGTCGCAGCACGCCCCAGCCCGTAGAGGACTGGGATGGCCCCAATGATGAAGCATGTCACCATGGGGCAACCCTGGTGAGTGAGGGGACACCAAGAAAAAGAGCAATTTCTTCTTTTTCTATCTACTATACCATCCAGAACAACCCCATTGAGCGTTGGGAATGGATTTATAGTGACCGGCTAGGCTCTCAGGTATCTGGTAACAGAGACCTTATGTTGTCTATCTCCATTAGCCATCCTGACACATCTCTGGAACCCAGCCAAGAGTTGATGCGTGAGGAAGAGTTATGTACCTCGAAGTAAAACGTGCACTCCCACCTTGTCTTGGTCTCCTAAGGAGGTTGTATGTTGGAAAATGTCTAATAATGATTTGCGGGGTCTGGTCTGTCTCTTTTCATTCCTGTCAGTGCAATCTTGCTCTGTAACGAAAATAATTTTTATGGTCATTCCCCTCGCCCTGTGTACATTTGAGGCGAGTATCCAAGCCTTGCACATTCCATGTTTCCAGTTTTAATGACCACAGGTGGCAGCCTTGTCTGCTACCCACAGTCTTTTGTCAACATATGTATCTCGTTGATTGGAACCATCTGGACTTGTGTAATGGTGTGCTAGTGTCACATTTCTCTGCCTTGGCTTGAAGCCCCCCCCCCCCCCCCACACCAGGATCCAATCTCCCAGTGACATCCCTACAAACCCTATCTCCAACACAAACGGTAAACCAAAGTAACTGAATGCATAGTAAACCAGTTTGCATTTAGGCTTAAAGCCAGTGGCGGCCAAAGTGGGAATTCTTTATACCGGTATCTATTAAAGGGTTTTTAGCATAGAAAGAATGAATTATCTCGGAGAGCTGAGGTACGATCAAGATGGCAGGTTGACACTGTGGCAGGGAGCAGACACACGGAGAGGCTCCAACACCCACACCTAGGCAATGTTTAGCGGAATGACTAGCTGAAAAGTGCTGAGTGTTGGGCGTTTGCTGTATGCATCCCGGGTTGCATGCTGAGTAATTGGACGATGCTCAGCAGTTCACTGGTTGAGACTGTCCTCAGCCTAAGGCCTGGCATCAAGTGTAGCCATGGCTCCACCAAAAACAGTGCCCAGAAGCACACGGGAAGTACGGACTCAGTCAAGTGCGGCAGGAGCCTTGGGGGCTGATGTGGCTGAGGAGCTACCTGCTGGGTAGAGAACGAACACCCCCAAGGGTCTCTCAAAAGTAGGTAAGCCGCTACTGCGACTGTTGCAGTCAGGAAAAGCAGCCGACCTTTTCGCAGCAGGCGCGCTTACAAAGTAACAGCTGGCAACAATAAAGCAGATGCTATATTAGATGCAATTCCAGCACGACAGAAGGACTATAATAACACGGCCCGCAGCTCAGATACCCACGGGCTAGAGAAAGATAACTCTGTTGACCAATCTGAGAAGGCTTTGAGTTTTCACAAGGCTACAATATATACAATGGATTCGCCTGAAGTGTTCCCATCACCATTGGAGCCTCTAGAGATAGAGGCTAATATTAAAAAAGAAGGGGGAGTCAGCAGCGAGCAAGCAGGGACTCCTATAGAATCAAGGAGAGAATGCGTTGTACATAAGGACCCGGCTGGTTTCTTGCAGAGCCTTGTGGATACTGCTATTGCTATCACTATAACCCCTTATTTATTTTATTCATTTCGTTATTTAAAGAGTTTTATATAGCGCTGGCTAGACCCGAAGGTATCAGAGCGCTTTACATGAAAATCAACAATGTAACAGAAAAAGATCAACAATTACAAAACACATCAAAAAATAGGCAATATATTAGGAGAAGAGAGAAAGGAGAGAGAAAAGTAGTGGAGGGGGCAGGGGAGGTGAGAAAGGGAGGATGAGGGGAGAGACGAAAGGAAGTCTGTCTAAAGACCTACTGAGTAGGTGACGACCAAGGAGGGAATCCACGGCCCATCTCCCCAATAGCTAAACCAGGTAGCTCCATCGGGCATCAGTCAAAATAGTTTCCAGAGTGAGCCTTGATACGGACACAAACACTCAATCAGCGGTTCAGGCACTGGTTGGAGACGGGGATAGTGGCGCAGGAGATGAGGGAGTCATGTCAGTGGCACAAAGAGTTGGTAACCCCAAGCTCCTGGATAAAAGCCTCGCAAGCGGCTCTTAAGAGCATAGTGCTGAGGGCAGTTGAGAGTACAGGGGCTGAGAGTAAGTCACTTAATGCATCTTTTGGAAAAAGAACGTAAAGCCTAAAATAACGAGACGTGGGAAGCAAACTCTCAGTGGATACGATAACCAGAAACATTGTATTGCACCCCCATGTGCCAAAGACCTCTCAGGCAGCAGCCCCTCCATTGGTGGGTCCAGGCGCAGGGAGGGGTCAAGACAATAATATCACAGCTATCGGGTACTAGTCCGACAGACAGTGGTGGCAGTATGGAAGGTGGAGAAATAGCGGGTGTCAATCTTGAACCAGAATTAGCGAGTCCATTGGTCAGTCACCTACTTGGTTCTCAATTGGTTTGCCATCAACTTCTATCCCTCCTAGTGAGGCGGGCAGACCGTGGGCGAACATCAACCTGACCAGTCTCAAGATTACGACGAGCCATCACTTTCCTTGAGTCTTCAAGCCCTAAATGACCAAAGACTCCTAGCGCAGGAGCATTATGTGCAGGCTAGAGCTGATAACTATAGTATCCAGCAGTCATGAAAGGAGGTGACATTTAAGGTCTGGACACTCACGAAAGATATTTTGGAACTACAGCAGAGGGTCACGGATACTGAGGAGACAACCACTCAAACAGCCAGCTCACTGCAGATGCATGGTGCTCCAATCTCAGCTATACAGGTCAAGATAGGGGACTTAAAAAACCAACAGCAATGACATAATCTAAGGCTATTTGGGGTCCCGGAGGGGAAGGAGTGATCAAACTCTAGAGCATATGTGGTCCAGCTCTTTCAGAAGGCTTTTCCCGACTTGGGAGATTGGGACTGGGACTGCTTGCTACAAAGAGTACACAGACTCCCGTTTGTACAACATAAAAAGGGGTCTCAATATCCACGCTCATTCCTGATGGTTTTTTGGGGGGAAATTTCCTACTCAGACAAGCGGTATCTTTGAAGGCCCGACTTGGTTTCCCCGTTACAGTCTACTGTCTGCTAATAAACACATTCATGTCCTAAGTCTTAATTCTAGGTTGTCACTGAGTCATCTTTAAGATCTGAATACCATTGCCTATCTCAGGTGGTATGGACGAGATTATTTTATGTAAGATTAATACCACAGTCCTTATTGCTCAATAACTGTATGTCGTGTAAAGCTTAGCTGGCCGCAAGTCCCCCTTGGTTATCTATACACCTTATATCCATTGTGAATCGATCGAGGTTATAATATGTATGTTTGCTAGCACAATCACCTAATGTTCATTAACTGTACCACGTCCTGCAGATTCACGGTCCTCTATGTTTGTCATTCATATATTCTATATTTCTTTTGTACGAATTGACACAATTGAATGCTTGTATACCACCTCAACCATTTATGTTCTTATACTGTAAAGCGCTCTGATACCCTTGTGGGTCACGTTGCGCTATATAAAACTTTATAAATAAATAAATAAACTCTCTCACTATTTTTGTGCGCCCTGATCTTTGTAAGGCGACAATGGATAGACGCTGGAAATTACGCCAGCTAATAGACTTGTTAAAAGCCGCAGGGGCACATGTGTTCCTACTAAAGCCTGCACAGTTAAAAGTTTTGAAAGGGGGCCACTCGTATTTTTTTTTTTTTAACCGAGCAGGAGACTAAATAAGCTATTGGCAAATGGCAAACTGAGGCGGGGAATAAGACTTGAGAGCTTTGTCTCACTCTTTAGATGTACACAGCAAAAAAGGAGGGGGAAGTCAGTCGCTGGTTTTTATTTTTCGGATTCTTTCTTCGATGATTCAGGAGTATAATTGTTTTCTCTCTCTTCTCCTTTTTCTTCTTTTCTTCTTGGCTTTTCTTGAATGTTAAATTGACAAAACGGATAATGTGTGTGGGGTTGGTGTGGGGACCCCAGACCACCGTTGTGGTACTCTCTCCGAGTAGCTGCCCAGTCAGCAGCAGCTAGTAAAAGGGGAGGATTCCTCGTGGGAAAAGGGAGGGGCAAGAAAATGTCAACCATGTGGCACATAGGAATTCAGGAAACAAGATTGTAACTAGTTTGTATAAATTTGGAAAATGTATAAGAATAAAGACAGGCACTAGGAGTGGTAGCAGTATGAAAGAAGGTAACGATTTTCTTTATGGATTTGGTTAAGTGTATGGCTTGGAACTTGCAGGGCTTAATAGTAGAACTAAGCAACATCTTGTCTGCGAGAAGCTAAAAATGTACTATCCCCAGATAGTCCAATTAACAGAGGCGCACCTTTCTTACAAAGATCGTAACTTCTTAAAGCGCTTATGGTCTGAAATAATAGTGGAACACAAAGTACTTCAATAAGGGGCACTGCTATATTAAAGGATAAAAGGTTTGCATGTATGATACATAAGACATTGGCTGATCAGCGGGGTAGATGGGCACTTGCACAGGTAGAAATTAGAGGTAAGAAATATATTTTTTGCTCAGTATATGGCCCTAGTATAGACGATCCTACTGTCTTTGACGTTCTGACTATGGAGATCCAAAATAGGGAGGGGGAGCCATTGACTATGGGCGAATTTAACTGCGTAATGGACTATAGTATAGATTCAACCAGGCAGGGAGCTACACTTAGGATGTGGAGGACGCGTGCAGCAATCTTAGAAATGGGGCGGCGGCAGGCTACAAGAGCTGCATGGAGAATATTATACCCAACTTTCCCAGGCTATACGTATTACTCCCCTCCACACAGGCTCTATTCCAGAATAGATATGGCATGGGTATCGGATAACATAATGCTCTCATCAGATATGGAAGTATGCCCACAGGTTACTTCCAACCATAATCCTATCCTATTATGTTTCCGGGCCACAGCCAAATGCAAGACAATCAGATCTTTTTCTTTTCCCAGATATCTATTTACGAATTGTGTGTACCTGTTTAATATTAGTAAACCGCTCAAGTTTTTTTTAGGATTAAATCATTTTTATTATTATTAGCAGTACACATCGCATAGTCATACAATGCATCGTTGCCTACAAACCATCGGGCTGGCTACTACGCAATCCTGAAAGCAGATAACAGTTCTTAACCATGGGCTACCTGTATGGGTGAAATACACAGCATGTCGCCTACAACCCTTGATGGGCCGGCTGCGTTCCATTGGTCGAAACATTGGAGGGTCCATAACTGTGTAAGGTATGCCCCAGATCAAATATATACCATATTAGGACAAGAAAGGCCGCATGTCGCAGTAATAGCTTTACGATGTTTCAACAGAAACCACCCCCCCAACCCCACCTTCCATCGAACTGGTGTGTCCCTTGTCCTGTCTTGCATTGAACTAGTGGTCAACGCGTGCCCGATAGTCAGAGGCCATTGTTCCACTCTGCAGGCGCTGTAAGTCGAAGGAAGCGGTGGTATGTTGGGTATGTGATCTTGTTGAATTCGGTGGACAAGAGTGACACTATCGGACGTCAAATCTCCCCAAATCCCGAGGCGGAGTTTGTGAGGGAGGCCTATATCGGCTCCATCCCCAATATGTGCCATATCCTATGCAACCACCCCTTGTGTGTTGGCACTGTCTGTGTCCCCCAATTTGATAAGATATTCTGAAGTTCTAACCCCAGTGCTAGTCCCATCTGCTTCCCTTTGCAGGATCTCAGAGGAATGATAAATGATTGGGTAGCCCCAGTACTACATAAGCTGAAAATCTCGGGATCTGTGTCTCAAATTACTAGTCTATTTCATCCAGAATTCTGTAGATGCACCAGCGTGCCTCCCTCCACACACCCTCCAGCAAGTAGGGCTGCGATCCGGATTCCCTTTATTGAGTCGCACCGGAGTCAAATACCAGTACATGGCGATCTTGAAGGCAGTTTCCTTGCTTGCAGTGTTTCGCGCAGTATGTTTGGCCCTAAAGTAAATCTCCCTCCAGTCTTTCTTTGTGAATTCCCTCCCCATCTCTTTCGTCCCCTGGTTCTGACTGGCAGTGGGCTGTGTAGGGGCTGGCGAACGTAGCATCTCATATAGTTCAGAAATCAGCTTCTTATCATTGCGCTTCGTCACCAACCATTTCTCATAAGGTGTCAGTTTCCTACTAACTTTCATTTGGCCCTCTGACTGGAGGAGCCAGTGTCGTATCTGGAGATAGTGGAACCTTTCTGTCTCTGGAAGGGAATAGTCTTGTCGTATCTGGAAAAATTGAATAATCCCCTCTTCATCAAACAGGTGTCCTGCAGCTTTGCATTCCGTTGTTCTCCACCCCGGGAACGCACTCTCATCGAACCCCGGTTTAAATTCTTTGCGAATAAGGGTGTCATCAGGTAAGGAGAAATAGTTAGACCCTTTCTACTGGCTACCACGTCAGACACCTGCAGTAACATGTTTGCTATAGGGGAACCCTGAAGGTTCTGTAGACGGTCCTCTCGTTTCAGAAAGGGCACTTTCCATAATGAAAGTTTCGCAAGTGCCCTATCCTGAAACAGCCATCTCTTTTCAGATTCCGGCCTGCTCCATTCCACCATATATCTTAGTTGAGCCGCCCTAAAGTATTCGACCAGGTTCAGAATTCCCAGGCCTCCCTCCTCCCGTCTCAAATATCCCAGCTCTCTTAGTATGCGTGGGCGAGCACTACCCCAGACAAAGGGGGTTATATCCTTCTGCAGTGTGTGAAGTTTCCCCCTTGGAGGCCAGATTAGTAGCCTTTGAAACAGGTATAGAGACTTGGGTAGAAAATACATTTTAACTGCCGCCAAGAGGCCCAGCAATGACCGAGGATGTTACATCCAATTCTGGAGCTTAATTTAGTGTGACTGTCCGTTGTATAGACAGAGCCAACTCAATTCCCAAATATGGAATGGAATCCATGATCTTAATCCCAGCAGGGGTGACCCCTCCCGTCTCTGAATATGCCTGGCCCTGATTAAGTTGGAGAATCATTGACTTCCCAACGTTCACCCGGAATCTGAAGACCTGCCCAAATGTTTCGAATTCCTGCAGAAATGCCGGTACTGAGCAATCTGTGGACTCTAGAGATGCGATGATATCATCCGCATAAGGCTTATGGCATGTCTGGGCACCCCTGATGCCTCCCTCTCTGGATAGCGAAGGGTCTAGACGCTAGCCCATTCATAGTCGTGGTGGGTGAGCAATAGCAGCTCGTCACCCAAGCCCTGAAGTGGTCCCCCAGCCCAAAGGGGACCAAGGCTCGATCTCAAAATTTACAAACGACTCGGTCAAACGCCTTCTCTGCATCAACCGATAATCGGGGGCGTCCATATTTGTGCGGTGGGCCTTACTGACCAAGTGGACAATTCTTTTGGTACTGTCACTGCTCTGTCTATTCTGGATGAATCCCATCTGATCGGGCTCTATGATGCCCAGCATCACAGGGCCCAACCTTGTCGCTAAAATGCTGGTAAACTGCTTGAGGTCTACGTTAAGAAGGGACACTGGATGATAGGAACCACAGAGGGTTTTATCCTTCCCAGGTTTAGGGAGGACCACTATAGATGCCGTCAGCATCTCAGGAGGAAACAACCCCAGTCCTGTAAATGAGTTAAAAAGTGGCTTCAGGAGTGGAGCTAAGATATGACAAAAGGATTTGTAGAAACCTGCTGAGAAACCGTCCGGTCCTGGAGATTTCATAAGTTTGAGGCGTGGAATCGCCCCGATAACTTCTATTCGGATTGGGGCATCCAACAACGCCACCTGTCTGCTATCGAGCTTTGTCGTGTTTGCTCCCTGCAAATATGTTGTCATGTGCGATCCTGAGCGGGCCTCTCTCTTTTAGAGGTCTGCTTAGAAATCTTTAAGTATGTTCACTATTTCCACATTTGCTTCGACGCCCCCCCCCCCTATCATTCTGAATAGATTGGACCTTCATCTGATGGATGCAGGCCCTAAGTTTATTCGCTAACATGCGCCCAGTCTTGTCCCCTCCAATTTAGTAGGCATGTTTGAAATGAAGCGCTGCGTATTCGGCTCCATCAATGTCCAGCCCCTTGAACTGAGCTTGAGCCGCTTTCAATTGTCGTCAAACTCTCGGCGCCCCGGTCCTACATTGCACCCGCTCTAGTTTTATTGCTTGTGCCACTAGGGTGTCCCTCTTCTCTTTGGGCTCCTTTTTCTTTCAAGCCAAAATAGCGATCAGTTCCACTCTCACCACCGCTTTTAGGGCCCCCATAAAGTAGGCAAGGAGATGTCCACTGTGTTGTTAATCTCAAGATAATCTTTAGTGCATTTGTGGATCTGTCCCATTACTAATTCCCTATGGAGCATACTTTCTTTGAGTCGCCAGCCTCCTGGCTGCCTCCTCTACTAAGGCCAACCGAAGGGAAACCGTCAGTGCATCGTGATCAGAAAGTGCAGTCGGTGTTATGTCCACTTCCCCCACCAATGCATTGATCTCGGTCATGCCTATCAGGTGGTCGAGTCTGGCATCTGTACCCCGTGCATGTGAGTAGAAGGCAAATTGGGAAGTCTGTGGCTGTGCCACTCTCCACATGTCTACCAGTCCTCTGGAGCGGAGTCATTCCTTCCCCTCACTAGACAATTCCCCAGTCTGAGAGAATCGATGGCCTGACCGGTCTGTATTGGTGTCCATAACTATGTTGAGATCCCCTCCCACTATCGTCCATCTCTCTAGCTTGCTCAGGACCTCAGATAGAGCCGCCTTCCGAAATTTCTCTCACCCTGAATTGGGTGCATAAAATGACCCCACCGCAAGTGTGTGTCCCTCTAATTGTATCATGTAGGCCATGTATGCCAACAGCCGGCCTCTTACCTCCGCTATCTTGTCCCCCACCCTCCCGGTACATTTTTTAGCAACTAAGATTGCCACCCCCACTTCTTTATCTCCTGAATGAGACAAATATCGACCTTCAGTTTCTCCAAATATGACAGTATGAATTTACTCTTAAAAGGGTTGTTAAGAAGGGGCGTGGCTAGCGGCCGAACATGGCGGCAGCATAGAGGACTAGCTCCGGCGAGGAAGCGACCTCTCCATCTATCCGCACGGTAATCCGTGACCATTTGTTACCTCTAACGGCAGCACCGAACGCCCGGGACCGGGCGGGACTGGCGGCAGGTTTCCAGACGAAAATCGCGCATTGGATGACGGAGTTATCGTCGAATGTTGAATCGACCGAAGCACAGGCCCACCTCCGGGCCCTCAAGTGATAGCTGAGACCGACCGGAAGTGCTGCCTGCTCGGTTGCTACAGACAGGAAGTGGTCGGTGCAAGAAGCCAACATCCAGTGACGGTCCTGCTCAGCGTCACTCGGCTCGCTATATCCAACGAAGACTCATTGGAAGGGTGGCCGTAATTTATCAAGACTATCATCTGAACTTTGCCCGACAGTCTGCCCTGCGGGGACCATCAAGGCGTCTCGCTTTTAGCAACGGAAGCCCCCTCCATCTTGAACTGGGATCAGCGTACTGATTGTGCATTCACTAGATACCCCACCGGACCGACGAACTGTATTCCCTCCGCGATCGAACGATGGCCGGGAAAGGTGTGAAAGGCGGCACAACCCAGACTCGTATCGACCGCTTCACAAATGATAGGACCGCTTCCCCTCCGGCGGAGGGAAGAACTCCCCCCGTGAAACCAGGCGAGTCTGGGGGTACGAAGAAGGCGACGCTGGATGATGTTATGAAGGCTCTCACACAGGTCCAAACAACGGTGGGCTCTATCTCGACTGAAATCACCCTTATCCGCGCTGACTTTCACAAGATGGCCGAAAAGGTAGGCTCTCTGGAGCTTGTCACGAAATCGCTGGTGGAGGATGTTTCGGAACTGCAGACAGCCATGGAAGCGGTCATGGCGGAAAACAAGCTCCTTAAAGACAAGCTCGACGACCAGGAGGGCCGCTCCAGGCGGAACAATGTACGCATTCTCGGCGTTCCGGAGTCTGAAGGTGTGAGGGCTACGGATCTATACGTGGAGGAACTCATCAAGACTCATCTTCAACCCAAAGGCCTGTCGACCTTCTTTTCTGTGGAGCGAGCCCACAGGGTCCCGGGTGGTCAACCAAAACCAGGGGCCGCGCCGCGGCCAATCCTAGCGAGACTGTTTAACTACCGCGACCGGTACATCATCCTACAGGCGGCTCGTGTCTCGCCACCGGTGAAAATCCTCAACTCAACGGTGGCATTTTTCCCGGACTACACGGCGGAGGTGGCCAGGCGGCGGAAAACATTCTTGGATGTTAAAAAGGAACTTAGGAAACGTGAAACCCCTTATTCTATGATCTTCCCAGCCAGGCTTCGGGTGGTGGCGGAGAACAGGACATGGTTTTTTGACGACCCAAGCACTGCGCGAGACTGGCTGGACGGTGGCGTCCTGCTTCTCACTCTCGCCGCCCTGGACGAACTAAGAACGGCTCGCCTCACTCTGACCGCAACGCTGCAGGAGCCGAGGGTACGAACAGTGGCAGAAGCTCTCCGGTACGAGATGAGGCTACTTTAAGTCTGGAGGTGGACCCTTGAACACATGTACGTACTATTGAAGTTTGGAACTGTGGCTGGAACCGCCAAGGACACTGGGCCGAGGGCCTCCGTGGAGGGTATGAGGGGTCGCTAATTCCGGAGTGCTCCTCACCCCCAACGAGCAAGTAACTGTGTGTTTTCTTTGGGGTGGGTTCAGGCACTCTGCTAAATTGGGGTGGCGGGCAGTTTGGAGTCCGTGTAGCAGGGAAGCAGGGAGGGTGGGGATGTTGGGTCTGGGGGGGTTATGTTGGTTGATTGGTTTGAACTGTTTGGCTCTACTTCTCATTCTGAACATGCTAGTAGTCACATATGACCGTATTCCTGACGCCGGGTATATTGCATCTGATCCTCGACCACTGAATCGGCGCAAACACATGCTTAGTTGCACGGGGTTGGGGAATTCCCTACTTGATATGGCTCCGTCCCACCCTCTAGGACACCCAATTGCACGATTGATCACAATATGGCGGATCCCCCACAACCTGCCGTAGTATCGCATGACACTGGAGTGGGGGCGGTACCACCGCTGCGGGTAATGTCCTGGAATGTTTGGGGATTAGGTGATAAAGTGAAGAGAGGGCTGGTCTTGCAGTGTATTAAAAGACTGAGCTGTGATATCGCCCTCCTCCAGGAGACACACTTAGTGGGGGCGGCCACCAAAGCCCTGGATAGGAGAGGATACCGCATGTTAATACACTCGGACTTTACTTCGGGGTCCCGGGGGACGGGTGTCTGGGTGAAGAGGGCGTCACGATTCATACACCACTCCACGAAAGCGGACAAACATGGCCGCTTTGCGGCGGTTTGTGGACAATGGGAGGGCGTGCCCATCAACGTGGTGTCTGTATACATCCCACCAGCGCTACATTCATCGGCACTTCCGGACTTGGGCAAATTTCTTTTGGAACTCCCGGAAGGGGATCTGTTAGTGGGCGGGGACTTCAATGCATTGGCTGATACTGATATGGACAGGTTCCCGGCTCGCTCCCTCCCTACTGGCCCAACGAAATTCAAAGACTTCTTGGAGGCACAGGGTCTGGTAGACATTTGGAGACAACTTCACCCTACTGATCGCCATTACTCGTACTATTCCTCCACCCATGCTTGCCTGTCACGCATAGACTATTTTCTCACACTGGGGGGCGGCAAACTCACTTTTGACAAAGTACAGATCGCGCCACGGGGTATTTCAGACCATTCTCCCTTGATCGCTACACTGTCCTGTTCGGCCACGGCTCGCACACGTCTCTATCCCATTTACCCTGGTTATCTCAAACTTCCCCCGATCCGAAAATCCCTCAAAACTGCCACTAAACATTACTTCCAGGAGAACTCCGGGTCGGTGTCCTCACCGACGATTCTCTGGGAAGCATATAAGACGGTACTAAGGGGCCAGGCCATTGCGACCATAACCGATCATAAACGCAAACAACAACTAGAACTGGTAGAACTGGAACTGCAGTTGGAACAGGCTAATGTGACTCATATGGCCACACCGTCAGAGGCCACTCGACACGCGCTGACTCTCTGCCAGCAAAAGCATGACGATCTTCTCCGCCGAAGGGTGCTAGAGCGTATAGAATCGACAGCGTGCAGAGTTTATGATGTGGGCGACAAAGCCAACAAGTTGCTGGCTTGGTTGGACAAAAAGCGGGACGGGGGCAGGCACATTCTGCAGTTACGGGACCGAAGGGGGACGAATCACACGCACCCTCCCAAGATCGTTGACCTCCTGGCAGACCACTTCCAAGGGGTGTACACCCCAGAGATGGTGGTCACGGCAGAAAAGGCGGAACTGGCACTTCAAGATGTAGAAGTGGAGGTGTTAACGCCAGAGGCGCAAACTGAGTTAGAAGCGGATCTCACGGTAGAGGAACTCCGTATGGCGATGGGCGCACTGCACACGGGCAGAGCGCTGGGCCCCAATGGGATACCGATCGAATGGTTTCAAACGATGTCGGACACACTAGGCCCACCATTGTTGGCCATGTTCGAGAACTGCCGTGAGACCGGAACGCTACCCTATGACCAGCGCTTGGCAACAATAGTAGCTATCCCAAAACCTGATAAACCTCCAGAGTGTTGTACATCCTATCGCCCGATCTCGCTCATCAATGCAGAGGCGAAGATCCTGGCGAAGGTGATTGCTAATGGATTGACCCCACATCTATCCCAGCTGATCCACCCAGACCAGTCCGGCTTTATGCCGCACAGGAGTACGACATTAAATCTCCGTAGAGTGCACGGCGCGTTAGCACGAGCACACTCCCTGACAGAACCGGCGGCCATCTTGTCACTGGACGCCAGGATGGCCTTCGATATGGTAGAGTGGCAGTACCTGTTCGCAGTTCTGCATCGTATGGGCTTCGGACCGAAGTTTCTATCATGGATCCGATTGCTCTACACAGGCCCAATAGCTCATGTGGCGGCCAATGGCCATATCTCCCGAGCGATCTCTTTAGCGCGTGGGACTCGCCAGGGCTGCCCCTTATCCCCGTTGCTGTTCGCATTGGTCCTTGAACCCCTTGCGATCGTTCTCAGAACGACACCACTGTTGAAGGGCATCAGATGGACGGAGACCTGGGAAGATAGAATATCATTGTATGCGGATGATATGTTGGTGCACGTGTCAGCCCCCGAACTGAGTGTTCCGATTCTATTGGCACTCTGCGACAAACACGGTGCGGCCTCTGGCTATACAGTCAACTGGACTAAATCGGTCCTTTATGTTTTGAAGGGCCCTCGGCCAGTCCTCCCTGAACACTGTCCGTTGGTGGTGACCGATGTCTCCTTCAAATATTTGGGCATCCATGTCACTAGTGATATGGCCGTCTTTACCGACCGAAACCTGGCACCCCCCTCCTCCGTCTGAAGGCAGACGTGAGACACTGGTCGTCCCTACCACTCACACTCTTAGGCCGCGCTGCACTGTTTAAAATGATGGCGCTCCCGCGCCTCCTATATATCTTTGAAAATACGCCAGCTGTGATTCCGCCCTCCTACTTGCAGAAAATCACCGCAGTTGTCACCACTCTGCTTTGGGGTGAGCGTCCCCCGAGAATAGCTCACCTCAAACTTAACCGCGGCTGGTACGATGGTGGAATTGCACTACCGAATGTGCAGCTTTATTACTGGGCATCCCAACTCAAGGTACTCAACCAGTGGATCCATGCATCACACACTGACCCGGCATACATGGCGGACAGGGCCCAACTGGGTACACAAACTCTCCTGGCCCCCCTCTATAACCCAAGTCTCCTTAAGGACCTGATTGGCCCCACTAAACACACAGTTACCTTGTGGTATAGGGCACTCACCAAGCTACAGTGGAAGGGAATCATCACAAAGCTTACCCCGCTTTGGGATACCAAAAAACTGGGCTGCCTAAGGACCAGTAAAGGGTTCACCCAGTGGGACAATATAGGCATCTCTACGGTGGGAGATCTCTGGACGTCCACAGGGGTGGTTCCATTCGAGCAACTTCGACAACAATATGCCCTGGGCCCCACAGAAACATACAGATATATCCAAATCAGACACGCTCTCCTGGCGGTGTTGGAACCGGGAACCACAGTCCCGGAGTCCTCACCCCTAGAAGACCGGCTCCTCACGGACTTCATGCAAACAAGGGCCACCTCGCTCACATATCGTAAATTGCTAAATAATCTCCCAGACCCCCTGCAGCAACTGCGAGAAAAATGGGAGGATGAGTTAGGTGCTATGGATGAGACGGATTGGAATGCTGCATTGGCGTCCCCGAGAGAGGCTGGGGTTTCGGCCAGGTTCAGGCTCATACAGTTAAAAATACTACACAGAACGTATTATACGAGGACCACCCTACACAAAATGCACAGGGCTGACTCCCCTCGTTGTCTTAGGGAATGTGGGGAGGATGGCACATTACTGCACACACTATGGGGCTGCCCTCTCATTGCCAGATACTGGCAGCAGGTCATGCGCACGATCTCACAGGCCCTTGACACCTCCCTCACACCCGAACCGCGCCTTTGTCTCCTGAATATATGGGAGGGCACTGATCTTAACCTCAGACAACAGCGATGGGTTATAATTGGAACAATGGTGGCGAAGCGTGATGTGGCGCAGAGATGGGGGGTAGCGGAACTACCTACTTTGGCGCTATGGTGTAAAACCATGGACAAATTGATGATAACTGAAAGGACTGTCTACAAACTCAGAGCGAACCCAAAGAAGTGGAACAGGGTGTGGGAGGCTTGGAATAGGTACAGAGGGGACCTGTGCGACCCGCTACAGGAGGATGAAGACGAAGATTCAGAGGATGAGATGAGGAGGGGATGATTGATTGACCTGTGGGTCACTGCGGGGTAGGACTAGAAATGTACTCTTATAGTTGGGAATTTTGCTCACGCTATGCGGGGGGATGAAGGGGATAGGCCTGGGGTTGGGGGTCGGCGTGTTCTACTAGCATCTTATGTTCCATATTGCTTCATGTCTATACACTACTATTGAGCCACTATGTTTGGTTTGGTTTTGATTTTTCATAAATGGAACAAAAACAAAAATGAACTTTAAAAGTAAAACTTCATGACTCCGATATTTCCATCCTGGTGGTCTGCCATATCATCCTCATCCTGTGCTGCCGGACCGGAGGGTTGTCGGCTGAATAGCTGTGTAGAAGTACGTGTCATTCTGCTCTTATCTCCTGTCATGATTACTGTATAATTGTACTGTTGTAACATGGATGATGAATATCAATAAAAGTTTTACACCAAAAAAAAAAAAAAAAAAAAGGGTTGTTAAGGCCTTTCACATTCAGGGTAACGATGTACACTGTGGAGACTGTCATGGTATCAGATCATAAGGTGTCTTCCGCCCTCATGTGTCCCAGAGGCCCCGGCCCCTCTTAGAGCCCTCTCCCTCACCTTCGCCTGTTGCCCCTCCAACATTCCTCTGACCCGTAACCACATCTTCAATCAATCAATCAGAGTACTTGTAAAGCACGCTACTTACCCGTGAGGGTCTCAAGGCACTGATGGGAGGGGGGTACCACTACTGTTCGAAGAGCCAGGTCTTGAGGACTCTTCCGAAGGCGAGTAGGTCTTGGGTCTGCCGTAGGTGGGTAGTGAGGGTGTTCCAGGTCTTGGCGGCGAGGTAGGAGAAGGATCTGCCGCCGGAGGTTGTTCGTTGGATGCGAGGGACAGCGGCGAGGGCGAGGCTGGCGGAGCGGAGCTGGCGGGTGAGGGTGTAGAAGCTGAGTCTGCTGTTCAGGTAGGCTGGTCTGCCGTTGTGGAGTGCTTTGTGTGCGTGGGGGAGGAGCTTGAAGGTGATCCTCTTGTCGATGGGGAGCCTGTCTAGGGCTCTCAGGTGGGGGGGGGGGGTGATGTGGCTGCGGCGGGGGACATTGACGATCAGTAGGGCGGAGGCGTTTTGGATGCGTTGTAGTCGTTGTAGGTGTTTGGCTGGGATTCCTGCGTAGAGTGTGTTGCCGTAGTCTGCTGCTGACGAGGCCTGTGTCACCGTTCTTGTTTCGGTCGGGATCCACTTGTAGATCCTGCGGAGCATGCGGAGGGTATTGCGTGCATGGTTGGTGGGTGTTGGTGCTGTTCCCAGTGTGGTAGGCCACCAGGAGTTGTCCCAGGCTGAGGGGGTGGGTCCGAGGATGAGTACCTCCGTCTTGTCCGAGTTTAGCTTCGGACGGCTGTTCCTCATCCAGTCGGCGACGGCATTCATTCCCTCGTGGGGGTTGGTTTTGGCGTTGTGCGGGTCCTTGGTGAGGGAGAGGATGAGCTGGGTGTCACCGGCGTAGGAGATGATGTTGAGGTCGTGTTGGCGGGCCACTTGTGCGAGGGAGGCCATATAGACGTTGAACAGCGTCGAGTTGAGGGATGAGCCCTGGGGGACGCTGCAGATTATGTCGGTGGCTTCGGATCGGAAGGGCGGAAGGCGGACGCTCTGGGTTCTGCCGAAGAGGAAGGACGTGGTCCAGTCAAGGGCCTTCTCTTGGATTCCGGATTCTAGGAGGCGTGTCTTTAGAGTGCGATGGCAGACCGTGTCGAAGGCGGCTGACAGGTCCAGGAGGATGAGGGCTGATGTTTCGCCGTTGTCAAGTTGGCGCCTGATGTAGTCTGTGGCAGCGATGAGGGCTGTCTCGGTGCTGTGGTTTCGTCTGAACCCGGACTGGGAAGGGTCCAAGATGTTGTTGTCTTCCAGGTGGCGGGCCAGTTGCATGTTGACGATTTTCTCGATGACCTTCGCCGGGAATGGGAGTAGGGAGATGGGCCGGAAGTTCTTGAGGTCCTTGGGGTCCGCCTTGGGCTTCTTGAGGAGGGCGTTGATTTCGGCGTGCTTCCAGCTTTCAGGGAATGTTGCTTTTTCGAAGGAGATGCTGATGACCTTCCGTAGTTTGGGTGCGATGGCTGTGTCTGCTTTGTAGAATATGTGGTGTGGGCACGGGTCTGAAGGAGATCCTGAGTGGATGGAGTTCATGACCTTGCGTGTCTCGTTGACGTTGGACCAGGAGGTCAGGCGGTTGGCGCTGGCGGTGTTCACAGGGGAGGTGGTGTCTGGCGTAGTCGGGCGGTCGTGGTGTTGAAGCTGTCATGGATTTCAGCGATCTTGCGGTGGAAGAAGATAGCTAGTGAGTCGCACAGTTCTTGTGAGGGCGGTATGTCATTGGCGTTGGCGCTGGGGTTGGAGAGTTCCTTTACGATGCTGAAGAGCTCTTTGCAGGAGGACTTTGAAGGAGGATCTCTTGGCTAATCTGATGAGGTGGTTGTGTCTGCGGGTGGCGTCCTTGTGGGCTGCATGGTTTCTTCAGCGGGGCAAGGGTGTTGGCGCAGTCGTCGATCCACTGTCTGAGGTTGTGGGCTGCGGTTTCTGGGTTGGCGGGGTCGATGGGTGGGTGGGTTCTGGGCGAAGGTGGTGATCAGCTGGTCTTCGGGGACTTTGTTCCAGCAGCGGCTCGTTAGCTGTTGGGTGCGGTGGTGCGTGGTTGGTTTCTTGAAGGTGAAATGGATGCAGG
The DNA here is from genome assembly GCF_964263255.1 of Lissotriton vulgaris. Lineage (NCBI taxonomy): Eukaryota > Metazoa > Chordata > Amphibia > Caudata > Salamandridae > Lissotriton > Lissotriton vulgaris. The sequence goes on from NC_141685.1 coordinate 1,095,244,731, forward strand.
GGTGGTCGATCCAGTGGAGTTTCGGTGGTGTGGTTGAAGGCGACGTGGGTGCCTGTGGAGAAGACTGGGTCCAGCGTGTGGCCGGTGGCATGGGTGGGTGTGGTGACGAGTTGTCTGAGGTCGAGGTTGGCGAGATTGTCGATCAGGGTGGCAGAGTTGGCGTCATTGATGTTGTCGAGGTGGAAGTTCTGGTCCACGAGGAGGATGTAGTCCGTGGAGGCGAGTGCGTGGGTGCTGGCAAGGTCGGCGATGGATTTTTCGACACACCAGTTCCTTCCTGCTCCCTCCCTAACCCACCATTCCCGAACCCCCCAGAATGTCCAGAGCCCGTCGTGCAAGCGCACGTGCCCTTAGGAAAAAAAGATATTTGGAGCATATCGTGGTCCAAGGCTCCCCCTGTCTCCCCGCTCCCAACGACCCTTCCCGCACCACTTAAGTCCATTTCTTCATGCTATCTCTCCAGCATTCAGGAGCTATCTTGGGCACCGTCTCGAGGACTGCTTGCCTCTCCTGCGCCATGGTTGAGGGGTCTGGACACCTAAGCTGCTCCGGTAGGCCCCTCCCCCTGACTCTCTGCCATCCGTCAGCGGGGGATTTGCATTCTGGCTTCGGTGCTGTCTCCTCACTTGGTTGACTCAGGCCTAGAATCTTGCAGGTGTCTTGCAAGGATTTGACTTGGTTAAGCTTGCCGTCCCATTTGAAAAGCAGCCGGAATGGAGGGCCCCAGGAGTATGCTACCCCCTGATCTCACAGATGCGGGGTCACCATCCTAAACTCCTGCCTTTTTATGTAGAGTTATTGAAGCCAGGTCTTGGTAGAGGGCTGCTGGGTGTCCCTGATATGAGAGTGGGTGTTTCGCTCTGGCTTCCTTTAGTATACCCTCCTTGAGTGGAAACTCCGGTAGAAAGGCTAGGATGTCAGGGGGAGGGGCGGGCGCCCTCCTCCGCAGCCCACTGTATGTGCCCGATCTATTTAAATGTCAAAATCCTCAGGGACCCCCAGTATGTGTCGGAACAGTCCCTGTAGATAGTGAACCATGTTCAATCCCTCTTCGTCCGGAGGAACTCCCCTCACGCGTATGTTGTTCCACCTGGAGTGATCCTCCAGGTCTTCTGCTTGTGCTTGGAGGTCAATCTGCTTATCCCGCAGCCGTCGCACTCCTGTTGGAGCTGTTCTATTTTATCCCCTCTGACCTGGTCCTGGTCCTCCATGGTAGCTACGCGTTCTCCAACCGCGTCCATGTCCTGACAGATTTCCTTCACCTCCCCCGCAAGGTCTCTCTTCAGGGCCTGGAAGTCGTCCAGTAGGGTATTAAACAGTGTCACTAGGAAAGAACAGGTGATCGGGGCCTCCGCACTTTCCGCCTCGTGGTCCGCCTGCCTGGGCGGAGACAGTCAGCCCTCCCCCTGCCGGATTGCGGGGTTTGGTCAGCATGTCCTTCAGCATCCGCTCCTTCTTCCCTCGCAGCGAGGACATGCCAGTTCTGCGCTTGCGTGCTCTGCCTCAGTGGTGTCCCTTCTCCTCTCCTCCTCTGTCCGTTGGTGCGGAGCTGGTGGCCTTGTGTTGCGCCTTACTCAGCCCCTAGGCACTGCCTTCAGCTGCTTCAGGATAGTGCTATCTTGCTCCTGCAATGGTATCCCCTTAGCTTCAATGCTGTGCCCCTCGTTGGCAACCCAGGGGGTCCTTGTTGAGGCCCTGCTCTTCCGCTGTCCATGCCTGGCTCTCAGATCGAGCCCCAATCTTGGCCTCTCCTCCTGGCTGGGCCTTACTGTAATTGGCCTCTCCAAAGGCCTGGACGCTTCGCTCTACCAGGGCACTCATCTCGCTCACGAAGACCACTCTGCTTGTTCCCCCAGGCCTCCATCGCTCTGGTTCCCGTCCGCGCAGCAGCTCTGGGTCTGCGCCTCACCTGGGTCTCTGTTTCAGCTGCGTGGTCTGTCCACGAGGTCGATCTCCAGATCACTGCTCGCTCTCACCTCTGTCAGCCCCGGTCAGCCCCTCCGTGTCCCCCCTTCCGTCTACCGCACACGTGGGCAGTCACAGCCCGGGCCAGGATTCTCGCATGCACTTTCCTCTGCGAGCCTGCTGCTGGACGCGCCCTTCGGTCCTGTGCTCCCGGTGCCGTTCGGCCCACCGCCTCAGTCCTTCGCCGCCAACCGATTCCTCTGGCCAATGCACGGGGAGGTAAGGCGACAGCGGTGCAGCTCCCCGCTCCTTCTACCCGGCTCGTGGGCACCCGCTGCAGTTTCAGCTTACTAGGCCCCACTGGGCCCCGCCGCTCTGTCTCTGCAGTCACGCCGCCTCGAACTCCTGCAGGCCCAGTGACGGGCCAGAATCCCAGCCTCACTGCTTGCTCCCTGGCTTCTGCTTCACTTGCGCCCCTCGCTGGCTTCCACTGGGCACCGCTGGGCTCCCAGGCGTTAATTACCCCAGTATTGAGTCTGCCTAATTCACGGCCACAGCGGCTCCCGGGGCACGCCGCCATCTTCTGTGCCTGCCTCGGGGCCACACGGTGTCCACTCTCTTCCGCAGGCGAGCCCCCAGCTCCGAAATTCAGGATGTCACAGGAGCAATCGGGGCAGAGTAACTGCCTCTCCCTCCTTTGCAGTCTGTGGGGGACAAAACTCGCAATTTAAGCCGGATTGGTGCGCGGGAGCGGGGAGACTCGGGAAGACCCGTCTTACCCGCTCGCCATCTTGGCACCCCCCCCCCCCTTCGAGCTTTTTTTAAGGAGAATATGGGTTCAGCCACCCGCTTACAGTTTAGGATACAATGAAGGCATTTGGAAGAGGGGTATCCCAACAATATATATGGCAGCAGAATAAAGGGCGGAATGCTGCAGGCAAGATTGTCATCCAAGCATTACGTAATATTAAATAACAACATGCTGAGGCGGTTTTGCGAGGTTCTAGCGATCAGGATCAGCTGCTTCTTTCGCTAATAGATGCAAGATTAGCTATCAAGAAATCATTCCGAGAGAGAATTGCTGTTATATACAACAAGCATCAGCTTTCGCAATATGAATACGGGGAACAAATAGGAAGGGTTCTGGCCTATAAGATGGCAGACAAAAGGACTAAAACTCAAAATAAAACCCATAAAAGGGGAAAACGGGATTCTACATACACATCCACAAGTAATCCTAGAACAGTTTTTTATGTACTACCCAGGGCCTGATTCTGATGCGGTTAGGAAAGCATTTCCACCTAGGGCCTGATTCTGATGCGGTTAGGAAGGTCTCCTAATGGCATTTTCGCCTTCCAAATCTGATCGGGAACGTGTCTTCCTGACCCAGGGCTAATTATGATGCGGTTAGGAACATATGCTCCCATTGAAGTCAATGGGAGTCCAACCAAATAGTATCTGGAAGCATCTGGCTGCATCGTACTTCGTCGGTCGGACTCTCCCGATCCGAGTGGGTCGGAAACAATTTCCAAATCGATTCAGTCGGGAAGCTTTTCAACCCGCATCAGAATCAGGCCCTATAAGTTATATACACAAACTATTCAGTGTAGTCATCTACCAGCCGTGAGCGAGGAAGAACTGGTTCTATTAGAGGGTAACATCGTGAATGAGGAAATAAGCTTGGCAATATCTACTATGCCTTCTGGGAAAAGTACCTATTGAATTCTATAAGGTTTTAAAAAATATTTTGATATTTCCATTCAGTCTGGTTTTACAATGTATAGGTGGAAAGACATCAAAATCCTGGGTTATGACAAATATAGTTTTCTTCTTGAAGAAGGATAAACCCCCTGATGATTGTGGTTCCTATCGGCTGATTTAGCTCATAAATACTGATGCCAAACTTTTTGCTAAAATCTTGGCAAATCGGCTGGCCCAATAATGCCCGGATTAATATCTGATCACCAACACAGTTTCATTCTTGGTAGGGATACTACAGCCCATGTTAAATTCGGCAGTAGGGGCCTTTGAAAGGGCTGGGAAGATGTCAACAAATCTTGGCATGATTCTCTTGAACGCCAAAAAGGCTTTCGACGGGGTGGGATTTTTTTGTGGGCTACGCTGACGGATTCAGGGTACAATTTAGGCAATGGGTACTAGCTTTATATAACAAACCTCAAGCTAAATTAGCATATTCAGGCTTACACCCACCAACATTTCCAATTTCAATTGGCACTCGGCAGGGATGTCCTCTTTCTCCTCTTTTGTTCGCACTAAATATTGAGTCATTTATTTGTGCACTGCAATCTAATTTACAAATTACTCAATTAGTGTCAGGTGCAACTAAGCTCCAGGCCTATGTGGATGACACTGTTTTTTTTACAAGAGACCCAGTTAGGTCGATAAATCTTATTGAGGACGAAGCAACCAAGTTTGGCTCTCTGTTGTGATATAAATTACGTTTAAAAAAAACACATGCACTTCTTAACTTTAAGCCTGAAAGACCTGTCGCGGGCGCCTGCCTTGTAGCTACTTATTTAGTGGTTAGGGTCTCTGCGTAGATTGATCAGATATTTGCTTTAAATTACGAAGGTAAAGAATTGGCATAAACTCCCAATAGGGCTCATAGGGAGAATTAATAAAATCAAAATGAAAATTTTACCCACATTTTTATATCTATTTCGATCTATTCTTCTGAGGATTACCAATTTTATTTGTTAAGAAACTTGAGGGTGTGTTAAATAGCTTCATCTGAGTGTACAAAAAAGCCCCACGAGTGATAGATTTGCTAAAGCTCCAATATAATCAAGGAGGCCTTGATTTCCCTGATTTTAAAATGTATTATTGGGCAGCTTTTTCTGGGCGCTTTCGTAGCCTTCTAATCCCTGCTCATAAAAATTTCTACCATTGTTTGATATTGGGGGAGGATAGCTGCATGTTTTTATATAGAATTAATGAACCAAATTATTTTAAAAGATTCAGGTTTAAGACTATCCGAGATAGCATATATACATGGCGTGCATTGTCTTCTGGATGTACTTTATCAATTTACTATGATAAACTTTTCCTATGGGGTAATCCGATGTTCCCAGAGGTATTTAAAGATGATGTCAGTAAACGCTGGGCTAGATATGGGATCTTGTTTCTTTTGAGAGCTTGTAGCTCTATTATAAACTGCTTGATTATATGTTTTTCAAGTATCTCCAGGTCAGGGATTACTTTTTGAAACATTTAGCCTTGACAACAATATCTAGCACTGAGATCTGGTATTGCTTGTACTGTGAAAAGACAAAATCTCTGTTTAGTGGTATGTATAAATGCCTCAATAATTATAGACAGAGTGATTGTGAAAAGGCTTGCCGCGCGTTGGAGTAATGTTCTGGGAACTGAGATTACGCCTACTGCTATCAAACAAGCACTTTAAATTATAGCCTCTTAAGCGCTGCTGACGGCCAACGGTCGTCACGAGCGCTACCTCCCCAGTGCTGCGCACGACCATTGGACGTTCATTCAGCACTAGTTCCAATGGACAGCGCAGCACTGGGGAGGGATATTTGCGAAGCAGCTAAGGTGTTAGATGACTCTGTTTACCTGTTAATTTGAGACTAAAGCAATTTCGTACTATATGTATGCTGTACTATATGCCAGAAAAAAATTGCAAAGTGGGCTCTGGGGGGCCTGCGTGGAGATCGGACAAAATGTCCTAGATGTGGTATGTATGCGGCTTGCATTCTGCATATGTTTGCAACTTGTTTGGAACTGGGAACTTTTTGGCAAAAGAGTGGCCAAGTGTTTTGTCAGAAATTTGAGATAGATTCACCCCTTACAGCTACTGAAATTCTGATGGGTTAAAAGAAGGCGATGTTTACAACAAGGGGGAGGGGTTCCTCTTGGGATGGGCGATTTTCCACTCGTGTGGAGTGGTAGGTCCAGCCTCAGCGTGCGCCCACAAGGTCTATGTGTTCAAAAGAATTGCTGGGCCCCACACCCACACTTCACCCGACGGCAGTTGGATAGAAGATCTCCGCCAAAGAGCCCCTCTTGAGGTGTCGCCCGTTGGGTATTGCACCGCCGACCCAACGAGGAGCAGCCCAGATGATTAAGCATGACACCTGAAAGGGTGTGTGAGTGCATTACATCCAACAAAATGGATGCCCAACTGTAGGACTCTTATAAGACCCAACAGCATTCTAACACCGGTGTGACCCGTACTTTCACTAGTTCTAGGAACAGCCCAGCAATTATTTTGAACACATTAAAAGAAGGCGAACCATGGAATCATGTGACTATCTTAAATTTTATTAGTTACTGTCCGGCATGTAATTGCTAGGGCATGGATCTCCCCGAAACCTCCCTCTATAAGTGATTGGTGGATTTTGGTCAGGGAAACATACGAAATGGAAAAAGCTAAGGCAAGGGACATTTGCTCCTTGCTGAAACTAAAGGCAATATGGGGACAGCTGGTATTTGATTCGCTAGGTTGAATATTTGTATTCGAGATATTGGAATATAGTCTTTGTATATATAGGCTACTGGATTTTATCTACCTGACTTGTCTTTACGTGAAAGAGAAAGTAATAAAGAACGCATTTGAAAATAAGATACTACATTGCTTTGGAACTTTTCGACGAATATACAAAGACACAGTAGCAGAGATATAGAACCGGCAGTACAGTGAATAAAAAGTAATAGTATTGTTCTACGATTTTGCAATAGTCATGAACACATACATGAATATAACATGCATTTACAAAATGAAATACGTACTCCTAAGATGCCTGTCTAGATGTACCTAGCATGTGAGTAGGTGCGAAAAGAGCCTAAGCCTAAGAGTCTGAGAGGAAGGAATCTAAGAGCCTGAGAATCCCACTAGGATTTAGTTGAACCCCATTACCTGAATAGTGAGAGGGTGGGACTTCGTCCTGGACTTGATTTGGACACCCCGCAAGGGATAGTCAGACCACTGTCCGCTATAGCGATTGCATGTCGGAGCCGCAGCGTCTCTGGTCAGTGCGTCGGCTTTGAAGCCTCAGTTCCCTCCTGACTACTGATAGCAAGAGGTGCTGTATTTATACAGTGTATGTGTGTATGTTACCCATTGTTCCGTATGAGGATGACTTTGGGGATTAAACCTTGTGCGTCAATGGGAGAGGTGAAGTGTACCTCCTGGAAAGTGTACTCATAAATTATTCATATGTGCTAGGGATGACGTCTTAGCAATATCGATTGGGAAAAACCTACCCTCTGCATGGAACTAGGTGAAGGGTTTAGTCCATAAAAGGCTGCAATCCTTATAAGGCATTATGTCCCTATAAGGCATTCTGTCCTTATTTGGAGTAATGTCCTTATAAGGCTCGTTCATATGAAATAACAGGGAGATGATGTAGGAAAAGTGTACAGTGTTCCCTGGACCTATATCGGGGTACCGATATGAAATATAACAGCATGCCCATCGCTTATGATTGGTTCCTTCCTGGCATTTCAAAATGGGTTTCTTTTGTGTGGTGAATTGCCGGATTTGTCACACCTTTGGTGTGTTTATCACACCCATGGAGACTGCCCCTTGTACGTGTATTATTTCTCCTGTGTTCATTTGTTGCTTTCCAAGGACTATTTTTTTTTATGTTTACTTTGCCTTGCCTAAGGATGAAGCAACCTTCCTTAAGCCGACGCTTAGCTGAGGGCACTTTCAATTATTACTTTCCTCATAACGCAACCACATTACGAGATACCAAACCCCCTCGTAGAAGACCGCACTGAGAGCTCGACCAGCTGATGGCACTTTCATATTTATTAACTTGTTTTTATTACCGTGGCACCTACTTCTCGGGCCATCATGCACATAACTTTATTTGCACGGGCGCCATGCTTTGTTTCAGCACGGCGCCCGTTTTTCTTTTGGCAAAGCCAATAGCTGTGAGTCTCGCAAATGCAAGACCTGCTGCATTACAAATGCTTCTTTAATTTAGTACCTAAATGCAGATGTCTGTCCTGAACTTTTCTCTTTCTCATGTCTCCCCATCACAGGCCCTTTGGACAAGCACTGCGGCCTCTGCTGGACTCTGTGCAGATCCAACCTACCAGCGGGGGGACCTTCAACCAACATGGCGGACAGAGCTAACTGGGAAGGCAGACAACCACACCCCTTTTAACACCATGAACTTTGAATTTTATTCTTGAGCCCGATTTAATGTTGTTGTCGGGTGACCTTGGTATTGTGTAAATAGCTGCTTTTTGGGAATAGGGTAGTGAGCTGTGAAGGTGGAAGGAAGTGGGATGAGCTGGTATGGGTGAGTACTGTATGGTGAAATTGAGTTTTCCAGAGCAGGGCATAGGCCCCAGTGGGTCACAATAGAATTTGTGAAGCAAGCATGCCCTTTGAGTTCATGTATCTTTGCAGGGTCGGACTATGGCATAAATAGGCCCTGGGCACCAAATAAAAGTGGCCCCATTAGTGAATTAAATAGCTAGAAACGGGGCCCATGTTGGCAAATTGGAGAAGTTTTGAACTTGTAAAGGCACGCTGTCTTAGTGTTTTTTAAAGGTATTGATGACTGCATGTATTTGAGCTTGGTGCAGGAAATGTTTGTTTTAATATGTGAGAAATCATCAGTAAAAACCGGCCAAGTGGACCTAAAATGGGCCTGACCGGTGAGGTCCGTGTGCGTGCCAAAAACCAGCACACCACTGACCTGTCAGACCAGCCCTTCAGCAATGCCTGATTGCCTGGTAAGCGAGTCCGACCCTCTGTTTTAGAGTCAGGGTCCCAAGACCTGAGCTCGACAGGTGCCAGTTCAGTCCCCAAGGATGCTCCTGGCAAAGGCAGAGGCCTTATGGAGGGCAGTAGTTCCACATCAATGTTGTTCATAGGGGGGTTTGGATTATTAACTCATGCTCTGTAGGGGACGTGATGCAGAATATACCTCATGTTAAGGATCTCTAACTAAAATCTCATGCACCAGAACTCTCTGTATGTCCGCACACATTTAAATCCAAACTTGGCGCTACAACGGTTTTAAATACAGCCTGTCACAATAGTAAATAGGCATACAAAGGACTATTGTTCAGAAAGCCAAAACGACTGTCTTAGAGGCCATCTGCTGAATGTCAAAATATGTCTCAAAACTCAAGCAGATATCATCAAACAAACATTCCGAAATTACTGCTGACGATTGTTTAAGATGCTGGGTAAGAGAACTGTATTTTACCTCGCTTCTGACTGGCTCCTTTAAAGTCACTCATTGTTCGGTAGATGCTTATTTCTTAATTTTAATTATGCACTTATATCTCAGTCTCTCTTCGCCACACGTGTTTTCCCTCTGGACACAACCACTACAGACCATGAAAAGGTGTTTCACCTCATCAAACTCTAGCTTACTGGTAGGGTTTATAAGCACTGGTATTTGTTGTTGGATACTTTAACAAATGATTAGTGAATCCGTTTCAAGGTAACTAGTTTTGATGATCTGTGTCAGTCGTGCCCTGAGAACGCAAATTTCTGTAAAACGTGTATTTTCATCTGAGGCAAATTAAGGCTTATGATCATAAGTACGAATTAAAGAAATATGCATTAATAACAAAACACTACTGCGGCGAACAAACAATGTTATGGTAGTTAGTTTGACTTTTGAATAATAGTGAATAGTCTGCCTCCCTCTTGTTTTGATAGAGTGTGCAGTAGTGCCAGGTTATGATCCTTTTAAACCCTCCTGGAAAAAGTTCATACTTCTAAATATTGATCTATGAACCTCTCTCTCGCCTTCATTAGTGCAAGGCGCACATATTGCCAAACTGCTCTGCTGAGCATGTGAGATATGTGTAACGGAGAGCTATCTTTTCTGAGCTAGTGATATCTGTGTAACCTCAGACATAGCTCTGTCTTGAGGACTAGCCCTGCTTGAGACTATAGCTATAGCTTTGTAATGTAAAAGCTACATCTGCTTTCTTAGACATAAGCTTGAACTGTGAGCCTTCTATGTCTCCGCTTAGACCAACAACAGTCCATGGTCTGTGTGAGCCTGAGTGTGTACCCATCTGTTCATAGCATGTGTGGCTTTAGTTACACATCCTCTGCATACCCCTGACATCTAGTGTTGGGTTCGGTGTTTGCAACTTGTTATTCTTTGAAGAAGTCTTTCCAGTCACAAGTTATAGTGACACCTCTATTAGCTGGCAATGTGCATGGGCATTGGCTCCATTATTAGATTGTATTTTTCCACCATTGGGTTTGGATGTGTACCGCTCGGTCTCTGTCGGACCTCTTTGACCCTTCCATTCCCTATGTTCCGTAACAATCTTCACAGATTGGTACACATAATTTATCTTTGGTTTACGGTCCTCAAATCCTCTTTACTTGTAGGCTTTCTCTGGAACCAGGGCTCTCTAAATGGCATTCTGAGTGGTAAGGTGCTGGTTAAAACGTTTCTCTTGTAGCTATATCTGTAACCCGTTTTTCTGCATCCGAATAACTGTTTAATTCTAGAAATATGACATATTTATTTATATTGACAAATGCAAAGTGATTATAATTTATTTATAGATAAATAACATTAGCCAGAGATTATAATTATAATATAATATGAATAGCAATATATTGTACAGCATAGACCATTGTCTAATAACTGTGTATTTTGGGTGGAACCAGATGCCATACTAAGAAGGCTGTGACTGGCAGCTGCTCTTCTGGACAGACAGATACATTCCATATTCTTTGCTTTGCGGTGAGGGTGGGGGGTATGGGGGGGGGGGGCTGTGGCTTAGAGCACTCCCAGCATTTCATTTTTGGGAAGCCCAAGTGGAAAAACCATGTCTTCTATTTTGTAGTTTCTAGTAGTAGTAGTAGTAGTAGTGGTGCAAAAGAGCTCTTCACTGGAGTGTCAACAGAAATGTGTTATTTACCTCCCTAACACCCAGTTGATGTTTATTGCCCTTAGTGGACCAAGGTCCTTCGTTTTGCACTGCTAATCTGTGGAACAATTGCAAGGTGAACATTTGGAAGGTGAACATTTGATTTAATCTAATGTGTGCTAGTTGTACAAGTGCAAGTCCTTTTTTGGTTTACAGTTACACCGTCCCATTGTTTGAATATGCTAATCGACCAATTCTGAGTTTCTGGTTTATATTTTTACCGCTACTTTTTAGGTCGCGCCTAGTGACGCAGTGCATGCGCATCTCACCTGGACGAGATCTATTGTTGTCGATTTCTTTGCTGAAGGGGGACAGGACATGTGCACGAGTACAGAAGATAGGAGATGTGCACGCGTACGGGTCATGTGTACGCGTGCACATCTCCTGTCCCTCCCTGTCTCCTGCTCACTGTGCCTGCGCGGACAGGAGAGACTCCGATGGCTTGAAAGCTGAAACTGCGGGTCTGCAAGGCCCCGCAGAGGTGGCTGCCTCATGTGCGTCGGAAGTTGAAACCTCCCGGGGAACTTGCGGCGCTCTATAAAATCTCTTTACCTTTCCTATGTCGAGAATCCGTCTCAGTCACTGCGATAGTGGGCACGCCAGGATTTAACAGGGCAACATAAATATAAAAGAGCTTCTTCACACTCTGGTGCTAGGCACAGGTCATTTGGGGTCATCTATCTAGAACCTGTGTACCTCATTTTTTTAAGGCCCCCATTCTTGGGTTATCACGCACAAAAGGAGCCCTGGTGCCGAGGCGCACAAAACATGTCCCCTTGCAATGACACTTCAGTGCGCCGTTTAATCCCTTTCGGGAAAGTCTCTGCCCTTCCTCTATATTTTAATGCCTCGTTTTCTCCCAACACTCCTCAATCAGTCTTCTCCCCCTTACAGTCATTCATTCTTATCTTCCCCTGCCTTCAGTTTCCTCTCCCCTTCTCCCTCCCCATTTCTCTGCCCCTCTCAGAAGGGTATGCCTTTCTCTCCATCTTTCTACCCCGTCTCTCCTTTCATTTCATGGCACCGCAATTGCCCGAGTGTTCTCTTCCACTTCTTTCTTTGAACGGCTGCCTCTGGCGCAGCAGCTCTGCGAGTGTTTCTCTCCCCCTCTCTCTTTTCTCGCTCCTTCCCTCCCCCTTTTCCATTTACTCTCCCCCGCCAATCTTCACCACCGCTACGCCCTACCAGTCTGACAGCGAGAGGAGAAACCTGCAGTGAGAAACTGGCCAGAGAGATGCCTGAAAAACCGAGTCAGCACTGTGAGGGGACCGGTTTACTGGGAAGCGCTATATTCAATACAGTCTTATGAGAAGCAGACAGAAGGGGAATCGTATAGGTCCAATGCATTAAATCTCATCACACGACATTGTAGCAAACGTGAAATAAAATTGAAGGTAACGTAGCAAACACAAATGAGAATATCCTTTTATGGTAATGTAAAAAGTAAACAGACTCTGGCTGCGGGGTGAGGGGCAACCTCTCTACATACCTTCCTCCTTAACTTGCCCCTGCCACCGATACTTAGCTTTTAGTATATACCATAGCGCTTCATTGACACGATAACAAAGCGCTGAATAGGGTAGAATGAAAGGAGTGGTACCAGGACACCAGGACACTAGATAAAAAGGAGGGAGGGGTTCATAGGAAATGTAATGAAAAGTGGTAATAAGGTAAAAGCTAGCATTATGGACATAGAGTCTACCCCGGCACGGGACACGGCCTTCCCTCCTCGTGCGCCCCACTGTTAATGGCCGGCAGGTCTGAGTTTAATATGCATGCAGCCATTGTATTTGTTTTTGTTTACTCTACACGTTAGCAAACCAAGCTTAGGTGCCGGCAGTGAGATCAGAGGGTTTGGCATTCCGTATGGTTTTGTTTTTCTGTCGCGATAGCAGGGATTGCGTCGGCGTTGGCAGTGAGATCATCAGCTCTACAATTGTGTGTGGTTTCTGTTTCAGGTGCCTGCCTGGAGATCAGACATTTTATTGCTGTGTGTGGAGCTATTGGCATTGTAAATTACCATGCCTTTTATTAATATATTTTCAAAACCAACACATAGATCAAAGGTTTGTCATTTACAATGCCAGTAGCTCAAAGACTCGCAAATGCAAGACCTATTGCATTGCAAATGCTTGTTATGTTTTGGCTATAGTTTCTGCTCCATCGTTCAGAGGTGGACTGGGCTTGCTGGTTCATTGGGGGTTTTCCCTGACAGGCCCGGGCCTCTAAACTGCTAGCCAAGCCTGGGTGGAATCAGTTGCATGATGGGTGTTCTCTGTCGCCTAGCTTGTGATTTACTTGACCAAGCCTAAGCAGCCCGCCCTTGAGCATTTTACAAAAAATATGTATGTACTTAACAAAACAGAAGAGAAGACATATAGATTGTGTCATCTCCCGTCATTATATTTATTTTTGGCGCCCAGAAATCTTATCACTCGACCCCGACCCAGAACAAAGCAATATCGAACTTACTCCACCCTTCACTTCACGGGACATAATGAATATTGTGACCACAGTGTTGTACGAAAACAATTGTTTATTAGTAACACATTTGCTTAAGTATACTGCTCACATTAAATCAGAGTCAGCCGTGAGTGTTTGGGTGTCTGTTGCACACCACTAACTGAATTACGTCTAGGCACTACTATGGTTTAGGGTATGACTTTAGGGCTTGTGAAAGGTGTACCACCACTGAATCCAGACTGCTTCAGATCTAAATATAATTAATTCCCTTTCTCAAAGCTGCCAAGCACTACATGGGGGGGGGGGGGGGGGGTTAGTAGAGGAGGAGGATGAATCATCTGCTCTCCCCACTCTATTGCTCCGGCTGCTACAGGTACCAATACACCACATTCAAATAGTACAATTTTATGGCTACAGGTGCCCTTTAGGAACAAATATTTCTAATTTTTGATCCAGTTTTAAAGAGGATCATATTTTTGTTGGCTTAAATGGCTAATGTTTTAAGACTGGGTATCGTCTGGGCTTTATCTTTGTACATGCATACTGCGTTCAGCAATAGGAGCCCTGGGGCTGAATATATAAGTGAATGGTATCAGATGTAGCAAAGGATACATTGCAAATTAAACATATTAACTAACTGTGAGATCTGGCGAGTCGCACAAATGTTATTGAATCTGCCACTTCAACCCGCCTCTCTCCACGTAACCGCGATTGCACACATTTCATTGTGTAGATAACCCATAATATGTAGTCTGGCATTGGAGTGCAATTGTGCAGATCTTGCACGGTGCCTTGGACCAATCTGAGCACGTGAATTGCCTTGCTAATATATTAGATAGGATAGCCGGGCAGTAAACTGAATGACACAGCAGCGCGGTGGGTATGTATTGTGCATGGTGCCAAGTGTCACTTTTATCATGTGTAGTATCAGATAACCAGGCACTAGACTGTATAGCGCCACAGTGTATTTGGGAGAGGTTTGTGTATTACCAAGGTTTTTTAATTTTGTATGACATATCCAGACACTGTTCTGTGGCACAGAAGTACTTTGGGTTGGATTCAGCTTTTTTGTGCTTTCATGTTTCACCATGTATTATATGACTAACCAGACAGTATATTATCTGACAGTACAGTGTGTTAGCTTCAGGTTTTGTGTTGTAACAGGACTGATTTCAGGGCCATGTGTCACTTTCAGTGTATATTCTGTAGGATAACCAGGCAGTATCCTATGTGACTGCAGCATATTTGGTTTTGTGTGTTAACACAGACTGATAGAGAACCATACGTCACATTCATTGTATATTGTATAGGATAACCTGGCAGTATACTGTCTAACAGAACAGTGTGTTAGCTTCAGCTTATGTTTTGAAACACGGCTGATTCTAGGGCTATGTGCCATTTTCATTATGTATTGTATAGGATAATAAATAAAATAAATACATAAATAACCAGGCAGCATACTAACCCTGCAGGATATGGGGTTTTGCTTTCATGCAGAAACATGGACACATTTCAGGATTTCTCTATAAATCATATAGGATCCCCAAAGCAGTATGCTGTCTGACAGCAGTGTATTGGGATCAGGCTGTGTCTGCTCTCAAGTGTCGCTTTCATTGTATGTGTTATGGCTGAGCAGGCAGTATCTATGAAACTGTACAGTGCGTTTACTTCAAATGTTGTCATAGCATGACATATTCCAGGATCATTTGTCACTTTCATTGTGCGTTGTGTACGTTAACCAAGCAGTATGCTATCTAACACTGCACCCTTTTTGTTTCTTGTGTCTTCTATTTAACCAGCTACTGATCACAGGATCACGTGACTTTCAACATATATTTTACAGGATAACTGCTGTTATTTTCTTAACACTGTAATTATGCTTCATTTGTATTGTCTATGGTGTAGCATAGACAGGACATGTACTGTTGGACACTGCAGTGCTTTTGGTTCAGGGTTTGTGTATTGTCTGATGCTATTTCCAGAGCCATGCATCATTTTCATCACATAGGATATTAGCCTTTATCTCTTTTGACAAGACCGTGTATTTGCTTAAGATTTGTTTTATTATATTCTAATAGCAAGATCATGTCACTTTCACCATGTTTGGTTTAACCAGGCAGTACACTGACACATCAGTGAGTAACGTTCATCTTGTATAGCATAGCTATAATGTATATTGTTAAACACTGCAGCACATTTGCCTCAGGCCTTGCGTTCTGTGCAGTTTGATGAACTCAAGACTGAATATTAGTTCTGGCCCAGCTTTGCAGCCGGCTCTGTAACGCCCTCAACAAGGTGGCCCCTGAAAACCATCAAAGTAGTTCTTAAACTATCCTTTCTTTTTCTCTCTCGTGTCCCTTCTCGTGTCCTGCCCTGATGAAACGGCTCATGCTCTGAGATACAGTCCTCTTCACCTGCTCAACAGATACCGGTGCATGGGCATGGTTACTCTACTTCCATGCACCCTACAAATCTTATGTGCTCTATCTGCCTATCCATCTAAATTGCTGGACTGTTGGTCATTACAGCTACTCAACGACAACCATTGTGGTTTAAACACAGTCACCAACTCTCTACGGGTTGGCACTGTAAGTTGTCTAGGTGATGGCTGACGGTGATGTGATTTGCTCCTTGATCATTTGCGGCGACCTTTGGTAGTGTCAACGTGTAATCTTCACTGTGCTGGAAGTAGCCAATGTTGACAGGCTGCCTTTGATTGGCTTTCTCCAGTCATGTGCTGGAAATCCGTGCAGGTCTCCCTATCCTCCTCAACTGTAAAGGTAAAAAACTCTGGATTATGATTTCCCATCCCCCTCCCTCCATTTGCTTTTTCTACTTTTATCTATAACCCCTAGCCTCTTCTACTAAGTCTCTAATTTTTGCTGGCTACTTGTACACTGGCAAAACCCAAACCTTGATAAGACACCAAAGTGGTGAGCAATGCAATGTGCCTTTTTCACCTATGCACAATAACAATCTATGACAGACTGCAAGGAGAAACTATCTCAGGCGTCAAGTGCCAAGACCAAGGTCCTTCTCCTCCTCTACTGCCTATACCTCCTCATCTACCACCAACTTTCTTATGATTTTTATCTTATTCTACACCTCACCCTCAAATCCATGTACACCATGTGGTACTCGCCCGTTTTTTCCACCGCCATTTGCTGAAAAGTTATCTCCATGCCCAAAAAGTCAGCCTTCTCCTGTTGGAAAAAACCTGGAGTGTGATTTTGTGCAATTCCTGATCTGCAGACTCTAGCGAGCTTGTAATGCATCCTGCTGATTCTCACTGCATCTTACGAACTGCAGTCGCATCACCTCGTATTGCAGTAGTACACTGGCTCTCAGTTTCCAAGAGCGTCAAGCTCAATACTTTTGGCATGCTGAATGCAAACAAGACCACTCTAAACACACAGGTATTCAAACAGTGTACCTGAGATCGATGCTTGTGTTCCCCTTCAGCTAGTGCCCCTACTTCCGCTTTCACAAGTCAAGCTCCGGGTGCTGCACTCTCTCGTTGTCAAACTCTGGGACCATCTCAGGCTCACTGTCCATAACATTACTGCCTAGGTGGTACTCAGGAAGTGTGGCTTTTCTGCTTACATTTCTTGTCGCTGCAGTCCAGACTCAATGATCACACTATAGGAGAAGGCAGGCATTTACAATTTCCCTTAACATAACATACCAATCCTGGGCAAACAAGAAATACATATTTTGTTACACCCTTAAGGTTCTATTGTTACACCCCTAAGGTGACATGTCATATGCTACAATAGAAATAACTAGACTGCCTTGACACTATACATTAGCTGGTGTGCCAAAACTTTGGTGGCATGTGGCATATACAAATGCAGCATAACAGAACCTGCATTACGACTTTCTGATGCCTCATACTCTCAGATCATAGCCACTTACCACCAGAATCATTAAGCAGCTTTGTCTCCTGCAAGGGCATTAATATTGAAGATCAAGTCTTCTTCAAGATGTGTAAATAGCTGTTATGTACCACCTTGTAGTTGTGAGTCAAAGGCAAGAATGTACAAGGACCGGGGGGGGGGGAGGACAATTTGCAGCTGTCAATTCCCAACAGCAGGTATCTGTTATGACTATAGGCACTCATCCACCTAACCTCATCCTACACAAGCAAATAGCCACCCACTGTCTCTGTTTGCTTCGTGGACCAGGCAGTGACCTCTAGAGTGCAGGCAAACAACAGTCCTTAGTGTGGGTCTAAGTGGTCTGAACTGGCTAATCTTAGAACTCCATGCTGGATGCTAATGTACATTGCAGTCTTCATGGTTAGGACATATGGTTATTGACTAAAGTATAAATTTTAAATAACTTGCACTAGTTATGTTGCGGTACACTATTAGATATATACTTACCTATGTCACTGACTATCATCAGTGGCGTAGCAAGGGGGTTATGGGGCGGGCAGTCCGCCCTGGCAGCATGAGTTTTGGGTGCCCCCCCAACCACCATGCCCCCTCACCCCCCCGGCTCTTACCGGCGGACGTCGCGGGGTGGCAAACTTCCCGACCGCAAAGAGCGGCAAAAGGTCTAGCCATGCCACTGGCTATAATAGATGAACTAATTTCGGGTCCAATAAAACCTGCTGATATTAAGGATTTAAGCTTGTTGGCCCGCAGCTTGGCTTTTGGAACATGCCGGGGACTTGACTTTTAGCGCTGCTATATAAAATCAAATGGCATGCTTCAGGTTGCCAGTTCTCTGCAGATGATATTCTGTTAATTATCAGGTTGGTGCAAGATAGGCCCCAGTCACCGGGCTTGCTTTGGACTCCGGTGTGCATCTGCTTATGTGACATAGTGCTTGACTTATAAATATTTGTTAACCTTAAATATAATAAAAGTGATGTTCTAAAACCTAGCAAAACGGACCACAGAATCTTTCCCTGCCCAAGATCCTTGGTCCAAAATACTGGCATGCTGTTAAACTAATTGGCCTTTAAGTGGCAAGTGTCCACTATGTGAATTTCATCTGAAAACATTCAGGGCTTAATATTTGGTATCCAACATTTTTGTGACCACAATGCAAACACCTGTTTGTTATAAGAGATGCAGAGTTTACAACAGCCGGTAGTTACCAGAGTGATTAAAAACCACAACCCTAGAGTTTTTTGCGTTATTACATTTTGGCAGATCGAACCCGAGAAAACAGGTGCCAAAGGGCTAGTAAAATACTAAAACGTTCAGATATTGTCCCAGCATAGGTCCATACCTGGATCCTGGACGATTTTTTCCTTTTCAGTGTCACTGTAAGATACTTTTACACTTACTGTCTCTACGTAATATTCATTTATAGACAGCAGTTATCCTGAAAATGTATTATTGGTCATGGCTTGCTAGACAAAGAGTGTTCAGTGAGTAGAATTGATGCCACGTATTTAGGATATCCAGATGAGACACTTGTACACCAAGGATTTAAATGGAACTGTCCAGAGTGCCATGTATATCCATGATGCACACATATCTCCCATCTGGATATCGTAAATGAATAGTGCTTACCCTGAAATGTGTTTTATCTCCGTGACTGTCCTTGAGCAGAGGATTAGGAATGACACTAGTCGTAGTAAGCAGGGGAAGAAACTTGACAGATGCATTTCCTATTTGTGGAAAAAGCTGACCCTTTGTTGTGTAAGTACAATGAAGCATCGAGGCACTGAGGTGGCCTGTTGTATGACTACATTCATGGTTCACAATTTTTTAATATGCTATTTGCACCCCCTCTATCTTTAGTCAATTACCAGAGGTATCAGAAGGTGCCCAATAGACCACCCACTTTTATAAATGTGTGTGTGTTTCTCGCTTTGCTCCTTGTCTGTAATGTGGCTGCAAAAGTGTCATCTGTTTACAGGGAAATGGCCAGTTTTTTTACTAATGCCACAGCAAACAGATTCATTAAGTTCAACAAGAAATGTAGACTTGTTTCACAAAATCCCACTTGTGCAAAATGAGTTGCATGACTTCTAAACCGTGCAGTGTATTTTACGACATTTTAACTGTACAGAATCCATTTTATGACAGCCATGCAAAATGTATTTTACAGCTTTATGGTTGTACATACGATTTTTAAAAAGCAACAGTATTACAATACTTTGTACAATGTTATAATTGTGTGCACGAGTGGAACATGCCAACAAAGCATATTACCACCTTCTTATTCAGTGATGACTGCAGAGTATTTCACGGGGTGAGCTCCATGCCAACACCTCATAAGAGGAAGTTGCATATCCAGGTTCTGTGCCAGCGAGATTTCCTGCACGTCGCTGGTGTACAGCAGAGAGACCATGTTGTATTTGAATGTATTCTGTTGCTCTGGCAGTGTATGATTAAAAGTGATTAATCCTTTTTATGCCACGTGTGGTTATTTCTCCCCAGCATTGCGCCTCTTGCGACGGTCGCGTGCAGCTAAGCTTGTTGCGTGAGGTAAGTGTTCTAAGCGTGTGTGAACGTGCTTTCTGTAGAACACTGTGTTCTACCCTGGGTCATTTCCATTGGAAGAAGCTAGTGTTTCCACGCACTGCCAGGTATAACAAGGGCGCCAAACTATAACGTGCTTGTGCCCCCAACCCACATTCTACCACTTGCTCCGCCTTAGTTGGGTTGAAGCGGCGCTAGACCAAGATCTAGGACATATGCCCTAGCGACGCAGCGACCTGCATGTAATATTTGCTCTAAATCCTTGTCATGGCTTTAAGTGGGATAAAAAAAACGGATTATTCTCTCATAGAGGCGTGGCCGCTGTAATTAAGGGCATTGTTTAGTTTGCTGCCCCACTGGTATTTTACTGTTTCTGTCAATTCATCCAGATATATAACACAAGTAACATTACACCTGCAACAAGCTAGGCCTATTGGCTTTGTCAATGGTTGTAAGTTGCATAAGATAAATAAGCAACAGCTATGACTTCGTTGTGTATAATATTGAAAATGGTTTGGTTCTTGTGGGCGAAGTTGTGGCCTAATGCTAGAGTAGCCGATCTTCGAGCTGAAAAAGCAGTTTCGAGCCTGACTCCTGTGATTTAAAAAAAACTATTATGTCCTTGTACAATGTAGCTAGTGGTCATGTAAAGTGCCTCAAGTTTGGGCCACATAAAACTGAAAAATGAGTCTCTTTGAAGTTACATTAAAAGCAGTGATATTTATTTTTCCACCCCGAGGGTAAAAATGGAGAGCCCGATAGGAACCCGTCTCGGCACCTGCTTTTAAAAACTGCCAGTGCTGAGCACCGACCGGACCCGGCCAACTTAAAGCCCTGGTCCTTTTCTCCTTTGTTGTATCACATCACTATGTGTTCAGGCAGAACACCACTAGTGTGACGAAACTGTAGGAGGCTCCCCTTCAAACTAAATAAAGGGGGACCCCCCTCTTGTCTCAGTCAGCAGCTCTCAGGCCAGTGTACTGTGGTGAGGGATCGCCCTGGAGCTCAGGGGTCCCTCCACACCGCGGGGCTGCTAGGGCCTATGTTACACCACTGCAGAATATGGGGTGCTGGTAAGCAGACATCGAACAAAAAGGGGGGTAGATCTAAAGCCTACAAGTAGCGTACCAAGAGGGACGCAGGCTACCTCTGAGACAAATAAGCTTGTCACCCTTAACCGACTGTTCGCATACCCCATATCACTTTTGAACCTGCCACTCCCTAAGCGATTTAGGTTTACGTATTACTCAATTTCCAGCAATTCCACTCCCAGCAGGGTAAGGAAAATGGAGTACCCTTTACAATGCCCCTCAGTAAGTGACTCACAGGCGCCTCTCAGTAACGAGCAAGGAAGCACTAGTCTTATGCCAATTCCGGCCACCTCAAAATGTGTCGCTCCCTGATGACCGTCTCCGCTCAAATCCATGCTGCTGATATGATGGAGGATAGTTTGTCAATCCTGGACAAAATATGCAACCACTCCTTCTCTGGTTACAAATGCTGTTAACATCGCTACAGAGGGAGACGTTGTTAGGAGTAATTGTCCTACTGCCGTAACAAGTATGGCATACCAGACACCCAGCCCAGTGTTAACTTAGTCTATGTGCCCAACTTACTGACTGGAATAATACTACCAGAAATTTTGTGTGTCACCTGATTTCCGCTACCCCGTTGAGTCCCATCAAGTGACATCTTTTAACCTCCAAGGCTTCACCTCCTATCTCGACTACGGTTGGAGCTAGCGACACCCACATAGAAGGACATGCTCTTTACGATTTTGCCTCTTCAGGTCATTCAGACCTACTGTTGCTCTAGGAAGTATGCAACCTACAGCAGGGGCATCCCCCCTGGCACCAAGGTAATAACATTAGTAAATTAGTAATGACTATCTTTTTATATCTCATATTTATCATTCAGATACCAGATTTAAATAGATTTTGGAAATTATGGGTTTTGAAAATACATATATTTTCATATCAATTACACACTTTTCAATTTTGGTATACATATATTGCCAACTCACATGGTGCCACTGTGTGTCACATGAGTTAGGCTCCATTCACACAGTCCCCCAGGGAGGACTTGAAATTACACTGTGGTTGGGAAAACAAGCTAAAAACCACTGTAAACAGTGAATTTACAGCTTGTTTTTGGAGGCAGTAACCAGCCGATGTGCACAAAAGGTGTCAAAACACCCCAGAACATCGGGGACGGCCACGATGACAGTTTCTCTATAAAGGATTTGACAGTATTTCTGTAAACGACTTGCTCAGAAACAATATTTGTGCTGCTTGAGCTACTTTACTGTATATATACAAAATTTGGAGAATGAATGAATTATAAGAGGTGCCCATTAGATATAGGTGGTTTATTTTAGAGACCTTTTTAAATTTTCATGTATAGGTGATGTTTGTTTAGGAAGCACTTGATGGTTTTAGATGTTTTTCTTTGATTCATACACTGAATACATTTCATGTAAATAATTTAAATAAATATATTTTTCACATTGGAAACGGTAATTATTTCTGGAACAGCTAAGATAGTTTATGATCTTTATTCCAGTGCATTCTGATTGATTAACAATAGATCCTGATCATTGATAGGAGGCACAAAAGGGCATTTGTTTTGGATTTGATACAAATAATACAGACCTGCCAACTCACACTGTGCCATCGTGTGCCACACGATTTCGGCTCCCTTCACATGTCCCCCAGGGAGGAGCTGAAATCAAACGGTGGTAGGGAAAACTAGCTGAAAACCACTTTAAACAGTGTATTTCCAGCTCATTTCTTTAGGCAGTAGTCAGCTAATGTCCATAAAAGGTGTGAAAACACCCCAGAACAACGGGGACAGCCTTGATGACCCTTTGTTTTTTTTTTGTTTAAAGGGAAAGGGGTTGGGGACTTGGGGAGGGTCAAAGTGCCTCTGCACTCCCGGCACCATGTCCTGCCCCCTCCAAGGCCCTGCTTCCTCACACACTAAAAATATGTTGTAAGCTGGCATGTATGACATTAATTTAACCAAACAAAACCTTCTAATTTAGTAGGCTGGACAACACACAGGAGAGCTACTCACAGGTAACTGGAGAGCTACCAGTAGCTCACGAGCTACTGGTGGGAGAAGCCTGTCTTAACCTAATCTATCTACTCCCAAGCCCCCCCTGCCCCCTTCCAGGGATGTCTCCTCTAGTTCTTCAGCTTAGCCTTCCAACCCTATGATCTGTGTGCAGTCAATGAATTCCGACTCTTAAGCAATTCAGACTTGTGCAGAGTACCCCTCCAGCCTCACAGTTCTCGTACGTGCAGCATAGGGCGTGAATGTGCGTCCACGCCTCACAGAAGGACCTATTCTGCGTCCGGGGCTCTCAGTTCCGATTCCTCATCACTCACGGCATCCGGTTCTCTCAGTAATCCCACCAAGCTTTCCCATGCTCTCAATGCCTCCAACGCCCTCTCGTTCCCCGCTCTTCTTGCTAGTTGTAAACTAATTATGCCATCACATTCTACCCATTTAAGAAAGCCTCTCCTCCAGCGATCTATGTTCGGGGGCCTCATTCGCCTTTCAATGCACCGAAATTTCCCTCTTGGCCAACACTAGACCCATGTCTATAATCTTGCTGGTAATCTTAGTTTTGGCTGTGTGAGGGAACCAGTGCAATATACAAGTCCCCATGGACAACTCCAGCTCTCTTTCTGTCATCTCCTTCAATAATGCAAGCACCTCAGTCCAATAACCAGACAGCAGTGGGCAGCCCCATAGAATGTGAGGAAAGTCCGCCCCCTCCCTTCGACACCTCGGGCATTCATCTGAATCGGTGTTGAAATAGGTTTTCATTTTCGCCGGCGTGAGGTAGGCGCGGTGCAATATGTAAAAGTGTAGCAATTGGAAGCGGGCATTCCTAGTGTTTTTCCACGCTCGCTCTACCACCCCAGTCCAGGCTCTTTCCAGAATCTCCTTGCCCACACCCATTTCCTACTTTAGCTTAAGCTCGTCCAGACGGGCCAGTCTTTCGGTAATAAACCGCTTGTATAGGCATGTGATCGCTTTAATCGTTCCCGCCGCCGTTACCACATATTGACATCCCCACGAAACCCTAGGTTCCGCCTGACCCTCCCTCCAGTGCACTCTAATAGCTGCAGTCCGTGCCGCATGGAGCAAAAAGTCACCCCCTCTCAGATCAAAACTCTCTTATAAAGCGCTAAAAGGCAGCATAATTCCATCTTCGTATAAATCTCCAATGGTAGTCAGTCCCCTCTCAGTCCAATCATGCAGTTCCCGCCAAGACCCTCCGTGAGGGAGTGCCTCACACATTAAAAGCGGAATATCAGGGGCGTATGGCACTTTCAGGCCCGCCCTCTTGAGACTACACCGCCAGCAATTCCAGGGCACCCCTCCTCCCTCTTCTGTACCTCGTAGTCTCAGTGCTACTCTCTGCGTCAAGCATTGCAATGGGGCAGCCAGATAATAAGACTCAAAATCAGGCACTGCCCAAGCTCCCTCCGCGCGTGGTCTCCGCATCAATTTCAAGGCGACCTGCCGTCTCCCATTACCCCACAGAAACCCCGTTATCATAGATGTAAGCTGCTTAAATATCCTCGCTGGGATCCATACTGGCAGGGTCCCGAAATAATATAACAATCGGCGAAGGGCAACCATTTTAAGTAAAGCCACTCGCCCAGTGACCGACAGCAGCAATGTTCCCCAAAAAACAAAATTGCCCGCTAGGCCCCGCACTGCTGTACTAATGTTGCCCTCTAACATATCCGATCTGAAATGGCATATCTGGACCCCAGATATGGGAGGCACATACATTCCCATCGCACTTCCGATATGTCCTGTAGCTCTTGTCGTTGTCCGTCTAAAGGGAACAAACAGGATTAGTCCAATTAACTCTAAGGCCAGACAGTTCCCCTAACTCATGCAATACCGCCTTTGCTCCTAATAGTTCCCTCTCTGTGCCTCCCAGCAACATAAGCAGGTCATCCGCAGATAGGGCTATGTGATGAATTTGCTCCTGCACCTGTAGTCCTCTGAAATACCTCCCAGTCCTAACCTTCGCTGCTAAGGGTTCCATGGCCAACGCAAATACGAGGGGGGACAACGGACATCCCGGTCGTGTGCCCCAGGACCCCTCACAAGCCTCCGATATCACCCCTCCCGTCCGAACCCGCGCCGTAGAAGACTTATTAAGCAAAGCCGTCCATGCTATGAAGTTATCCCCCAGACCAAACTGGGCTTTAACATGAAAGAGATGAGGCCATTCCAAACTATCGAAGGCCTTTTCTATATCGACGGCAAACACTGCAGCATTAGGCTTAGGGTAAGTGTCCGCCTCCAATATGCGCAGCAATCGAGGCACGTTTAGGGGCGTATTCCTCGTAGAAATGAAACCAGCTTGGTCATGGTGAATTAAGGGAATCTCATAAACGGCATCAGACGGGTGGCCAAAACATGGCTTAATATCTTATAGTCCACATTAAGCATGGACAGCGGCCGATACGCCGTTCTGTCCCAAGCCGGCCTATCAGGTTTTAATAGCGGGATAATAACCGCCTCTCTCGTTCTCACAGGGAGGTGACCCAGTTGCCTCGCCCCATTATACAAATGCACTAACCGAGGTGCCAACTGTTCCACATAAGTCACATAGAACTCAATCGGGAGGCTGTCTGTTCCCGGGGTTTTGTTGCTCGCCATGTGCTTAATAGCCGGCCGCACTTCTTGGACATCTATGGACATAAGTGTCCCTTCCCAAGTGTCTCAGGTTGATCATCCTCCAGCTGTGGAAGTTGTAGTCCACGTGTGAACCCCTCAAACTCATCCCTGGTCCTAACTGTCTTGCTCCTGTATAATTCCTGGTAATAATCATAAAACAACCTATTTATACCTTCCTGAGTAAAGCAAGTTTCTCCCCGGTCGTCCCGAACTTCCAGAATTGGCAAGCCCCTCCGCAATGGATTGGCCAGCCAGGCCAGCAGATTCCCGACTAATCCCCTTCAACATGAGTATGTGCTATATGTGCCTTGTAGTCAAAGCACCGCAGGCGCTCCACCTGCCCTGCCACTGCCTCACGCGCCTCTACCAGGTCTCGCTGTTTTCCCGGCTTGTCAGGTCGAGTCTGCTCAATAGCTCGTAGGTGTTGTTCAGCCTCATTTATCTCCTGCAAGAGCACTTTGCGCACCCCCACCACCTCGGCGATGCAGCGCCCCGAAGCACTACTTTAAATGCCTCCCATTCTATGTACGACGTGGAGGCAGTTCCCATGTTATCCCCGAAATATTGAGTGATAGCCATGCCAACCGCTTCTCGAAATACTGGGTCCTCCAAAGCGTCTGGGCGGAGCCGCCAAGTAGGTATCTGAGCCCGGAATTGCGACCAGTGCCTCCGGAGCAACACTGGATTATGATACAAGAGTATTCTGGCAAGGTACTTGCTACCCTGCACCCTGGCGTGCTCATCTGGAGTGCATAGCAATGCATTTGAGGGCACATGCAAATCATGCAGCACAGAGAAATAGGAATAATCCCTGTCAGCTGGATGCCTGGCCCTCCAAGTGTCTACCAGGCCCCACTGAGCCTGCCAATTTCGCTTGGCGTCCGCTATCCTATGAGTGGGAGCATTAGGGAGTGGTGGCTGGGAACGATCCAAAATCACGTCAGTCACACAATTAAAATCACTTCCGAGCAGCACTGACCCGTCAAGATAAGATGCCAGCTTTGCGGATAACTGCGTGAAAAAGGGTGCCTACTCCGCGTTGGGTGTGTAGACACTGCCCAGGGTAATGTCCCTCCCATCTAACTTCCCAATAACCACTACAAACCTACCCTCTGGGTCAATATTCTTTTCTCTGCACTTGAAAAGCACCCCCGCTCGCACCCAAACCATCACTCCTCGAGCAAAAGCAGAGTAAACTGTATGATACAGTTGACCGCGCCAGTGCCTCTGCAATGCCGCCCCTTCCTGTGCCTGCAAATGTGTTTATTGTAACAGTGCAATGTGAATTCCCGGTCTTACAAAATACGCATTTAACTTCTGCCTACGCCACATGGAGTAAATTCCCCACACATTCCAGGATAGACACTTCAGGTCGCTAGTAGAGCCCATTTTGACTGAACCTGAAACACACCTCTGCTATCTAAGGTAATGACATGCCTGGCCCTATAACCCCTAAAAACGAATAAACAATCCCAACGCCCCCTCCCCAGGACAGTTACTATCATGCTAGTACCCATCCAAACCACAAAATCAACACACTCAAGAAGCCTCTGATGAATTCAGAGACACTGGAGACTGTAACGGGCTCAAGAAACTCTTAACGAAACCCACCAGCCCCAAATCTACTAATCCAGGCCGGGATCGTCAGCCAGTCTCTCACCTGCCAAAATAGTCCATGGCTGTCTATCTCGCTCCCATCTCAATTCCATCTTCTTCAAGCTATGTTATTTGCGGTCTGTGGTGTTACCACAGGCATCCACTCCTCTCCCGTTAGATAGTCCGAGTGCTGCTCAACCGAGACATCAGTGGAAGCACCCTTCTCTTTATCAGTCACAGGAGCGCTAGCCTGCACCAACTCCACCACTGCCTGCAGCGCCACTGCTCGCTCATGCGCTGTCTGGGTAAGCGTTGTTTTTTTCTGAGTTCTGTTGCGGACCCGCCTTCTCGACTGGGCAGGTCTTTTAGTCAGCTGGGCCCGAACCTCCCACAACTCTCCGCCCCTCGGGGTCTCCTTTCTATAGTTCTCCAGCCATTCACATGCCTCTTGGGGAGAGTCAACATAGTGTGTGGTGCCATCCAGGATAATGCGCAACCGGGCAGGAAACATCGGGGAGTATTGGAGTCCCTCCTCCCGCAGCGCCTTCTTGACTGCTAGGTAAGAGGCGCGCCTTCTCTTCACCTCCATCGTATAGTCCGGAAAGAGCGTGACCCTGGCATTGCCCACCGTGAAGAGGCCATCCGCTCTCGCCTTCTGTAACAACAAGTCCGTATCTCGGAAATGAAGCAGTCTTGCCACCACCGGCCTTGGGGGCTCTCTGGGGCCGGCATTCGGGCCGGGACTCTATGGGCCCTCTCGAGCGTATAAAATGTTGTAAGTCCTTCCGGCCACCACATCTTGGGACCACGCTTCCAGATAGGCCACCATGTCTCCTCCTTCTGCTCCCTCCGGCAGTCCCACGTCTTGTACGTTGTTCCTTCGATTGCGGCCCTCTGCGTCTTTGACCCTTAGTTTCAACGTCGTCACCCTATCTGTTAGAGTCTGCACCTGCTGCGCCACATCCTTATGTGCTGGTGATATTTCCGCAATGTCAAGCTCTGTCTTCTTGACCCTCTCAGATAGTTTCTTGTGTTCATCCCGCAGAAGGCCAAGCCCCACTGCGACGTGCTAATGTCCTGGTGGAGGGTCGCTTTCGTGTCAGATGTGGCGGCCAATATTTGCTGCTGCTGCCACTGCACTGGGTCATCTGATGTACTGCTCAGCGGGTCCTACGATCCTTCTTCCTGGTCCTAGGGGATTCCCGCTTGGCGTCCTCTAGGCTTACTAGAAAAAAGAAGTGTGAGGAGGGTCTAAGGGGATTAGTTTACCGACCCCGACACCTCAGAGCCCCTATTCAAATATTGCAACAAAAGGAGAGATGTCCGGTCAACTAGATGTGTGTTCTGTACTGGAAACTAAAGAAACAGTGGGATCATATAGCAATCAAAAGAAATAACACTGGGCTGAGAAACTCCCATTAGCCCACCCTTATGGCGGAATATCATCATGTAGGATACAGATGGTAAATCCAAAACTCGCCCAACCCAGCAGTCAATGGTGCAGAGATGGATATCAGAGGTGGAACTCTAGCCACAGTGTTGTTCAAATGGTGCTGATGATGTGCAGTGCTGTGAAGATGTGAGTGATATAATAAAATTGGCTACTAGGGCAAAACATCAGGTTTAACAAGGATTGTCCTAGTGTCAAAAATAAAATGACGCGTAATAGTCTGAAAGTATAACTATATTTGGAACCCTCTTCGTTCAACAGAAGGCTGTAGTCCCTCTGTTACTCAAATTCCATTCGATTAGATAGTTTTATTGGATATTCTACTCACCCAGCTTATGTGGGAGATAACCTCACCTCGCCCGGCAACCTGCTCGGGAATATGAGGCCCCACTCTGTTATGAGAATATAAGGACACAGTCAATGCCTTGTTTGTTGTGTCTAGCTAGATAGCTATATCATTTTTGCTTTTTAAAAAAAAAAACAGTTGTCACATAGAGACCCTCCCTCTATGACCAGGAGGCTGAACCTTAGCAGTGGTATGGCATGACCCCTTTGGCGATCAACATTTAAAGTGAGACAGAAGTTCAAAATGGTAGAAATCCCCACACCTCTATGTTTGTGAGGGGAACGAAGAGTTGCTCAAGAAGTAGCTAGCTGGAAAACTCAGAGCTCTCTTCCTGTAAAGCAGCATCCTCGAGAAAGCCCCGGACCTACCTATCAGTCGGTACCCCTCTCTGGCGTCCGAGAGGAAGTGGAGGTACCGTAGGGCACGTCGTCGCGCTCTTTATAGTGCACTTAATTGGATAATAGCCCCAATCAGGTTGTTAATTGGTGGCCAATGATCGCCACATAACTCTTAGTGCGATAGCGTAGCACTTGGGTCGCTTATCTGTCCGCGCATGAGCTATGGAAATGATCGTTTGAGCATGCGCGCAAGTCATCCAGAATGATTGCTAATCTCACGTTCATACGTATAACCCTCAAGCCATATTGAAGCATAACGCTGTCTTAGACACGCTGAATACAGCAAACAATTGCTCATAAACTGCGGAGTTGCAGCGGAATCTCCGATCTCCATAATCTTAGTCAAACAAGGATATGTCTATAGTATAATCATGCATGTCTACATAAAGGACACTATTTTGGCATTTGCCTAAAACCACAGAAGCACAACAACGGTCAATAAACGTGCATGCGCTTGTTCGTTTTCGCATGTGCGGGTGCGATCCTGAAAAAGCACTGACCTGCGCTCATATATGTGAGCTTCAGGTGATACATAATGCTGTATTCAATACAATAAATACCGCATTCAATTGCTAAGAGACTGCGGAACTCAGGAAAATTTCTGTTCTTTCTATTGCTAGTCACAAGAGAACGTATATAAGTCTTGTGTGGTATAAACACACATATCTCCGTAAAGGACACTATTTCTGCATTTTGTTAACTTTGAGGCCAGCAGAGGTATGACATACCCTAATACGAGTCTCAATGTGTCATTGTGAAGCCATGCCTACAGTGTGGCAAAACGTGCTGGTGCAAATCATGAGCCAGAGAGAGACGTGCCTGGTACAGTGGTACTTGATGATGACTAGGAGGTGGGTGCTTGCTCGAAAGCAAAAACCTTTTAGAGGTAATCATAACTAGATACCAATCAAGTGTATTTAATAGAGTTTTGTCAAATTGAAGAATTTACTAATAGTACAGCCGATGAGCCGTGTATCAGGGGGCCCATAGGAGAACCATTACAGAGCTCGCTAATATAAGTGTGTTCATATAGAAGCCTAATAGCAAGGCCTAAAGTATACTGGTGTGTTTCTGTACAATTCAGATACATGTAGATCTGAAAGGGGACTATTGGATATCATAATACTAGAGGGAGAAAATTCATCACATGACCCTGGAGTATGTAGTCTACTGTAAGAGTCAGTTTTGATATAAGGGTCTAACTGTGGAAATATTATATCTATAGTGATATCCACGGTATGTCATCATTCAGGCCCTTACTGTCACTCCTCAACTTGAAAATCCATTTCTGCTCTTTAACAAACCGGAACCTGGACACGTCACTAATATGTGGTGGAATAAACGGGTGTTCAAGGATCACCCACCTCATGTCTTCTGCCGTGTGTTTGAGGGACAAGAAGTGATTGGTCAGACGCGTGTATTGCTTGTGACATCGGATAGTGCTTTTGTGTTCACTAATCCTCAGCTTAATTTTGCGGGTGGTATGTCCAATATATCTGAGTGAACAGGGACAGGTTATCATGTAAATTACTCTCTCAGAGTTGCAATTTGTATGTTTCTTGAGAAGCCAAGGTTTTCCCGTTCCTAGATCAACTCTGTCTGTTTTGTACGTCTGTGGACAGACACTACAGGAGCCGCAAGGATAGTGGCCTTGGACTGGTGGAAGGGTCCAAAGTGTGGTGGTACTGTCCATGATTCGCACTCTTGGTCTAGTATGGACCAAATTGTCACATAGACTGGGTGCTCTCTTGAAAGAAAATAAGGGAAGTGGTACATTAGTGTCAACTACATTTAGGATTTCCCAATGTCTCCATACTGTTTTTTTAATTTTATTAGAGAGGACACTGAATGTGCTGACAAAGGTGAGCCTATCCAGTGGGGGTTTCTCAGAAGAGCCTCTCGGTTGTTATTGGATGCGCGCTTCGACGCTTTTTTGACCAAATGTTTAGGGTATTGTCGTGCCTGTAATTGCAGAGATAGGGTTTTAGCATGTTTATCAAACAGTCCTTTAGAAGAACAATTTCTTCTGAGCTGAAGGAACTGACCAACGGGAAGGTTCTCGCGTAAGGCTCGTGGATGATGACTATTAAACACGAGTAAAGAGTTTCTTGCCATTGGTTTGGTGTATAGTTCACATTGCAGTCTGCCTCCTTCTGGAAAGATGAGGATATCCAAGAAGGGAAGATGGTCACGACTGAAGTCAACAGTGAATTTCAGATATTGATTCAGTTAATTGAGTCATTTATGGAATGATTGAATCTCTGAGGGGGTGCCTCGCCAAACCAACAGGATATCATCTATGTATCTCTTCCATAGCACCACTTGATGGAAGAAACGGTTGCTATGGTTGAGAACATGGTCCTGTTCAAATTGATGAACATACAGGTTGGCGAGGCTCGGGGCAAAAATACTCCCCATAGATGTTCAGGAGATTTGAAGAAAAAAATGATCTTCAAATTTGAAGAAGTTTTCCATCATCTCTAATCTAGCACATTCCATAATAAATTGATGGGAGTGATGCTGTCTAATTTACGCAAGGTACGGAGATGCCCGATAGTCTCAAGAGTCTCCTCCTGCGGAATGCAGGTATAGAGGGACTCTACGTCGAAACTGACCAATAGGTCAGTCTCGACGTTAAACTCAATGTCAGGGGGGAGTCTTAAGAACACCAGGGAAAATTCCCTGGTGGTCCAGCCATTTCCAGAGGCGCATAACCTCCTGGCACAGGGTCTGTGACCCCACCCCTCCCTATTTTTTGCAGTAGCACATGGCAGTGTAGTTATCCATCAGCAGCTGTATCAACCTCCCCTTGATGGACAGAAGAAAGGCTTTAAATACCCAAACGGATGGCCCTCCGCTCCAGATGGCAGATATGGAGCCGGAATTCTGCCGTAGACCAGAGTTTTGTGATCCCCACCTCTCCAGATGGCCACCCCAACCCGGAAGCAATGTTGGTCCCCACTGTCAGCTCCGGGTGGGGAAGAGAGAAGGGTCTGCCGATGAACCAATTGCGGTCCAGCAACCACCACTGCAGATCTTCTGCTGTCTTCTCTGTAATCTGAACGAGAGGTCACCTTCATGTTGGGCCTACTGAGACTTCAGATATCACTGCAGGGCTGCATATACTACCTGGTGTGCTTGACCAGCAGGACGCAGAAGGCCATCAGTCCCAGCAGCCTCTGAGTCAGCCTCACTGAAATCCAGGATCAAGGCTGAAAGTTCACGATCTTAGCCTGAATGTCCTGGACTTTTTTCCCAGGGGGAAAGGCACAAAATCGAACAGTGTCCTGAGAGGTTCTGATGAAGGGTGGTGTCTCTTCGGAACATTGATAGTGAACCCCAAAGATTACAGGAAGCTCGCTGTCATCTGGAGGTGGTTAAAAACTGCCTGGGGCTAGCCCGCCTTCAGCAGCCAGACACTGAGGTATGGGAAGAGTGGACCCCCTAGCCTCCAAAGGTGTGCTGCTACCACTGCCATCACTTTTGTGAACACCAAGGGCACAGGCGAAACCAAAGGGGAGCACAGCGAACTGAAAATGCTCCTGTCTCACTACGAACCGCAAGTAGGGCTGATGGGTCTGTAGGATGGGTATATGGAAGTAGGCATCCTACAGGTCCAACATCACCATCCAGTCTCCCAGATCGAGGTCGGCCAATTCTTGGGCTAGCATGAGCATCTTGAATTTACCCCTCACTTTTTGCCTGGTATCGGGTGCAACTTTGACTGAAAGTGTGCTGGGTTAGCGCTAACAAGGTACCAAGCACCAGTGTTATTTCTCTAAACTGCACGATAGTTCCACAATTTGCACCCCTTTAGGATTCCTGTGTTTCCCTAATAAGTGTACCCCTGGTACCTCCAGCCTTGGTACTAAAGAGGGTCCCTAAGGGCTGCAGCACGAATTGTGCCACCCTGAGGGACCCCTCACCAAGCTTGTGCAAACCTCCATTGCAGCCTGCGTATTGGTGCAGAGAAAACCAAAGAGTCGACATGGGACACATCCCTGTGTGTCATGCCTGCCAGCACTACATGTGGCATAGGTAGTTCACCCCCACGGCAGGCCTTACAACCCTGCGGCAGAGTGCACTATACCAATGTGATGACATATCTGCAGGGGTGGATAGGTCGCAGTGACCTCTAAGTTCACCCATAGATATCACCAATGCACAGGGATGCCGTAACGAATACATGGGCTGGACACTGGTCATTACGAGTTCCCTAGCTGCATGATGGCTTCAATGTACCCAAGGTGTTTTGGTACCAAACACCTCGTCTTAATAAACCCACACTGATGCCAGTGCTGTATTTATTAATAAATACACCCAGAGGGAACCTACCGACTACTAGTGTGCTAACTGGTCTCAACCAGCCAGCCAGCCACCATAGACAGGTTTATGACCTCCTGTGGATAGAGCCTTCACTCTTGAAGGACAGGAACCAAGACTGCTCTGGGCAGAGGTGTTTAAACCAACTCCAATCAGGATGGGCATTTCAGAGCTGGATGCTTCATAGGCCCTACCGACTTTGTTATGCGACCCCTGGTATCTCCAGATAGTAGAGGTTCCCACTTCCTTGTCCTGACCCCATATTTTGGTGGCAAAACAAGCCTTAAAATGAGTAAGATTAGGTGTTCCCTCATCCAGCCAGCACCACCCGTAGGGCGGGCGAGCTGATGCGGACCCCACTTTTCAGATTCCTCCATATTGGTTTGGATGGAATTAGCCCACTTCCCACAGGAAGTGGACATATAGAGGGTGTAGACACCCTAAAGGTAGGTTGCCCGTTGGCTACTACCTGTCACTCCCCATAACCTGCACTCCCCATAACCTGCACTCCAATTATATATCTGCATTAGGATGTAATACCAATATGAAGCAAACCTTGTAGGCCGTTTCAGTGCCAGTCATCGTATATGCTGTATGATGTATTCATAAGTGTATGTCTTCCCATTCATTATCGGAAAGAGGTCTACCTATCTCAGCCTCCCATCTCTGTTGGCCCGGGGATCTGGTTTGTGGCCCATTCTGTCCCAACAAAGCTTAGATTTCAGAAATTAAGTGCTTATCATCCATTTTAAGGAACAGCTACCTTTCAAACAGGGTCATCAGACGGCCCCCGCTTTGTCGAATGTCCGCACCCATCACCCAGTGACTCAATTGCAGATATGAGACATGGTCTGCATCTGTCAGGGAATAGTCAAGTTTAAACTGATTGAAAGGAAGAAGTCCATTTAAATCAAATAGAAAGCCCAATTGCTTACAACCCCCATCTATCCATCCGTGAAACCCACTCTGAGCCATCCCAGGAGGAAAGTCAGAATTAGCAAAGAGAGGAGCCATTGGAGAGGGGAAAGTGGTCATGCCAGATTTAACTGCAACTGCGTCCCAGACCTTCTGAGCAACGCTTGTCACAGGCAAAGAATATAATCCCCAAGCTCTGTGTCAACGGGGAAACCACCCCTCCTTCCATATCTGTTTGTATGCTTCAGCCTGGTCCATGAAGGCCCGGTGCTTTCAGAAAGAGGTCTGCTTCATTCAACCAGGAACCTCAACTAGGCGGCATGATAAAAGCAAAGTAACAAGGGTACCGCAAGCCCACCCTCAGGCTTCGAAAGATACACCAGACGCTTATGCAAGAACGGTTTTTTATCACCCCATATAAAATTGTTAATGACCAAAGGCAAAGTCTGAAAAATATAAGGATGTGGGGGAGGATGGTCATCTTACGAGCCGCATCTTGCCCCATCCAGGAAAGGAGTAAACGGTTCCATACTGCCAAGTCTCTGCGAATCTGAGTAGCAAGGGGTATAGGAGAGTGCCCCTTTTTGCATGGTTACCCCCCCCACTTTTTGCCTGACACATGATGCAGTTTTGACTTTGTGTGCCTTGGGTCCCTGCCAATCAGTCAGTCAGTCAGTCAAAATTTACTTTATTTGGTTTGTCACAACCATAAAGCATACATGTACAAAAATTCTGTTAAAATAACAACAGGTTAAAAGTTCATGTGGGTAAAATTTGTTTTTGCATTCATTAATTAAATACTTCCTCCCAGGCCTTATCTGTGGTCTGTTTCTATTTTTTGGAGCAAAGTCTCTACAAAGTTCATGAATTTTACCCCGCGGCATATTAGAATGTTTGAGCCTGCTCCCATCCAGCTGGTCACAGCTTGCCTGCAGGTACGGATCTGTAGCATATTAAAAATAGGTTTCAATAAATTTTTCCTTTTTTCTATGGAAGATTCACATGTGCACAGGAGGTGACACAAGGTCTCACTGTGGTAGTCACATAGCCTACAACTTCGTCCCTGATGCGTGTCTTTCCATGACGGGATCAAGTCTTTGGAGCAGTGGTCTTCCATTCTGAGGGCCATGAATTTTGTTTTTAAAGATAGCCGGAAGTGCGCTATGAGGTAGGCTTGAGGTTTTAATTGTTTGTATGAATTTAAAATAGTCCATGCATGGCGCCGCTTGGCCAAAGTCTTTTTATCTTCTGCCAAAGATAAGGCTTTTGCATTTAGTTTGCAAATCTTTTTGAAAGATGATTCTTCCGGTGGTTTCTTCCAGATCTCCTCTATTTTGAGGGTTTCTAGTGATGCTCGCAGATCATTGCCCCATGAATTGGATTCATGTCGGTCATATTGTTTTTTAATTTCTTGCCAACATAAGTTGTTTAAAGAGCCCGCTTCCGCCGATCTTAGTTTCCAGCACCATTTCACTAGAGCTGCTTTCCGTTGATATGTTTGATTTTGTAAACCAAATTCCAGTCTTATTTGAGCCGGGGCTGATCCTTTATATAGATGGAACACAGATTTGTATATTTTTGTCTGGAGGGTATTTAAAATGGCTGCTTCTTTTCCATGCCATATTTCCAGTCCATATGAGAGTGATGGTAAAACTTGGGCTGCCATTACCTTTAGCAGGTGGTCGTATGATGGACATTGCAGTTTATCTTGGAGAACTTTGTACGCGAAGCTCAGTGATTGTGCTTTTGCGGTGATGATTCTTTTTTGGTCTGAAAGTGACATGTTTTTGCTTATTGTGACTCCCAGATATTTATAAGCAGTTGTTTCCTCGATTTGTCTGCCTTTTGTGTACCATTTGAAAGATCTTCTACTATTGCCCGCTAGTCTCACCACTTTTGTTTTTTTGATGTTTAGTTCTAGGCCTTCTCTCTCAAAATAGCCTGTTAATTCTGATATTATTCTTTGTAGGCCTATTGGCGTTTGACTTAAGACTACTATGTCGTCGGCATATTGGAGAAACTGAATACTTTCGTTGGCTAATTTTGGCGGGTGTCCGTTTGCATTCTGGAGATGGTCTTTTAGGTCGGCCAGATATATATTGAAAAGGCTTGGGGAGAGCACGCAGCCCTGTTTGAGGCCATTAGTTATTTTTAAATCTGCAGATATTCTTCTTCCCTCTCCCAGTTTTATTTTTGCCCATGTTCCGCTATATAGTGCCATTATTGTCTCCATTAATGCCAGCGGTAGACCCCAAAGATCCAGTTTTTTCCATAGGCGTTTTCTGGGGACTCGGTCGAAGGCGGCTTTCAGGTCTATGTAGCAGGCTATTAATCCAGTTTTTCTTTTCCCTGCTCCTTCGATTAATAACGACAGTGCTGACAGGTTGGTTAAGCAGCCCATACCTTCCCTGAAACCGGTTTGAAATTTGGGTGTTATATTATTGTCTTTTATCCAATGTTGAAGTAGGGACAATATACAGGATGAGAAAAGCTTTGCCTCCACATCGATTAAAGCTATTAATCTGTAATTCCCGGGTTCCATTCTACATCCACTTTTATGAATTGGATGGAAGATGTTTCCTTGCCAGGACGGTGGGATCTTTTTTTCTTTATGAATATAATTAAATAGTGGGGTCAAGTATTTTGCCCAGAAGTCTGTGTCATATTTGAATAAGGCGTTCGGCATTCCATTTGGGCCAGCTGCTCCTTCCGCTTTCATTTTGCTTATTAGTGCGGTTAGGTGTTTAATCGTTGTCAACGGTGCTTGTTCCTCTTGGGCAGTGCCTTCCTGCTGGACGTTCTTCCATTGTCCGGGAACTGTATCTTTTTGTTCTAGATCTTTTTTTAGGTTTTTGGTTGTTTCTATGTTAGTTGGATAACTCTGGATGTTGTACAGATTGTTAATATAAGCGGCCCATGTTGTTTTACTTATTCCTATATTGGCTTGCTCACCAACTACTTTTGAAAGTTTATTTATTATATTCCAAAATTCTCCACTATTTGGTAGTTTACTTGTTCTTAAAAGATCTGCCCAGATTTCTTCTGTGTGAGCTTTTTTAGCTTTTCTACAGTCCTCTTTATATTCTTTCCTCATTTTTTGTATGTCGTTATTATCTACTTCATTTCCTGACCTTTTTTCTGCTGCCCTTATTCTTAATTTTTTCGCAATATCCCTTTTCTTATCTCTTAGTTTGGTGTTGTACCACGGCTCTTTGTTTGCTTTGTGACCATAAATTACCGGTGTATTTATTGCAAATTTTCCCAGCACAAATTTATGTAGATTTTCCAAATTTGCTATGGGTGATTGGTTTTCCATGCCCGTAGAACAAATTTCATATTCTAAAACTGAGTCCATTATCTCCTTTTTTACTGGGCCCTTGCTTTTGATTTTTTTCAGTTTGTATATTTCCGGAATTGCGGAAAGGAATTCTAATTGTGTTTTCTCTTCGGTGTTTAACCTCATTATTGTCTCTTGTGGGAAGTGGTCGCTCTCAGGTCGAGTTTGTATTCCAAAATATTCTATGTTCTTTTTTAGTTCATTGCTTGTTAGGGTGAAATCAATTATGGAGTTCTTTTTCCCACTGGAGAAAGTGGTTTTGGCGGGTATGTCTCCCTCCATTTTTCCATTTAGGATTGTTAGACCTAGTGGTTCCAGATCGCTCCAAATATTATGGATTTTGTCCTTTTTCCTATTTGTTTTTATTAGGTTGCAATTGAAGTCACCGGAAAGGAATATCTCGTGCGATTGGTAAGTTCTGTGTAAAGATTTTTATCAAATTTATCAAAGTTAGAGCTTTTTCAATTTTGGTCGCCTTGTCTGGGTGAATGTATAGATTTATAATAAGTAAACTCCATCCAGGGTTCTTTTTGTTTGCTTTCGGCTCTACTTTGATCACTTGTATCCAATTCTCTCCTGAGTCAAGCAATTCAGTTTTCCAGTCAAAATTATTGGTAATAAAGATTGACAGACCTCCCCTTGGGTGTCCATACTTTGCAAATTTTTCTGCCATTATGCGATGTTCCTCATATCCCATGATTTGCCTCGGGGTTATATTCCAGGTTTCCTGGAGTAGAATTATTTCAAATTTACTCAGGTAATCTGTTGTTTCTCGGTCTTGGGACATTTCTTTGAAACCATGTATGTTCCACGAGCAAATCCTTATTTTTGTTTCTGGTTTTGGGGATAAATTGGCATTTGGTCTTTGATTGTTTTGTATCAATTTACATACATCAGGATCGATGGGAATTTAGCGCCTGTGCCAACCAGGACCAGTCATTGTATTCCTTCAGACCCTGGTATAGTTGCTTTGTTTTAGTACTACTCAGATCTTGTTCCGAAATAGATTTATTTCTTGCTCCTTTCAGGATTGTTTGGGGTTTTCCCTTTACGTTGTTAGTTTGGGTAATCTTGTTGATTAGTAAGGGAAATGGATATTTTATTGGGGTGAGACGCTCTAAGGTTATTCCCCATTCTGTAAAATGTGTCCTGGTTGAGAATATGAGTTCTGCTATTTATTTAGATGCCCAGGTGGTACTGCTTATTTCCGAATCCATATCTGTGTTTCCTTGGATAAATTCAACTGCTTTCAGGTCACTTGTTGTTATCCCCCTCAGTATTGGTATCTCTTTTATTAATCGAAGGATATTTCCCCTGTTCAGCGTGTCTGAATTTCCTTTTGTTTGGAATTCCGGCTTGAACAGTAATTTGTATTCTGTTTCCATTCTTGCTGTTTCGGGATGTCCGGTTTGATAAATTCTCCTTTTTCCCTCTGTTGGATCAAATCGGATGTGGGATATGTTGTCATTTTGGCCGGCCATAGTTGTTAAGTCCGGACAAATGGAATCTACTGTGCATGCTTGTTGTAAGAGGTGCGTTTCTTCTTGACCTGTTTGAAAATTTCCTCAATTTTGGCTTGTTTTATTGTTTGACTCAGATTCGTGGTCTCTGCACGTTCTTCCTTTATTTCCTGCCATGATGATCAGGCCAATATTTGATTTCCTCGCTTGATCGGCCTCTGTTTTTTGGCTTTGCTCTTTTTCCTTTTTTTCCTTGATGTGTGGTGAATTTCCTTCAATATGCTGAATTAATCCTTTGTTGTCCCATGTTTCACATTCCCTTTTTGGATTATTTTCCTTTGTTTTTTGTTGTTCTGAGACCTCTCTATAATTTGATTTTAGCGTTTTGCTTTTGTCATTAGCTTTGTTTGTGGTTGACTGTTCCTCGTCTTTTGATTTTCCTTGTATGTTTGCTGTTATTTTGGTTCTGAATGGAGGTTTTGTTTGTTCCTCTGCTTCGTCTGTGTTTGTTTCTTTGTTTCCGTCTTCTTTGGTAGGGGTGTCTGTAATTGGAGTGTCTGTGATTGGGTTTATTCTGGCCTCTTTTGTCTTCTGTTCGAAGATGGCAAAGAATTGTTTTGCCTGCTTACTTTTAGTAGCGTTTTTTCTTGCCTTCCTTGCCTGTTTCCGCTGTCTTTTTGTTAGAGGTTCTGATGTACCCGATGAACCCATTGTTTTGTTTTCTCCCAGACCTCTCTTTATTTGTTCGTTTTCATCTGTATCATTTAAAGTTTTTTCTTCCTCGATGATGTGACTTATTCTGTTTTGGTTTCCGTTTTTATTATCCTCTGTATTGGGATTATCCCCTTTGCTGGTTTTCCCACTTGTTACAGCTAATATTTCTTTCAAGATGTCTGGTAAGGTTGCTAATTTATCTATTATGTCCTTACAAACGCAGTTTTGATCTATTAGTTTCTCTTTCCATTTTTTATCTTCCTCCTTTTCTTTTGTGATGTATGACGAAATTTTTTCCAGTTTCAAATGTATTCCCGCTATGTGAGATGCAATTAGGTTCATTAAATCTACCTGCACGTCAAGTTTGTTGGATTGAACGTTCAGCGCATTAATTGCTTGTTGTAAACTTTTTAGGAGCACATCCCCCCAAAGTGTGGATTTTCCTTCCTTTTGTTGTGGGTGTACCCCTATTGATCTATTTAAACTTTCTAAAGAAGAAATAGTTATAGGGTGTTCTTCTTTTGTTGTGCTCTTTATTATGGTAGAGTCTTGGCTCTTATCCGCAGGTTGTCTTATTGGGCTTGATGTGAGTATTATTGGAGCAGTTGTTAGCTTCCTTTCTTGACCATTAGCTTTTCTTTCACCGATGTTATCCGGGTATTCCAATTTTCTCAAATTTTCTAGACTCAGTTGCGTTGGGTCGGCTTCCTTGTGTGTATTCTACGCAATTCCGTTTCATCGAAGATCGAGAAAGATTTGGACCACTCGATCTTTTGTGCGCTTTTCTGCAGATTTGTTTGGGATCCTAAATTGCTCTGATTAATGGGGACTGGGCTACTTTCGTTAACCTCATCTGATGTTTTGTTGGGTGTTGACTTTGTTTGGTTGTGAGGTGCATGAACTTGTGCAGAGGTTTTTATCAGCCAATTTTTTATTGTCGATTTTTCTTTGGGGTTAGGACTTATACTTATTTCCGAGTCATTTCTTATCTTACGTTTTTTGCATGATGAAATCGAGCAGATTGGGTGTTTTAGACTTTTTTGAGATTTTACACCAATGCTATTGTTTAGTGTTGTTGCCCCTTGCTCTTTTGAGAATTGAAAATTGTATTTCAACTTTTCACCTCCAAACTTAAAAGGTTCCGCCATGTGAGTAGGTGCCTGGTCAGATTGTTCGTTCCTGGTTGACTCTTCTATATTGCTTTTATTCCCTTCATCTTTTTTCCCTTTTACTGTCAACCTTCTTTTTGCTTTCTGTATTCGAGATTGTCGAATTTTTCCTGACCGCATGTTAGACAAATTTTCCGGAATTTTGTCTTTTCCTGCTCCTCTCCTGCGTTGTCTTTCCCGGGAATCCCCAAGCCCGTCTGCCGCCTGCGCGACAGCTGCCGTCGGGGTAGTACACTTGGGAGTATAAACGGGGATTGGATGGTTGGATAAATAGCTTTTTGGCAAGGAGCGTAAAAATTTATTTCCATGTTACAGCAAATGGACTCAGTATGAATGACTGATTCCGCTATCTCGGCTCGCCTTTATGACTTGTTATGTCTTATTAGTCCGTCAAAATTTACTTTTCTCATAGGTATTACTCTCCAGCCCCTTTGCTCTGGTACCAAAAACTAGGTTGACTGGTCTAGTACCATACCAGTGCCAGTATTTTCTACCGCCCCTCTCGATTCTACCGTCCCCTTTGGCCCTTGGACCCTTGAACCCTGTTCTTTTACCACTCCTTACTTGTTTCTTGATTGGGTTCAGGGGTGTCGCTCGGCTTCTGGCGCTTTGCCTCTGCCTCTTGTGCTGGTTCTGTCTTTGTCGAACCGCTGCTCCAGCTTTTGCAAAAAACCCCCTCTTAGTCTCCAAAGGGGCTTCCTAAGGGGCTTCCTAGTGTCCTGGTGTCCTGATGTCAAACTTTTTTGTTGCAGCCGTGCCTTTTAAAACCCCCTCTTAAACTCAAGGGACTCAGGGGCTTTCCTGCTGTCAATAGCCCTCTGTCACGATCGTCTCCTTTGGTTAGCTGCTGCTTCCGTGCCTTGCGTTGGTTCTGCCGTACCGGCGGCACCAGCTCTGTCAGCTCTGTCTGCTTACACTGCCCGGGAGCCTTGCCTCCGCTCTCGCTTCTCCTCCACAGCTGGTGGCCTGCCCCGGCTTAATATTCGGCTTTCGTTTCAGCAGAGCCGCGGTGCTCCGAGATGCAGTTCGCACCGCGGCTTGAAGGCTCAGGAGTTCAAAGGCTTTTGGTTCGGCGGCATGTGGCTTTTGCTTTTGCGGGGCTGCGGTGCTCCGAGATGCAGTTCGGACCGCAGCTTGAAATCGACTTGCGAGCGGTTATGGGCGGCTCGTGGGCAGCTTGTACTCAGCTACCGCCACGGTTCTCGGCAGGAACGCCGCCTCTCATCTCCCGCCGCCGCTCACCGGCGCTCACCGCTGCTCGCCTCTTCTCGCCTACTCCTCTGCGGAAAACGCTCTTTCTCTCTCGTGCTGCTCTCTCTAGCGCCTCTCCTGCCAATCAGGTTCCCAGGGCCGTTGTTCTTTCCTAAAGCTGTATCTTTGTACCACTAATTGGCATCTCTGGTCACAGGTAAAC
The DNA here is from genome assembly GCF_964263255.1 of Lissotriton vulgaris. Lineage (NCBI taxonomy): Eukaryota > Metazoa > Chordata > Amphibia > Caudata > Salamandridae > Lissotriton > Lissotriton vulgaris. The sequence continues at coordinate 1,095,287,283 of NC_141685.1, forward strand.
CCTTGAATAAAGTACCATGGGTACCAAGGGCACTGTGACCAGAGAAGGCCTCTAAGGGCTGCAGCACCTATTGTGCCACCCTTAGAGGCGCTGTACCTTATCATCCACACACTGCCATTGCAGACTGCATGTTATGGTGCAGAAAAAAAGTGAAGAGTCGACAATAGAACTGGGTGGCTCCGCTCCGCTCGCAGAGTTTGCGCAGTAGAGCAGAGTTTTTTTCCTCGCTTGCGTTCACCAACGGCAAGTTGGCCAGCGCGAGCGAGGAAAATCAACTTCCTGGCGAGATTTTTCCTCAATCGCGATCGTCAACAACAAGTTGGCGAACGTGGAAAATAAACCTCCCGGCGAGATTTCTCAATGTCGGAGGGGAGGGTGTCGGGTTTCTTCAATGCGAGTGGTCGCGTATGCTCGCGTCTGCTCGCATTGAGAAACTGCCCGTTTGCATTGAGAAAGCTGCAGTGCGCTGTGCATCGTGCTGTTCCTGATGATCGCACAGTGCGGACAAGCATCCAGCACTGTACAATCACCATCAAACTCTGCCGCTCGCGGTGATCCGCGGAGTGCGGCAGAGTTTTTTTACCACTTCGCGGAGTTTCGCATAGCACAACTACGCCCAGGGTTAGTCAACAATAGCACACACTCCTGTGTGCCACACCTGCAATCCACTGCCTGTGGCCTAGGTAAGACCCACCTCTAGCAGGGTGCACTAGACCACAGGTCAGGGTACAGTGGCATGAACTCTGTAGGGCTACAGTGTCTAAGTCCATTCTTAGACATTGTAAGTGCTGTGAAGCCATAAAGCGTATATGGTCTGGAAGTTTTGTCATTATGAACTTCACAGCTCCATAGTGGTTTCACTGAAACCTGGGATGTTTCATAGCAAACTTCTCAGCACGTTAAACCCACACTAATGCCAGAGAGGTATTTAATGTAAAATGCACACAGAGGGCATCTCAGAGGAGCCCCCTGAAAAACTACCCGCTCTGGTGTGGTTCCTGAATGGCTGCTTGCTATTTGCAACCACCAGACAGGTTTCTGGCCCCCTGGGTAGAGAGCCTCTGCTCTTTGAGTGTACATTTTGAGCGGAGGTTTCACCCCCCCCCCCCCCCCCCCCCTCCCACCTCCAGAATTGGCTGGATCCACAAAAGGGGAAGCTTCCAAGGCCTGCCAAGTTTGTAAGCTGTCCCTGCCTTTTGCTATCCACAGCAACTGGCTTCCACTGGTTCTCACCTCCACTTGGGCGGGAGAATCGATGGGAACACTGAGCTTGGAGGAGAGGTGTGCCAACCCCATCCCTCAGGTGGAGGAGGTGAGGTGAAGCACATATCTCAGTCCCCTTCATCTTGGAGGGGAGGAGACCCAACAAATTAGGAACAGGTTCATGCCCCCTCCCACTGGAGGGAGGCATAATAGGGGTGTACTCATCCCAAGGAAGGTACCCATTGGTCCCGACCTGCGCACACTTGTGACCCTCCTAAATTTTGTATTAGGAGCAAGCCCGAACCTTGTATCCTCAGATTTGAGGAAGAAAGGACTGACTAGCCATGCTGACCCAGGAAGAAGAGGACTCCTCCTGCTTTTGCCCAAGCCCTACTAGCCTGTCCCGACTTCAACCTGCCTACAGTTAACCTGTTGTGTCCAGCAGCCCCCCAGAGCCCCGAGGACCTGCCCTGCACTCACATTACAGACTCTGTCTCCCTTGAGCACCGGATTTGCTCAACCAAAGACTCCAAGACCAGAACCCAGACCCAGGCTGCTCTGCGGTTCTGCACCACTCTGCACCCGACCCCCATTGCCCAAGTTTGAGTGACTCAACACCACGAGGCGGACTCCCCGGTGATCCTGACCTGGGATCTGGTAATCCCCGACCTCCCTCAAGTTTCAAGATGACTCTTGCAGCTTCAACTGACAGGTCCCCTGACCGTGACCAGAGCTGGTAATAAGAAACAAAGGCCAAAATACACCCCTGCATCCGATGCCCTACGGCCTTGGGTGGCCCAACCGACGGTGTCCAGGCATACCCCAAGAACTCAACTTACCGCTTCCACTAGTGGCTGCCTTCAGGAAGTCTCCCTGCTCGAACCTGCAGCCTCATGCCAAACTGAATCAACAGGGCCCCCAACATCTCCTTGGTACCTTGCACCTGGCGACCCTGTGCCGCTGGTGGTGGAGCTCCTGTGCTCATTGTTGGTCCCTGCTGTGCTGACCCTAACCCCAGGAGCTTTGCTCCCACACCTGAGTGGCCTGCTCATAAGCAGCCCCTGATCGAAAAGGCCCCCTTAGCCTCTTTAGCTAACGTTGGTCCCCTGCACTCTGCACCAGACCGCCCCAGTGCCGCTGGTGGTGGGATTGGAGTGCCCACCTAGTCCTTGGGGAACCTTGGTCTTAACTCCAAAATGCCCACTCGTAAGTCATTTACTTTCCTGAGAAACCGCTAACAATTTTTACCCATGGGAACCCATGTTATGAGTTTTGTCCTTTAAAATGCTCTTAGGGTTGAGCTGAACTTTGTATGAAAGAAAAAGTAAGTCAACTGCAAACCTTCAAAGCAATTACTTACCTTGTATTGTGAGATCCCCGGTGAGGTATCTAGGCATACCACCTGAGTAGTTGATGTAATCTGAAAGTAATCCAAAAGTATTCCAAAAGTAATTGCTGTATAATTTAACCTGTTTTTAACTCAATACAAATCTGTAACAATTGCAAATTCAACCACAACTGTATTTCCTTGTAAATTCTTGCATTTGAGAGTATATTTCGCTTACCTGTGCCAAGTACTGCTGGATTCTAAAATAAAACCTATGTATACTGTTTTTATACTTAGCTAATTGGCCTGGATTCTGTCTCTGAGTGTGTGAAATCACTCCTTGATTGAGAGAATACAATAAATGCCTAACACACCCTTTGGATAAGCCTAACTGCTCACCCACACTACCACCAAGAGAGCTGTTAGTATTTACCTAATCTAGCCTCTGGTATACTTCTGGGAACTCTCTGGACTCTGTGCACACTATACCTTACTTTGGTATATACAGAGTCAGCTTCCTACAAGGGATGCATAGTTTACCGTAGCAATCTTGGGCAAAGTTCGCGCTAGGGAAATGGCCAGGTACGGAAGACCCTCCATAACCCACTCAAATGGAAATTGCGATCTCAAGACCAGCTTGGCCGTCGGGGTAACAGAGATTCAATATCTACGACTTGTGCACATTAACCTGGAATCCAGCGACCAAACCGAATGCCCAACGCTCTACAACAATGGCAGGGAGTGAGATCTAGATCTCCGTAACTGAGAAGATGGCATCTTTGGCATAAAGGCTGATCAGATGGTAATTGGAACCGAAGGGAATCCCTGTTACAGCGTGATTATCCCGAAGCCGCGGCGCCAATGGCACAATATATAAAAGGAAAAGGAGCAGCAACAGCGGGCACCCCTGACGAGTGCCCCAACAGATAGGAAAGTGGTAGGACTGGACTCCATTAACCCTTACCGACGCTCAGGGAGCACTATGGCAAATATCTTTAGCTTTTTGTAAAGATAAGGCCAATGCACCCGGTCAAACGCCTCTCAGCGTGTATAGAAAGCAATAGAGCTTGCTTGCGCTAACGGTGTACTTTGTCTATAAGTTGACATATACGCTTGGTGTTATCCCCACATTGGTGATAGGGGATAAAACCAAACTGGTCTGGGTCTATAGGACCCGGCATAAGGGATTGAGATGGTTAGCCACAACGCTCGCAAAGAGTTTGCGATATATGCCTGTATGACCCGCAAAGGTTAGATTTTGACCTGGTTTAGTAATTACCGATATGAAAGCTTCCAACATAGAATCTGTCAGTGAGCCCGCTTCGGAGAAAGAGTTGAAAAGTCATGTAAGTACAGGAGCCAGGTCCTTGCAGAAAGATTTACAAAATGAAGCACTGAAGCCATCCAGGCCAGGGGACTTTAAAGGCTTCAGGCGAGCAATGACCGAGATCACTTGTTCAACGCAGATTGGCTGTTCCAGAGCATCAGCCTCTTCAAGAGCAAGTGAGTGAGAGTTGCCTCGCAAAGGTATTCCACAGGGTCAGTGGTCGGACCCTCCGAAGAGGAATATAAAGAAGCATAAAAGGCCTGGAAGGCTGCGGCAATGCCCTCGGCATCACTTGTCTGTGTTGAGGCCCGTATTAATAGGTTTCACTGAGCCAGGGTATTGCTTACTGCGAAGTCGGTGTGCTAACATGCCCCTACTGCAGTTATCACCCAGGTAGAATCCAGGTCTAGCTGTTTAAGCTGAAACCGAGTCTTCTCCAATTCCCTCCAGATCCTGGGGGCTCCAGACCTCTTGTGGATAGTGTCCACTTCAGAGACCCTCCTCGAGGTCTCCCCGTTTGTCGTGCCGTCTACGATTCTCAGCTTCAGAGAGAGCAACAAACTCCCCTCAGATAACCAACTTCAAGGTTCATAAACTTAGGCCAGGGAAGATTCCCCATTTTGTTTACGGCAAGGTAGTCTGTAAGCACCGCCTGAATCGCCTCTACCATACGTGGGGACTGCCGCATAGCATTGCAAAGTTGCCAGTGGGCGCACTGGGAAGGGTAGGCGGGCCACCGCATCGTCGGTTATAGGTGCATGGTCCGAGGGAGAGCAAGACTCAATAGTAGTATGAATGATGCAGTCTAAAAGGGTCGGCAAAGCTAAGAAATGATTAATTTGAGCACGTCTTATGTGCAGCAGAAAAGAATGCATAGGCCCTATTGTTGGGATGAGACCATCTCCACATATCGTGCAAACCGCAGTCCGGAAGCCAGCGAAGGCCTTTAGGTGAAAAGTCTCTAATTTGGACAGATCTCTGACCAGAACGGTCCAAGTCAGAGTTAATCACATGATTCAAGTCACCCTCAATCAGTATAGATGCATCTGGGGACGGAAGGACCTTGGCCAACAAGTTTGTCAGGAAACTCTCTTGCTGTTCGTTAGGAGCATAAACATTTACAAGGGTAAAATGAAAGGTGCTCATCCTCAAACGTAGTACCAAAGGGCGACCCTTGATCTCCAAAATTGTGTTCAACACCACCTCCGTGAAGCGTTTGGAAAAAAGCATGGCCACCCCACCCTTCTTAGTAAGACCAGAGGACCGGTATTGCTGTGGGAACCACCTGGACTGCATTCTGTGGACATCTCCCGTTTGTTAAAGTAGTTAGAGGATTGCCACTCTTTAAGTGGGATTGTTTAGGCCTTGAACATTAAGACTGACTAGTTTAAGCTTCAGGTAATATGGATAGTGTGGAAGGCTGGCTTAGTATATGGTGCTCACTTATGTAAGTGTAGCATCCTGCACTAATTGAGACAACCATTATGGTGATTTTAGTGGACTTAGACAACCTTAGAAAGCTCTCTAAGCGGTAGCTGTGGAGAACAGCCTTCAGGCTTAGTCCAGAAGGAGTGTAAAGCAGCTTGTTTTACAAGTACTAATCATATAATGTAGGTAAAGTGAAAAAGAACAACACAATGTAGTTATAAAAATATATTTATTTTAAACACTCACTAATAAATTGCAATATATCCTACTCTGAGGTATAATCCCAATACACACAATACTTTAGTAATAGAACACGTAAGTAGCACAAATACACAGTGGTACTAATAAAGTGGAATGCGAGCCACGACCTAAGTCGAGACTGGACCCAGAAGACGTAGAAGATCTAGGGAACCAAGGAAGCAACCAAGGTAAGTACCCAGGAACCCCCCAGAAGCCATGGGCAGAGTGGGAACACGACTGCTAGCTCAATACAAGTCAATCGGTAAGTTGCGGTTGCAGTTTCCCAGAGGACCCTGAAGAAATCTTGTGAAAGATGAATGGTTGGAGAGTCACCCCACCCATTGTTAGCCCGGGAACAGGATACCTACACCAGGGAAGCTGGGTACATAGGTGCGAAGTGCTTTTGGAAACCGCCATAGACTACAATGGAGGACTTCAGTGAAGGTGCAGCTGGCAAAGAAGGTGAAAGAGTCCGGTGGAACCCAAAGGTCGATTCAAGATGAGAGGTACCTGCAAGCAAATGGGACAGAGTCTATGCCACTCAGGAGTGACCGGGAGGCATGGGAGATGAATGCCCACCGATGTCAGAGATGAAGGAGAGATGACGGTGCCCTTGGAGCTGCAGCTTTGCAGACCAGGCGATGCTGTGGAAGACCAGGAGCTGTCCCATGTCAGGTGTCAAGAGCCAAGAGCCAAGGAGTCTGTGTCCATAGGGAAGCACCAACCACCCTTGGCAATGGCAACCAAATTAGTATGCGAAAAAAGGTGCAGTGACTGGACCATCAAGGTCCAACTGACTCACCACAAGCAGGTAAGTCAGAGCAGGCCCCAAGCAAGCAAGGGAGCCAAAGAAGACCCTCAGGAGGACCCACGGGCCCGAAGGCACAGGTGTCGCAAGAGGACCTCAAGCAGCTCACCGAAGGATGAAGGCCCACGGTGCAGAGGATGCAATGCAGGTGAAGATCTTGGTTGCAGAAGATGCTTGTGGCTGGAGCTTCTTGGATCTCTGGTGAAGAGAGTCAACAAGCCTTGGCAACTGCAAGTTGACGAGGTGCACAGGGGTACAGCTCCAGCAGTTCTGATGAAGGAACTGCCTTTAAACATGCTGTGAAGACAGTGAAGCCTCGAAGAGTTGCAGAGCCACCCCTGTGTTGCTGGACCTTTCGGAGTCTGTAGGAGCTCTGGAACATCAGACCGGTCCCCTTCATTGTGGTGCCTGCAGATGCAGGGAAGTGACTGCTTCACTTTAAGGGAGATTCCTTTGGGTGTTTTGGATGTCCACAGACCTGTAGAAGAACCTGTATGGATTTTAGGCACAGACGATGCAGAAGACTGGCAGGACAAAGAAACCAGGAGCAGCAGTTGTCTTCCCTGTTGCAGTCTTGGATCCCAAGTGAAGTCCAAAGTGCCCAGATGGTTGAAGATGAAGATGAAGTGGTTTCGGATCTGAATCTTGTCCCATGATGAATCTAAGGAACCACCCACAGGTAAGCACTTAAGTACCCTAAGGAAAGGGTTGGGACGAATCAGGGGTCACTCCCACAGGATGGGCTGAAGAGTAGGGAGGATACTCCCATGTTCTTTGTCCAGTTTCATGCCAGAGCGGGAGCCAACAGCACCCTGAACTGGTTCCGAATGGAGTATGCAAGGAGTGCATCAAATGTGCCCTTCAAAGCAGTCTAGTGGTGCTAGCAAGTGCCCCCACTCTGTTTAATGCACTGCGTCCTGTCTGGGAGGTGGTCACACCTCCCCGTGACAGGAAACCTACTGTCCTGCTTTCCCCTATCAAGCTTGGCTCAGCAGCAGGCAGGCAGAATCGTGTCTCTGGCTGGCAGCAGCAATAGTTTGCTGTCCGGCTCTAGAAGACTGGTACCGGGAGCACTGAGTGCCTACCGGAGGAGCTTTACAACATGCTTGATACCAAACACGACAGGATTTGTTACATCCAGTTTAGAGTTAGACATCGCGTAATGACGTCTGGCCACTCTATGTATCGTAATGGCTGTTATAACCCAGGAGAATGGACGAGGGTTGTAAGGGTGTCCTGCTCATGCATGGGCACACTCACACTTATAATTGAGCACCCTGCCTTCAGGATTGAAAGGCCTGCCTTAGGGGTGACATATTGGTTTTAAGTGCAGTAACCTCAGATATAAGGTAACTTATATCTGTCATAAGTGATGATAGCACCAGCTTACACAGGCTGCAATGGCAGATGAGTAGTTCCAATTTGAGTGTTCTCCAATGGGTGGCATAATGCATGCTGCAGCCCATGGGGGATCTCTGGTGTACCTACGCTCTGGGTACATTAGTACCATATACTAAGGACATACAAAGGTACTTCAGTAGCCAATCTGGGGTGTACCTAAGTATTCTCCATGTCCAATTTAGGGAAGAAGCACAGAGACTGGGGTGCTGATTAGCAGGATCCCAGTCAGACTAGCCAGAAAAACATAATGACACCAGTAAAAAGTGAGGTGGACTATGAAAGCAGAGCCTACTTTCCTACAGATAGGAACAACTTGATAAGATAAGACCCACTTCCAGAAAGTATGAGGCATTGAAAGATAGTTATCAAATATATAGGTATGGCTTAGGCCCATAGTGTAATGTAGCTAGCATATATTGTGTGTTGAGAAGGGACAAACCTCAAAAAACTCCAAACCCCGAATTTATGAAGAACAGTCTAGGAGTAATCGTGAACCGTCCATAAATCTTGGAAACATCAACAACGGAGTGGCATCAGCAAAAGCTTCCATTAACACGCCACCCAAGGCCCACCTGTCGAGTCGTAATAACTCATGCAACAGCCTAAGAGTCAGGTTTCTTCCGCATCCGCTCCCTCTCCAGATTGAGAGCGAAGGACAGTCTCCCTCTCTTGCGCTATGGTGTCCGGGTCAGGTCGCAGGACCTCTCGGGAGGTGAGGGGGGAGGGGGGGGTGTTTATGTCGATGTCACAATGTTGCGTGGAAATAAGATGGGAATCTGGGGGTGGATGTTTAATACCTAGGAATTTGCTAGTTTCGGAGAGAGACCTGAGTTGAGGCTCAATGAATGGCCCCAGAAGAAAGAAATCTCAGAGTTTCTCAGGTGTCTAGCTATTTTTGCAATGTAATCATCGCTAGGTCTTGGAATAGCTTGGGAGTGTGGCCTCTAAACTGAAGTGGATGGGCATTAAAAGCCTTGTGCAAAATGGCCTCCTTAGTTTGAAAATCATGGACATGCACCAAAATGTCAGCTGGAGGTTGTTTCACTGGTCTTGGTGGTCCGACAAGGTGACTCTATTCTATTCCAAGATGAAACAACGCTTGCACATATTCCTCTAGATGGGACCCCTCCGACGTAGTCGGAACACCCCGAATCCAAATGTTGTTCCTTCTGGACCTGTTTTCGAGGTCCTCTGCATGCGACTTCAAATCAATCTGTTGCTCCTGGAGGCTAATCACTACCTGTTGTAAGCTCTCAACCTCCTCGTCTCTCCTCGTAGATCCATCTTCCAAGGCAACTACCCTTTCCCCTACTTTGTCCAAGTCTCTGCAAATCTTTCACAGATCAGATGAGAGATCCTTCTTATCAACATACAAATCATCACGTAGAGAGGTGAAGAGAGACTCCATGAACGAACAGGTGACAGGGCCATTGGAATCTTCAACATCGGTCACATATCTGCCGCTGTGGACCCCTCACCCAGGACTCCGCTGGGATGTTTAGTCAGCATATCACGCACTGAGCTCTCCTTTTTGCCTTTAGCAGAGACCATGTTAGTGAGGCTTGCCAGTGAGTCTATAAAAGGGGGGAAAGCTTGGTGGAGAGCTCTGGGCCAAAGCGGGTGCACTAGTGGTATACCATCAAACGGACCACCGCAATATCAGAAAGGGCTGGCTAAGGCGCCCTCAGGCCAGAATGATGCGTCAGGTCTCCCAATCACAAAACGCCAACTAGATAACCAAGACCCCTATCATAGAGTTGTGAAGCTCCACATGGAGCCCTCGACAGCCGTCAAGCACCAGGGCAAAATAGAGAGCAGGTTAGAACTCTGCAGCAGGCAGGCCAGAGCTCAGCGCAGATAACTCTATGGCCAAGTATTCACTGCACTCTGGGAAGGAGGGCCTAATTCCTACCTGGAATGTTATCTCCCCACAACCCTGCAAGGTCACTCACCATGCAGCCCGGGGTAGACACTTCCAGACTCAGGAGGCCCACCCCTTATGGGTCATGCTGCCAGCTAGAAGGCCATACTGTCTTGCTGTAGTCCCATCACCGGGTGCTGCCATTATAAGGAGTCGGGGCTCCACTGTTCACCTCATCCGCAAGGGTTGGAAGAGGATCCTTGGCCCAGGCCAAAGGTAGGCATCTGCACAGCCATGCTTCCACCCAAGCTCTTGTGCAGCACTAGGGCAGCGACCCTGGTGATGGCTACAAGTACGACCCTGGGGTGGAGGGGGTTCCTCACTTCGCCACCACCCGTCTTTGCACGAGACAGCATTGCTGCAGGAACCGGGGGGCAACCCAGTGGCCCGGTCCAGATGGGGGCCTGCTCACTTTAGCCTACCCCCTGCAGACCTCCTGAACTCAGTGGAGAAGGCCATCAGTGGAGCCTCATGCCAGGTCCACTGCCTCCCTCCTCTAGCACCATGAAGCAGTGGGCATTGAATCCATAGGCCCTGGCAGCACTGCAGGCGGTTATTGTTCTTCGCAGGCCGCAATCAGCGTCTCGCAGCCTTCATTAATTCGGTCGTGTCTTCAACCTAGCAGCTGAGGAGACACCGGGACCGCTACTGTAGGTGACTCATATTACCAGTAACCCCAAAGCTGTCGGGGGCTAAGGATCTTGGCGGGTGGGGGCTACGAAGAACTACTGGTGGCAAGGACCGATCAATGCTCAGGCATGTCCTAGCCACCCGCCATCTTGGCCAGGCCCCCCTAGCTACTTTAAACACTGATTATAAAGCTCTTAGCAAAATTGTAGCTGACGGGGGCGTGGGCACGCAAGATAGCCGTCAGGACTCATCTTTGAGAGGCTCCTGAGGACCCTGTTGAATCCTGCAAAATCCTGAACGCCTGGCCTGTACTGCTCCGCCCGGCATAGCGGCTCCGGAGACTATGTGATAGAGGCTAGCAGCAGTTACAGCAGAGCACGGGCGGAGTGCTGTTGAAGAAGATACAGGGCCCCTGGAATGCGCAGAAGCCTAACCGAAGAGGGGGCTTGGAGGCGAGACCTGGGGCCCGTGGTGGTCCCCGGTGAGCCCATGCACGTGCTGTAATAGATTTGTGAGGGGGAAGGCAGCGAATATCGCTGTTGTTCATCAAGTAAGGCTGAGCCATTAGATCCTTGGGAAGCACATGGGAAGGAACAAACACCCAGGGCTCCCCCCAGGGCAAAACCATGGATCACTACACAACCCGCTTTTATGGGCGGGTAAGCATAGCAGAGTGGCGCTTGCCACACTGAAGCAGGATACGGAGGATGGGAGGTTGGCTGTTTCGGATATTCAATCTTACTATTACGCTGCTCATCTACAGCACGCAGCCCTCTGGCTGGCAGATTCCAACAATTGGGAGAAACAGCTCCTGGGAGATGACCTGGGGGGGAAAACCCTACCTCAACTACTGATGGGAGAGGGGAGATCTGGGGTCGAGGTGCCCTACTTGATTGCACACACTGCAGGTATCTGGAAAAGGGTACTCCGAAGGGCCCCGAAGGGCCCCCTTTAGCAGGGAACTGAATCTGTGGCATCTGGCAGCATTCCGAACTATTGACTCCACCATGTTCATGGAGTCCTGGCGAGAGGGAGGCTGCATGATGGCGGGTGACCTATACCCTGGAGACACCTTGATCTCGTTCCCGACGCGCATGATATTTTTGGAGGGGTACCGGCCCATTTCTTGCATTACGCTAAGTTGGAGAGCGTAGCCAAAGATCTCTGGGTCGAATTTCCAACAGCCCTGAGTTCATCGGAGGTCCTCGAGGGGCTTATTGGTTGGGGGGAGAGCTGCCAGCTTATTACACATTTCTACAAGGCCCTTAGGAATGATATGCAGAAGTGGCAGTACCCCGCATGTGGGGCATGGGAGGGTGAACTCGGGATGCTGATCTCTGACAAGGACTGGGAGCTGGCGTTGAACCTTGTCCGTACTGTCTCCTGTAATAACCATTTCAAATTACTGCATTTCTACTTCGTACACCGCACCTTGTTACTGCACACGGTATTAATAAAATAGATCCCCCGAGGAACGCTACCTGTCCGAGATGCAGGGGTGGTCGCTACCTTTCTGCATTTAGCTTGGAAATGCCATTCAGTTCGGTCCTATTGGGTGCTGGTCGTACCCCGAATAGAGGCGGCCACGGGCATTAGCATCCCGCAGACCACACTCGAATGCCTGTTGGGAGTGGTGATGTGCCCAAGATGGCGCTATACTACTTACAGATTGACTCAACTGGCTCTCCTATTAGCTAAAAGGGGGGTGGCCATCAGGTGGATGGGTGTGCAGGAAGCACTGCAGACCACCTGGCTGGAAAACTTGATGGAGTGGGGGTTGCAGAGGAGCAGCATATGCGCAAACGTGCACTGATGATAAGGCCCGAGGCCATTTTACTATGGGTGCAAATGGTAGGTCTGTTTAAAGAGAACAACCGCCAACTCATGGATGATGACCTTGACGGGGGAGAGTGAGAGAAGGGGGGAGCACTCGGTTACTATTTGTTTCCTTGAAGACATAAGGAGAAAATATCTTTGACTGTATGGCTTATAGCTTGATCTTGATGTCTTGATCCGATTTCATAATGCTGTGGAATACCTTCGGATACAGGTGTCTTATTTTCTTTTATTTGTAATTTGAAGCTAGTAGATCTTCACATGTCTTCAATCAATCAATCAGAGTACTTGTAAAGCGCGCTACTTACCCGTGAGGGTCCCAAGGCGCTGAGGGGAGGGGGGGTGCTGCTACTGCTCGAAGAGCCAGGTCTTGAGGAGTCTTCTGAAGGCGAGTAGGTCTTGGGTCTGCCGTATGTGGGTAGGGAGGGTGTTCCAGGTCTTGGCCGCAAGGTAGGAGAAAGATCTGCCACCGGAGGTCGTTCGTTGCATTTGGGGGACAGCGGCGAGGGCGAGGCTGGCGGAACGGAGCTGGCGGGTGGGGGTGTGGAAGCTGAGTCTGCTGTTCAGGAAGGCTGGTCCAGCGTTGTGGAGTGCTTTGTGTGCGTCGGTGAGGAGCTTGAAGGTGATCCTCTTGTCGACAGGGATCCAGTGTAGGTCTCTCAGGTGGGGGGTGATGTGGCGGGGGACGTTGGCGATCAGTCGGGCGGAGGCGTTTTGGATGCGTTGTAGTCGTCGTAGGTGTTTGGCTAGGATTCCTGCCTAGAGTGCGTTGCCGTAGTCTAGTCTGCTGCTGATGAGGGCCTGTGCCACCGTTCTTCTAGTTTCGGTCGGGATCCACTTGTGGATCCTGCGGAGGGTGTTGTAGCAGGAGGAGGAGACAGCGTTGACCTGCTTAGACATGGAGAGGGAGGAGTCGAGGATGAATCCTAGATTGCGTGCATGGTCCCAGAGTGGTCGGCCACCAGGAGTCGTCCCAGACTGAGGGGGTGGGTCCGAGGATGAGGACCTCCGTCTTGTCCGAGTTCAGCTTCAGATGGCTGCTCCTCATCCAGTCGGCGACGGCCTTCATTCCCTGGTGGAGGTTGCTTTTGGGTGTGTGTCGGTCCTTGGTGAGGGAGAGGATGAGCTGGGTGTCGTCGGCGTAGGAGATGATGTTGAGGTTGTGATGGCGGGCCACTTGTGCAAGGGGGGCCTTGTAGACGTTGAACAGCGTCGGGCTGAGGGAAGAGCCCTGGAGGACGCCGCAGATGAGGTCTGTGGCTTCGGATCGGAAGGGTGGGAGGCGGACGCCCTGAGTTCTGCCGGAGAGGAAGGACGTAGTCCAGTCAAGAGCCTTCTCTTGGATTCCGGCTTCTAGGAGGCGTGACTTTAGAGTGCGATGGCAGACCGTGTCGAAGGCGGCTGACAGGTCCAGGAGGATGAGGGCTGATGTTTCGCCGTTGTCTAGTTAGCGCCTGATGTCATCTGTGGAGGCGATGAGGGTTGTCTCGGTGCTGTGGTTTCGTCTGAATCCGGACTGGGACGGGTCCAAGATGTTGTTGTCTTCCAGGTGGCAGGCCAGTTGCATGTTGACGATTTTCTCCGGGAACGGGAGCAGGGAGATGGGCCGGAAGATTTTGAGGTCCTTGTGGTCTGCTTTGGGCTTCTTGAGGAGGGCGTTGATTTCGACGTGCTTCCAGCCTTCCGGGAATGTCGCTGTTTCGAAGGAGATGTTGATGACCTTTCTTAGTTGGGGTGCGATGGCTGTGTCTGCTTTGTTTAATACGTGGTGTGGGCACCACGGAGATCCTGAGTGGATGGAGTTCATGACCTTGCATGTCTCGTCGTTGTTGACGTTGTGCCAGGAGGTCAGGCGGTTGGCGCTGGTGGTGTTCACAGGGGAGGTGGAGTCCGGCGTAGTCGGGGCGGTCGTGGTGTTGAAGCTGTTTTGGATGTCAGCGATCTTGCGGTGGAATGTCTGTCTGCTAAAAATACCTTTTCGGTCTTGCCAATGCACTGTCACTGCACTGTCTGTTCATTGTTATTGGAAAATCAATAAAATACAGTTTAAAAAAAAATTTAGCTGACCGTATACAGTAAGTTTTCCCACCGTCAAATCATGCCAATTAGAATGTCACTGACCCCCGGTAGCAACACCTCCCTTAACAGTAGGCATTTGTACAGAATCATGAAGGCAGCCCGAATGAACTGGCCACGGGCTCCTTGCTTGCTTCTAGACTTCTGAAAAATGTGTTCAGCACCTTACATTGTGACTATTTGTTACAGTTCTTGCCAAAAATCTGTTTTGGGCCACACTCACTTTGGCTTATTTGATTACTATATTCAGACCCCACGGTCCATTTTCGGCTAATGGGGCTGGTATCCACGAGAACAGGAGAACTATTGAGGGATTTTCCCTTACACCCCCCTCCCCCCCCCCTTCCCTTTTTAGGTCTCGCCTGAGCCAGCACATGCGCTGTCTGGCGAGACATTTAGTAAGAGCACCTTTTGAAAGTGCTACCAAAGCAGCCAAGCGGTCACCAGTTTGTGATTACGCACACAAGCGCGAGCCTCCGTCTGCCCCTGCTTTAACTTTTGGTGCCGCACACACTCTTTCCTTGCTCTCCTAAGCGCCTCGCTTTACCCCTCCCCCACCACAGAGCGCATCCCCGTGATCACGTTTACTTGATCGCGATCACTTTCGCGCCTGCATTACTTTCTCGGCCGCGCGGCCAGTGCTTGTTTTAATCGCAGCTCTGAGGAAGTTGTGGTACTTCTTGAGGTGCTTGCTGCTTCTGCTATTTCTTGTAAAAAAAACAAGCATCCAGAGACCTTCCTCTCTTTCTGACACTCAACTAGCAGACACAGTATCAAAGGTACGCATACAGTAAAATGACAGTGTTAAGGTTCTTATAATTACGTGTTGAAAGAGCCCTGACCTGTTGTGGTTGGCTGGGGTTGACGACACAAAGCGCCATCGGTCACTGCGACTGGTTACGGTGTAGTCTGCTTCTCATTGCCATTGGTTGGATCAAGTTATAGGCCGTGCCCACTTTTTGTCACATCTGAGCTGTGGGCACAGGGAGGTTGAGCTAGAGTAGATTAGACAGTAGGCGTTTGGCGCTTGCAAGAGTAGTTATCAATCCGGTAAGTAATCGCTCATGTATTAATTGGGTATGGAACGCTACATGCAAAAATATAGCTTGATAGAATACAACTGTTTATCTCTGCGCATGCGCAACATGCATCATAGCTTCTTTAAGGTGGCTCTTAAAGATGTATTGCCCTAATACCTACGATTGCCATGCAATCTATAGCTTCAGAGTTTTTACCCTAACACACGTAGCATTTATCCATGTAAGTATAGCATCAAAAATTATAGCATACAAAATAAAAACCTGTTAGTTAAGTGGCTGAAGGTGACAGTTAACTGGCTGCAGGTAAAACACTTGGCTGGAGTCTACTTGTTAGCCAAGGCCTGGGAGTGGTAACTGTCAAACGTTTATCACAGGGTAGACTTCTGTTTGAGTGCTCAAAGGAGGCACAGTGAACCCTGAACCTGTCATGCAAACTCCCATTCCTGCCCCATAATGCATATATGCCACATCGCGTTTCGGATGAAATATCCCGATTAAATTGAAAGAACTCGTTTTTTAAAATTCGTTATCTCTCCCAAAATAAAAGTGAGCGTAAAATCAAGTAAAGGCTAACTCAGTTTTGCTTATTGCATATTCCAAATATCATCATGCCAGAATTCTCTGATGCTCACATTATGTGCTTGAGTACCTATCTAATTCATGTTTTTATTTTGTTTCCATTTTGGTACTTGTAGTTTTAGTTTATTAGATTTATGCTCAGAACTACACATAATATTATGACAGGATAACAATTGGACTGTCATGGGTCTGGGAAACGCGAGTGCTAGTTGGTAAGTGTGCTATATAAAAATAACTAAATTGCCTATCTTCCATGCCCCCTTTAAATGTCTGCTCCCTGTAACCTCACTCCAAACAGTGTTGCGCAGTGCTTTGAAGTGCAGTCAGGACAACAGAAGTATTATACTAATACTGTAGGACAAGCCTTAGCTCAACCTAGATCCATGCTTTCGAGACTCCAAATAGTCCAAATCCAGTCTTGTTTTCAGGACATCCACAATGATTTTGTCTGAGCAAAATTGTCATATTAAAAATGTTGCTGGACATTATTTACTTGCCCGTTCGTAATTTTGAAAACCTGACTTATTTCCTCTTCAGTGTATGAACAAGTGCAGCCCTATTTTAAGCATAATTTAAGGTAAGCAATATATATATGGCAGTAGAACATTCTCACAATATACATTTAATTCTGTAATACGAAACCTGTTCTATTAGTCACGGGTATCTGTATTTCTTGTGATACCAGCTCCATCTGTATGCAGGCATTAATCATTGTAAATCTTTGCGAGATAAAGCCCCTCTTCCCTTGGACACTGGTCTATGCCATGTTGTTAGCTCAATTGATAAAAAATCGAATTCAATACAAGTTCGAGGGAAACTGGACATGACTGTTTTGATCATAGAATTTGATTAATCGCCTAAAATATTTTATTCAAGGCCATAAATCTTTTCAAAAACATTTACGCAAAAGAAAAAAAGGAAGGATGAATTACATTGGTTGAAAGCTTAATGAAAATGTTTTTTGTTGGATGCAGTATTCTATCACATGGGAACAAAGACAGCAACATTGCCTAAATTGTAAAGGTAGATAATGAATTGTTTTATCTGCAAAATAAGTCTCATAATAGTGGCCCAATATTAAACGAAGTTGTAAAGTATAGCACGCCTAGTGCAAGTATTGAATGAAAAATATAAAGGAAGGTTGGAAAGCAGTACCTAGTGAGTGGTCATGATTTAGAAGAACAAAAGGATGGTGACGAAATCAAATGTGGAACGTTCAGGGGTAAGAAAATAGATGAACCAGATCAGACATCTTTCTGCCACTGAGTTAATGTTGTTGCTCTGTTCAAAGTAACTGGGAACACATTTTACATCAAGCACGTAAACAAATGGCAGCTTTGGATGCTGCTGTACACCAAGGTGTCCTGTTCAGCACATTTGCACCAAATTTGTCTTATCTGTTTCACTGTCTAAGAAGCTCTGACCCCCTGAGTTTCCTAAGGCAAAATGTTAGAGATTGCGTTCATTTAGACTTATGACTGCCAGCTAAAGACAAATGTTGGCTGAAACGCTACAATTATAAAATATGCAGAGCTTGCAGATGTGAGGTGACAATGTGAGAAGATGAAAATATATTCACACTAGCTTACCCGTCGCGCGTTGCTGCGATCTCAGAAGAAAGGAAATTTAAAGAAACTTGTTACGATAACATTTAATTTACATTGTGTCATTTTTATTGAAACGTATTCATTTTAATATGGAAAACATTTTAAAGTGTTGTTTTAATTCTGTTTATTTATTCGAGTGCTTATGGATACACAGTATTTTTTGTTTTTCCGTCTGGTGCGTACATGAATGTATCCGAACTTTTTCCGGCGCGTGAGCTGGCCAC
This sequence comes from Lissotriton vulgaris, assembly GCF_964263255.1. Taxonomy (NCBI): domain Eukaryota; kingdom Metazoa; phylum Chordata; class Amphibia; order Caudata; family Salamandridae; genus Lissotriton; species Lissotriton vulgaris. Next base: position 1,095,304,930 of record NC_141685.1, read on the forward strand.
ATACAGTTGTCCATGTGAGAAGCACGAATTCTCCAAATCTAGTCCACACACTTGCAGCGATTGTCCTTGTGCTTTGTTGATGGTCATTGCAAAAGCGTGTCGCGCCGGAAACTGTAAATGTTCAGTATTGGAAAGATTATGAGGGCCCTGGGGGGGGCCCGATATTTAACAAATTTTTCTTTTTTTTTTGCCAGAAACTTTCGCGGGAGTGTACTCAACAACTTTTAACAAATTATTATTATTGTTTTTGCCAGAAACCTTCGCGGGAATGTACTCAACAACGTCCCAAATTTTCATGCCGATCGGATGAATGGTGTAGTAATGCATAAAGGACAAACAAACATACTTTCGTTTTTATATATATAGATTTATAGGTGTGTTTGTGCGCATTGAAAGACTCTGTGTCTCTATTCTAATTGTTTTTTGGGGAATGTGCTTTAGAAGGCATCTGACAAGCAGGCTGTCTTTTCATCCTTATTTACATTTTTAAATTTAAAACCTTACGTATGTAGGTATAATGTTTACAAAAATATGTTTAGTTAAATACACAAGGTTTGCAATTTAAAAATGTAAATAGGAACCGAAAAGTCGCTCAGCTTTTCAGATGCCCCTAAAACACATTCCTAAAAAAAACAATTAGAAGAGAGACACTTAGCCTTTCAACTGGCACCATTCATTTAGCCATTGCGCAACCTGGTTGTCACTATAGAAACAAGCAGTGATATAGCTAATTGGTCTCAAGACGCCTTTGGGATCTTTTAAGTGTTTAGCCATGCAACAGTTGATGTTGTTGCACCAAAGATATTGTGCTGCATAACTAAATACTTATAAGGTCCCAAAAGCGACACCTATTGGCTATGCCAATGCTTGTTGCTCTGGCCATGGAGGTCCTAGCTATCTGTGCACGTACCACTGACAGGGCTATGGGGAATACCACTACGTGACAGAACTTGTGCAATTTTGGTTGAGGTAAACGGAATGTAGTTTCTCGACCTTTATATCAATTTTCCTCAGAGTTCAAGTCACTTTCCTGTGATCAGAGGAGGTAGGTGCGAAGTTGGCCCCATATATCTTGTGGTCTAGCACTGGGGTGTTGCTGGGTGACAAAGTTTGAGGCCATGACTTCTCTGGACGCTGCATTCTATAGCCAACCTGCAGATTTAGGAGGGAGGCCTCAACCAAGGCCTACTGAGTCTCTGCTTTGCTAGTGAGATTCAGTATGGCGATGCGTTCCCTGACCAGCTGTGGGATTTTTTGTGTACCCTAAGAGCATAGTCTCGGAGAGCAATCAAATTAAGTGTCAGCCATTTCTTTCACAATGTGTGTTACATCTGCCCAGCGCTCGCAACCATTGAGTACCGCCATGTGAGATGAAAGAACCCAGCAGGCTCAGCGCCACTGCGAGCACAATGGAGGGATCTGGTGGGATCAATTTTATCCAGGAAACTGTGAGAGCAATAGAGTCTGTTCAGAAATATGAAATGGATACGTTTGTGTCTGTAGTTGACTGAAATTCGCTTGGTCTGAGTACAGCAGTACCTCCAATGATCCAGTAGTATTGTAATTAGTGTAACGTACAGTCTAAATTGACTGAAGGGGACTACTTGGTTGGAATGTAACACTAGTATATAAACTGTCCTTTTCAAACTGTTCCTTTTCTATGGGAAAGAGTGGGGCCCAGCTCTGAGAGTCAAACCAATAAGGGGCATAGTAAGATTGGGCCACATGGTTATTTTGCATAGGATCTTGCAAAGCCCTCTGTTCAAAAGACAGGGTGAGAATTTCCCATTTTAGTCTGCGGTTCCTACTGGTACACACCAGTCTGATAACCAATGTTTGCTGTTTGGAGAAGAATATTTTACCCAGTCGGATGGGGAGGTTGTTAAATACATAAAGAAGCTTGGGGAAGATTAGCATATTTATTAATGCCACCATGCCCACCAAGGACAGGGGTAGCATTTTACATAGCTCAATTTAGTCATGCAGTTTATCAATGACCAGACCAAAGTTATCTTGAATAACTTTCTGTTTATCTCTATTTATCATGATTCCCAAATACTTAACCCCTTCCACGCTGGGCAAATTCCTGTGCGGTGCGGGGGCGGCTGCGCGAGGCACCGCAGTACTCGTGACAAGCTCAGCTCGTCATGAGGCACAGTGGAGCTGTGCTCATGAAGAGCTGAGCTCGTCACGACTCCGCCCAATCCCATGGAACGCCCGCACAGATGGGGAATTAGCCCCGCGTGGGCGTTCCGCAGTAGTTATGACGAGCTGAGCTCGTCATGAGCACAGCTCCACTGTGCCTCATGATGAGCTGAGCTCGTCATAAGCACCGAAGAGGTAAACAGAGTTGTCACACTAGAGACGTGGATAGTCAAGTTGCGGCCTTCGTGCAGCCTCCGTTACTGAGAACATATTTGATTTCCACAGTTGATCTGAATCCCTGAAATTTTCATAAACCCTCATTATTTGGTGGAAGAGGTGTGGCGCAGCGGCCAGGGCGACTGACGCTGGGGATCACGGTTCGATCCCTGGCTCCAGTGGCAGGGGTCTGCCCAGCACCATGTGACTCTGGGCAGTAGCTCGCTTAATCTTCCCGATGGTCCCCAGCACCTTGACACCTTCGGGTAGTTGTTCGCGCTTTACAAATACTGGACATTACTGGACATCATTTCCTCCCCCAGGGGACTAGGTTCGCAGCTGGGAGTCCGACTTACAGCATAATATCATCTGCATAGAACAACAAAAGTATGTGCTGGAATCGGAAAGCAATAAGCTGTGGCTGTGACACTCATGCAGCCATGACGCAAAAGGCTCCATGGCAATGGAGAAGAGGAGCGGCGAGAGTGGGCACTCCTGCTATGGACCTCTATGTATCCTGAAGGGCTGCGAAATGCAGCCATTAATGTAAACCACCACAGGATCCGTATATAGTAACTTAATAAGTTCTAAAATGTTTGCACTTACACCCAATTTGTGGAGTATTGCAAACATGTATGACCATTCAAGGGAGTAAAACGCTTTCTCAGTGTCCAAGAGGACCACAAAGGTGCCAAAGTTACGTCATACCGGAAGTATGAGAGCAAACAATGTTCTCAAGTTGATACACAAGTGTCCAAGACAGGGTTGAGACATATTGCGATTATGTGGGCAAGGATCTTATTGTCCAGATTCATAAGGGAGAGAAGTTGGTAAGACACACATTCCAGGCCATCCTTACCCGTTTTGAAAATGACCGTTATGAGGGCTTCCCTAATCATGGGGGCATGCATTTCTTTGTCCACGGCCTCCTGATATAGGTCAGCCAGTTGAAGGGCCAGAAGTTAGGACTTAGGAGAGGATACGGCTCAGATGCTCTCCCTCGCCACGCACCTGGGCATGCCATCCCAAATACAAGCGTTCATGTTAGGCCAAGTCCATGAGCCAAGCTCAGCTCAGCGAGCACACTCGACTCAAATGTGTTGCTCTATCTTGAGAGATCGCTGTTCATTTAGGTTTAATTGTGAGGGAATCAAGTGGAGTACCTCAAATATGAACCTTGAAAGTGTCCAAGATCGTGGAGAAACACTCTACTGGTCCTTCCTTGTTTTTGAAAAAAAAAACCCAGAGCTTCTTGGATGTCAGTCCGGAAAACACTGTCTTGGAGGGCATTTAAAGGGAATCTCTATATTCAACAGTGCAGAGGATTGTCAGGAACATCCAACAGTAAAATCACGGGGGAGAGATCTGAGAGCGTGTGAAGCAAGTGGGTGATGTCAGTCGCCCATAATGAGTCTGATGAAGTCAGCCAGAAGTCAATGCAGGAATGCGTGTTATGAACAGATAAACCACACTACTGTAGGGATATGGGCCCCCGGATAAAGTACTCTTCCGCAGAGAACAGTTGTTAGGTGTTTAGATTAGGCAGCCACCTTGGCGGTCTGAATCATGATATTCCGTCGTGTGCACTACAAAACACCCTGAGTCATGTATGCTATGAAGAGTTGTCATATGAAATCGATTTCATATAGCTTTAGTTAGTGCACATGACGCAGACAGCTTTAGTTTACTTTGAAAGTTTTTCGCTGTCCATGTGTGTTACCACTATGTGCTGGTAAATCACAGCACACTTTGTTGTTACTGTTTCCTCCCTTTTGGATAAAGAGACATATGTTATGAGCCCAGGAAGCAATCGTTATTGACCATTACTGCCTGTTCTTTGCTAGAGTCTTCAGGGTTAAAGAAGCCTCAATTACACTCCTGTAAACCTGCTACTATTATCATAACATCCATTTCTAAATTGATTTTGGGTTGTAGTGGAAAATAATATTTTCTGTATGCCCGGTTATACATTGCATGTAGACGTGCATTGTGAGAGGACTTACGCCTTCATTTGTCGAGCGGTAACTACAACTCCCAAGTACACCTTGCACATCTTTCTGTTCGAAGCTCTGATGTCATAAGAAGCACCCGAGCCTTGTACAAACACTCCCGTCAGTGATCTCCTTTGCACGATACGCAACACGTTAGGTGAGAGGGCGGGCGGGCTGGCTTGTTTTGAGATGGAAGATTGTTTGAGATAAGGGATCTTTCCAATATATGAGGTCTTTTGAAGATGGGTTTTGTAAGACTTGGCATCTTTTGGCGTGTTTCCCCTGACTTTTTTTCTTTCTGACCTCCCGGTTTTGATTTTGTTTTTGCTGGCGTAACGTTTCTGCGCACTTTTCGTGCTGCTATCAGTGGTAAAGTGCAGGTGCTCTATGTAAATTGTGCTATGGATTGGGGTGTCCATGATTGGATATTTGATTTACTTGTTAGTCCCTAGTAAAGTGCACTGAGTGTGCCAGGGCCTGTGAATCAAATGCTGCTCGTGGGCCTGCAGCACAGATTATGCCACCCAAGTGAGTAGCCCTGAAAAGGTACCTCAGACCTGCCATTGCAGAGTCTGCGTGCAGTTTGTAACTGCCATGTCGACTTGGCCAGTGCACACACTTGCCAGTCCCCAACCTTCCCTTTTCTTACATGTCATGCACCCCTAAAGTAGACCCAAGGTACCCCTGTGGCCAAGGTGCAGTATATGTGAAATGTAGGACATGCCCTGGTGTGTGTGGCATGTCCTCATAGTGAATTACAGCCAATTTCGTTTTTCACTATTGCAAGGCTACCAGTTCCCTATAGGACAGAATGGGAGGTTTGTTTATAACATCTTATAAACATAAGTGGCCCAGGGAATTTGGTAAGAAAATAACATTTAGTATGCCTGAACTCAGAATCTAAAGATGCATCTTTTAGGGAAGGTGATTTTTACATTCTGCGTTTGAAAATACCACTTTTAGAAAGTGGATATTTTCTTGCTCAGTCAGCCTGTGTGCCTCTGCTGGAATGTGGATTGCCTGTCTGGGTTTTGGATGACGAAGGCTGGGTGGCCGGAGGGGCTCCAGATAGTCTAGGTAGGTCAGGAAAGGGCTGAATTAACCTGGGCTACGTTGGGGGAAGGGGAGGAGATTTCCTTGCTCCTCAAATGCAGTCTCCACCTCCTGCCAGTAATTCACACCAGAGAAGGCCCAACTGGTTCTGGCCGGGCACAGACACCCTCTGCCTGAAAGATCAAAGGATTTTCGGACATAAATACTGGGTCCCAGACCCCTGAACTTTAGAACTCATCTGGATCAAGAAGACTGCCAAGAAGAAGAGCTGGAGAATCTGCGAAAAGGATTGACTGCTTTGCTGGGTGCTTTGCTGGGCTGACCTGCAGTGGCTGCTTCTGTCTTGGGCAGTGAAAGGCTAGGACTGGACTTTCTGTAACATAAATTGCGAGTCTCTCCAAGGGCTTGAGGTAGAGCTTGCTCCATGTTCACGAAGTCTCAGGAGCAGAAAAGACTTAAAGTTCTTTGACCCGCAGCACTGGGGACAGTGTGTTTTGTGCTGCAACCTAAAGAACACCAACTCGACAACGTCTACGACGCCACTACCAACTCCGTTTCTGGAAGAAACCGCCGCAGTGCCGCACTGCAACCCTGGTCTCACTGATGAGACCTGCTGATGCCGGCACTGAGCCGCTGCTTGCACCGCGACCTGTGGGCACCGCACTCCCGCTTCACGCCGAAGCTTTGGCACCGCAGAGGGCACTGCCGCACCGCGATCCTGGTCTCACCGATGATGCCTGTTGACGCCGCCACCGAGCTGCTGCTCGCACCGCGACCTGTGGGCACCGCACTCTGCACCGCCTTGCTTCATAGGACGCTCTGGACGGCCTGATGCCGCCTCTTACCGCCAACATCGATGCTGCCGCTTGTACCGTGGTTCGAGGGCCACGCTCGAAAGTCACAAGACGCACCGCCCTCATCCTGCACCGCAGCCTTGGCCTACCGACGCCGGTGCCATCGACTCCAGTTCATCAGCCGACGACAGTGCTCCAGCAATGACGACGCCGCTGCTTGCACTGTGACCTGCTACCACCGTGACAAGCACCGCCTTCATCTCGCACTGCGACCCTGGTCTCACCGACGACGTCATCTGACGCAGTCACTAAGCCGCTGCTCGCACCACGACTTGAGGGCACCGCACACAGCAGCACCCAACATCTGCCAGCGCCATCTCTCCTGATTCCACCGGAGAGGAGCTCGACCCATAACGCGAGTGACTTCAAGGGCCTCCACGCCCGCTGCATTTCTCACAGGTACTGTTTTGCGGGTCTTACAGACACTGTAGCTGACCCGCGACCAACCAGAACTTTTAGAATTTGTTGTTTACTATGCCGTGGTAGCCCGGACGGGACTATCCCCACAAGGAAGCCTTTTTAATCAGCATAGTTTTGGAACTGTGAACTTTTAAGTATAGTAGTGTGGATTTTTATTTCTAACATTGGTGGCAGCGGTGAGGATAGGACTTGCATTTGCCCGTTACTTACAGTGATTGGTGTGCCCTACTACCATATCACATGCCATTACGCACCGCAAACTAGCCCGTTTTCTTTTTGGACGATTTTTGTGATCTTGCCAGGTGAACTTTTAACTTCATCATACCGGAATCAATAGCATCATCCATTGCATCCAAGGAAACTGCCTTTGCGGAGGATAGGTTGGAGCGCTACACTGTTAGAGAACTGAAATCCATTTGCAAGAACTTAAAAGTCCAAGTCAGAGGCCTCACTAAGAAGGACAAGCTACAAAAGGCGCTGAGGGCCTGAGTAGCAGCCAGAAACGCCAGTGGGCAATCTGGTTATCTTAGTGGAGTGGCGGAGGAGCCTAGTCCTAGGGTGGATGTGCTGTTGGGAGGAAGGGAAACCTCCCGGCCAGGCAGCAGTGGCCTGTCCCCAGAGGAGCTGGAGAAAAGACGGGAAGCAAGGAAAGTAGCCACAGAACTAGAGAAAATTAGATTAGCCATGGAAGAGAAGAGAATGGTATTAGATTACGAAATCAGAATGAAGGAGCTGGATTGCAAGAAAAGAACCAGCTCAGAGGGTTGCAGCAACTCGTCAAGACAGACAGACCGAATCATACACATCCCTAAGAATGTAGGCATTAGAGTTCAAGAAGGGGTATGACATACGGAGGTGGTTTCAGGGTTACAAGGCAGCGATAATCATGAATGTGGTCCCTGAGGAGAATTGGGGAGCAGGATTGTGGTCTCTGTTTCCAGAGGAAGCCAGGGATACTTTGACAGGTTTGGGTAAAGGGCCTGACCTCACATATGCTGATATGAAGGAAGCCCTTCTCACTAAGTATAGTCTCACTCCTGAAAAGTACAGGGATCAGCTTAGGTCCTGGAAGAGGTCCGATGCCAACACCTGGCTGGAATGTGTGGATGGGTTTCGTCGGTCGTTGGATGGCTGAGTGAAAGGCAGTAGTGTGACAGATTTTCGTGGGTTCTACAATTTGATTGCGTGGGAACACTTGTCTAGTCTCTGGTTTGCAGATCTGCGCCAGCACCTAGTTGAAAGTAAGCTAACTGACCCCAGAAAGCTTGCTATGGAGGCGGGCCACTGGGTGAGTACCGGGGTCCACAATAGAGCGTTTTTGGGGAGACTTTGCCAAAAGTGGGCAGGGTCCCCAGCCGAAAAGTGGGGGGGACAAGGGTAAAACACAGGAGTTCTCTAAAGGGCCCCAAAATAACACCCAGGATAAAGGCTCCTATCCCCACGGAGATAAGAAGCAAAGGGTCTCAACAGGCAAGCCTGCTGAGACCGGCCCACACAAATGATTTGCATGTGACCAGGTGGGGCACCTGAAGGGGGACCCCAGGTGCTCCAAGGGGGCACAGACACCCACCGGTGGGTGATGCAAGGTGTTGGCTAGTGTAGCGTTTGGGGAGGAGGAGGAGTACCCACAGGAGGGTGGGAACCCTGCAGAAATGACCCTCGTCTTACTAGGGGACAGTGGGATGGTTCCAGGGGCCCACGTGCCCCCTAACACAAAGAAATACAGCACCTAGGTGACCATCAATGGGAAAAGGGTAGAGGCTATGAAGTAGCAGTCCCAAGTTCCCTTTGGCTGTCTCCCTGGGCACAGGTGAAAAATGCTGTGTATCCAGCCAAGTTAATAGAAAATAATGCTATGTATACTCTTCTGACGTTATTTTGTCATTCAATGTGTTTTATTCTCACCATATTCCTCCATATGTAGGTGGAAACTTCTTTTCTCATAATGCATTATATTCACATGTGGCATTCATGCATATGTTCCTCCCTCCCAATGCATTTCGGCTTCACAAGCCTTCATCAGAGGAATGTCTGAAGAGCAAATCAAATATGGCATGTTTACTATCTCATAACATTGAATCGCCGATTTATAACCACCACAGTGTGGTTAAAGTGAAATTAACAAAATAAACATAAATTAGTCGAGTGTTATCCTGCCCTGTTCTCCAAAAGTCATGAGTATCATCCTACATTCTCTCTCTGCTCCCCGTGTGGTAGTCTTCAGTTAGAATCTGGCTGTCTCTAATGTGCAGTATATCGCTAGGTTTAATTGCATTCATTACATGCTATAAAAGCAGTAGTTAACAAACACTGATCACGCCTGTAGTTATACTAAAAATCGGTTTATGTTACTACTACACTTGCGCTTCATAGATGATATTTTCATCATATGGAGAGGCACATAAGACACATTAACAGCTCAAATCCCCTAATTGAATACCATAGATGAAAGAATCTAGTTTACCTTTGAAATTCAGGAGAACATCATCCATTTTTTAGACGTAGAGATCACCAAGAGAAAGAATTTGAAACAAATCTTTACAGAAAACCAACCAAATGATACACATGACATTTGGAGAACAGGGCAGGATAACACTCGACTAACTTATGTTCTACCTATGTTAGTAGCACCGTGTTTTCTGCATGTTGCTATGATTAAATAAAAAAACTCAGAGGAATCAGTGTTGGTAGCATATACATTAATAAGAGATATTGGGAGATGCTGAATCACCCTCATGATCATAAGAAATCTTTCCTGCAGGTCACAGTACACATGTAAGGCCAGTTCCCTTCCATAGGTGCTATATGGGGCAAAATAAAAGGACTGGCTCCGAGTGGCTCCAAGAGAGCTAGCAGCTCCAGCACCTGAATACATTTCCTGAAGCTCTGCTATTTCGACTCCATGCCTCTCCAAGTAGGCCAGAGTTTGTTTCTGTTTCTTTATGGTTACCCAACCGCCGCGTGTTCCAGTTCTTTGCTTTGATAATTTCCTTGTCACTTGTCGAAGGGAGGATTCTTTCATATATAAGTGCTTTGTCTTTGATGCCATTTCCAATGAGCACTGAGATATATGACTTTACCCTTACTAAGTATGAAGAAACAAAAACAGGTTTAAAATAACGCCCGACCCCACCTTCTGCCTTCTACACTGAAATCACAAACTTTGAGTGTCAAATCCCCTTGTAACATGAACCCATGAACCCAACATCAATTTAAGGCATTTAACCCAAGGGGGGCCATCACGATGCACCCTCAAAGCACAGACTGCTGAACCAATCAGTACATGTACACATGTACAGTCTACCTGCACTGATAATGTCAGTTCAAGAATACAGAGGCCCTCAAGAAGATGGCTCTGATGCAAACTTCAATGGAAGAGCAGCTCGGACCACCTATTGGACCAAACCTTGCCAGGCAGATCCAGCATCTCCTTCAAGTTAGGATAACGGCCAAATCACAGCCCACAATTCCGCCGCAGTGATAATTTCACCTGTCACTTCTGCATACCATATCTACTAGGCAATGGCTTCCGACTAATTCGCTGAATAAGTAAAGCCATTTTAAGTTATACACAGGTTTCACCACAGTCCATGCATGTCGACTGCAAGATGGACTTTTGCAGGCCCTGTTATGATGAGTAAGGAAGGAGGCCTAGAGACTAGAGTACCCGCAGTTGGTTTTAAGGAAGGCCAGACTTAAACTAATAGACTTTTATATTTTACATGCAGCTTACCTTTCCCCAGAACACATAAAGAGAATGTTCTCAGAGACAACTGCTTCCTGCGGCCGCTGTTGAGCTGAGACAGTGGACCTGAGTGAGGCATTCTCTATTTGAATTTTCCCGGTTGGTGTTGTACTGGACAGAGTTGTTGCAGCGACTGGCAGACGTCAATGGCATTGTGAGAATACACCCATGAAAGGCTGGAGCTCTAAGCTACTTCAAACGGCCAAAGAAGGCCCATACAACCCTCACTTCCTCGACCTAGTGCTAATTCTCCCTAAAAAGAGCTATCACCATGATATGGCAAAAAAGCCTCTCACCCTCCCCTGCCCACCAGTATGTCATGGCTTCGAACTCTGGTGATATAGACGAAAGCTGAAAGCATCGCTTTCCTCAGAGACCAGGCCAGAGGTTTGCGAAGACAACCAATAGCTGGGGACTGGGATACACTGCTATCTGGGCTGGTTGTGGTAGTGTTGTATTAGCCTGTGAATTTTAATGGAAGGTTATGAGGTCAAAGTAGGATAGGTAGAATGTAGTTGGGGTCTTTCTTTGGTGTGTTAGAATGTTGAAGCATTCATCTGTTTATATATGTTTCCCTTTGTGGGCTTAAATTATACTTATACTTAGTAAATCAGTTTCCTGAATACCTTTGCATTTGTGTGCTTTCTACAATTTGGCTACAAACTGACAATGAATCCAGAACTTTACAAGCCCACCAAGGAAAAGGAAATTAGACCCATATTGCGTCTTACCAAGTGCCTTTCGTGAGTTCATTATTTACGAATTGTATGTATATTTTTTAAAGTTATAAAAATGTAACATTGCCAGGAAGAGCAGGAATTATCTTAAGAAGCTGAGGCGCTGTTGAGAATGTAATATCGCATTTACTGTGTTGAAGTATGTTTTCTATGTCCTTCATTAACACGTCACATAACGTCATCTCCGAATGCTCGGAGATTACTTATGTGACGTCACGAGGTTCGATTGCCAGATGCTGTTATCTCTGGCTGTTAGCGTACCCTTATCTTTTGGCTCCCTGTGGGCCCTTATAACTAATATAATAAACCCTTTATTTAAAACCTAGCTAGTGTCATTGTGTCTTTCCCTCAACAATTGGCGACGAGGATCAAAGGACTATGAGGGCTCACAGGCGTAAAATGAGAAAAAGATAATAGAGGGATGTCGGTAGATGAAGCAATAAACTTCAAAAGGAAACTCTGCGGTTCCACTGGTAATTGATGGACTAATACAAAAAGAAACAAAAGTAAGTGAAATATCTCACTGATTGTGCCGCGTATCGACAGCATAGCCGTGCGAAAGATCCTGTCAGCTGAGACGCGTGAGGCATGCTGGGAGATGACGTAGGCACAGGCTAAGGAAGACCATTGGCTGAGAACAGTATACGTCAGCAGGCACAGTGAACGCGCGGCCGTATTGACAGGAGAACTGATCCTGACTTAAAATAAGGATAAAAATAACAGCATTGATACTGACAAAGTGTTAACACGAGTAAATAAAGCGGCGCAGGTGGAATGTAAACACAGCATAAGCGCACGCATCGCGCTACGCGCATGCAAAGGAAAAGGAGTGATAAAGTGTGTGTAAACAGAATATAAACAGAACCTGATATATTAGGGCAAAGTAAGCAAACAATCAAACCTTGATAAATTCAAAGGTGAGGAAGTACATTACAATAAACAACAGAAACATGGCACAGAGTAATAACATATGCGTGCCACCACTTTTTCTTGAGGAGCCAGGAAAGCCTGTCATGAAGTGGCAGAATTAGTTAAGGGCATTTGAAAATTATTTAGTGTCTATAGATGGCAAAGGATACGAGGCAGAGAGGAAAACTTCGTTTTTGTTTGGCCTACTAGGAAAAGCTGGAGAAGAAGTGTTTGACAGCCTACCAGAATATGAAAGCCCACCAGGGGTTTCATACCGTTAAATGAATATCAAGAGGCAATAAAAAGGCTTGAAAAGCAGTTTTCTGAAGAAAATAACATAATGGTGGGTAGGCATAAATTCGCGTTGAGGAAGCAAGAAGAAGGAGAGACTGTGTAGGAATATATGTGGAGGAATATATAGCATGTTTAAGAGTACTAGCCAAGGAGTGCGAATTCGAGGATATGACAGATACCTACATCAGGGATCAAGAAGAATTTTACTGTTACTCTAAAAAGGTGCAGGAAAGATTGCTAGCATGTAGGAAACCCACACTGCAGGAGGTAGTGGATATCGTGAAAGGGATAGAGAGATCTTTAAAATCAACAAAAGAGTTATCCAGCACAAGTGGTAATGCAAAGGTGTTTTATTTACAGGACAAGAGAAAAGGCGATAATAACGGACGAGAGAAGAATTGGTTTGACAAAAAGGTAGGAGTAAGAAATATAAATTGCTATAGATGTGGATCTCAGAAACATCTAGCGGATTGTATAACATGCCCAGCTCTTGGTAAAAAATGTTTAAGATTCAAAAAAATTGGCCACTACACTGCGCTGCGCAAAACAAAGAGAATAAAGGAAAATGTAAAAATAAATGCTGTTGGTGAATATGACGAAGAGATGTGTGCCAATATAATATTGCATGTAGAAATGGAGGATGGTAAAATAAATGGACCGTTAGGTGAAGGGAAAATAGGTGATGTTGAAGTACAATTCACAGCTGACTCAGGATCCCCAATCACCATTATATCCGACAAACTATTTGATGAGAAATGGCAAAATGTGGATCTTAGTGAGACAGATGTAAACCCAAAGGCTTTTGGGGAACAGGATATAGATATGGTTGGATATTTTCAAGACACCATAACATTCAAAGGGAGAATAATTAACCCCTTTGCTGCGTTGAACGTTCAGCACCCAGTGCTGAACGTTCGAATAACGAGCGCTGGCCTGTCGGCCAACGGTCGTGCGCAGCACTGGCAAGGTAGTGCTTGTGACGACCGTTGGCCTACGGCAGCGCTTAAGGGGTTAAAACAAAAATCTACGTTGCTAAGAAAGGTAGAATATTAATAGGATGGAAAGATCTAGCCAAAATAGGAGTGATTTTGCAACCAGGGGCGAAGGATCCCATAATCCTCAAAGAGGATCTTATAAGCAGTATATGTACAGAGGAAAATAATACAAGTATGGAGCACATGCTGGAAAAGTACAAAAAAGTATTCAAAAATGAAATTGGGTGCGTAAAAGGTTTCACACACAGAATAAAGTTAAAGGATGGTGCTGTGTCACACAAAACATAAGGTAAGAAGTGTACCATTGTCCATCAAAGGAGAATTAAAACAAGTACTAGATACGTTAATCAAAGAAGGAGTAATTGAGGAAACGGATGAATAGGAATGGGTGTCAGCGATCGTTGTTTCCAAGAAAAGGAAGTCAGGCGAGATAAGATTGTGTGTGGACCTCAGGTCGCTGAACAAAAACATACTGATAAATTGCCACCCACTCCCAAGGATTCAAGAGATCCTGCAGTCGGTCACTGGTTCAAGGTATTTTACTCTCATAGACTTGAAAGCTGCCTACCACCAGGTGTGTTTAACAGAAGAGTCAAAAAAGTTGACCACATTTGTAACACCTTATGGGGCATACAGGTACATTAGGTTACCTTTTGGACTGGCTTCTTTATCTGGTGTATTCCAAAAACTAATGGACATCTTATTCAGAGAATTGAAAGGAGTAGAGACATTCCAGGACAACATTCTCATACATTTCAAAACAGAACAGGAACACCTGGAAACTCTGGACAAAGTATTGAGTACACTAGAGAGTAGAGGGATGACTGTCTCAAAAGAGAAGTGCAAGTTCATGGTAGACAAAATTGAATATCCGGGTCATGTCTTAACACCTGATGGCATAACACCCAAGGATGATCTGGTGGAGGCCATAAGGGAAGCTCCTGAAGCCAAAGATAAAGAGACCTTAACATCTTTCCTAGGACTCAGTGAGTATTATTCCAGATTCATCCAGGGGTATGCAGGCAAGATTGAACCTTTAAGGAAATTGCTAAGGAAAAACGTAAGCTACAAATGGACAAGCGAACAAGAGCAAGCCTTTGAAATCATAAAAGAAGATATTGCAAAAGCGCCTGCATTGAAACCTTATAACCCTGAACTAGAAAACATCATCACAGTAGATGCCAGCGCAAAAGGTGTTGGCGCTGTATTCTGGCAAGTTCAGGGCAAAGATGAAAATACCATAGCGTTCATATCAAGGAGGCTAAGTGAAACAGAGGAGAACTATAGCACAATTGAACGCGAGACACTCGCATGCGTGTGGGCAGTGCACAAACTGAAAGACTATCTGTGGGGCAAAAATTCATTATAGTAACAGATCACAGACCATTGGTCTATATGATGGATGGTGAAGGACGAGGGAATGGCAAAGCCAGCTCCCGATTGATAAGACTGCTTTGGAAACTGCAAGAGTACACTTTTAGCATACGGCACATAAAAGGTGGTAAAAACTGCAGAGCGGACTGTCTATCTTGCATACCTGTGAGCAAACATCCTGAATGCACGCTTGATGACACGGAGTGTGTAGTGGCTTGGGTTGATGCCACTTTAATGTGTAGTGGATCAATAACGGAGGAAGAATGGCTGAGAAACCAGGAAAAAGACAAAGTAATGGAGAAAGTAATAAGCTATGTAAGAACAAAATGGCCTCCCATAAGGAATCTGGAGAATGAATTAAAAAGTTACCAACAGGTAGAGAGTGAACTGACCATAGAATGTTGATTTTTTAAAAGAGGTGAGCTTTTCATTCCACCAGAAGGGCTGAGAAGGAAAATAATACAGCTGGCTCACAAAGGATACCCAGGTAGCAGGGCGATTAGGAATATTTTGAGATCACACTACTGGTGGCCAGCAATGGACTCTGAGGTGAAAAAATACATAGACAGTTGTGAACAATGTTCAAATGCAGATAAACACTGGAAATTAAGAAAGGGAGAGTTACAAATGGTAGAGATTCCAAATGGTCCATGGACCAAAATCGCAATAGACTTTGCAGGGCCATTTAATGTATTAGAGGATGGGTGTAGACATATAAATGTACTGACTGATTACTATTCAAAGTGGGTACACTATACGTTTGTAAATACTGTGACAACAAGTGGTGCGATAAAATTCTTAAAAGAGGTGTTTGCTGTAGAAGGGCAGCCAAAAATCATTATATCTGACAATGGAACACAGTTGGTGTCCAGGGAAATGATTGAATTTTTACAGCATGTTGGGATCAAACAAGAAAAAACACCATTGTATTGTCATAAGAGTAATGGACAGGTGGAGAGGGTGAACAAGTTCATAAAAGAAGGGATTCAATTGGCAGTAGCATCCAAATTATATGTGAAAGATTTTATTCGTGAAAAAATAAATACATATAACAACACACCAAATGACACGACAGGACATACACCATTTTTCCTAATGAGGGGGAGAAAGTGTAACAACATACTTACTCCTAAATTCAACAATTGGTTCAGAGATGAGGTCACTCAAGATGTGATAAATAATAACGTGTTCAGGGTCAAAGAGCGTATTGTTGAAAAACAAATAAGAACAAAGAGATATTCTGACCTGTCCAACAAGGTGGGAGAAAAAGAAATAGAACAAGGTGACTGGGTACTAGTCAAGAAGCCTTTTAAGGTGTCAAAGGGAAAGTCAGTATATAGCAACCCTGTTAGGGTGTGTGAAGCATCCCGGGGAGCTGTATACATGGAAGGAAAAGGTTGGAGGAGCAGGGATGATGTAATCAAACTTAAAAAGGTCAAGAAAAGATTATAATAAGAGGGAAGGATGATCAAGAGGGAAATCTTGATGACAGCATACTGGAATGGGAAAATGTACCTGAAGATCAAAGTCACCCTGACTTAGATGGTAACTCAAGCACGACCACGGGCAATGGTGTGGGGCAAAAGAAAAGTGTAATGGAGAAATCCAGTGTAGAGACAGACTTTAGTGTTGGTAGCTCTATGGGTCCCAGCGAGGTGGAAGAACCCATAAGTGGTCACAGCCCCAGAAGCAGCCACTCTTATGCCATGTATGCCAAAACTAGGTCAGGGAGAGAAGTCAGAATGCCCAAACGTTTTGAGGAATTTGTAATTGAATAATACTTTTCATGACATTGTTTCTCATTTGTGTTTTCGTTGGGGAAAAGGGAGATGTTGAGAATGTAATATCGCATTTACTGTGTTGAAGTATGTTTTCTATGTCCTTCATTAGCACGTCACATAACGTCATCTCCGAATGCTCGGAGATTACTTATGTGACGTCACGAGGTTCGATTGCCAGATGCTGTTATCTCTGGCTGTTAGCGTACCCTTATCTTTTGGCTCCCTGTGGGCCCTAATAACTAATATAATAAACCCTTTATTTAAAACCTAGCTAGTGTCATCGTGTCTTTCCCTCAACAGGCGCAGGTTTAAGGAGACAAATTACAAGTATCTGCACTTTTATTTAAAAAAAAAAAAAGGAATTTAGTACGAAAAATCTGAAGAGGAAAAGAAAGTTTAGTAATAGGCTTTTTTTAAAAAACCTGTGTATTACCAGCAGATTTAAGAAAAGTAAAGTGATTCTTGCTTGGCAAAATAAAATTAAAGATTTAGCACAGCGCACATAACCACCAGCGCGAGGCATCTTCAAGTAAGGAAAAGTTTGGATTAAGTGCCCGACATCACTTCCCGAGATACTGCTTGCGCGTGTAGTCAGCCGTGATGTAGAGCACGCATGCTTAAGCCTGTGGGTAAACAGAAAGAGGCTGCGTCATCGCGCAAGCGCAACAATGGCTCAAAAAGCCCAACTTCACATGGAAACAGGTATTTTTGGTAACAGCTGCCATATTTTGGGAACAAGTTCATAATTACTGGTCTGTTTTTGGCGACAGGCACGCCTGGATTATTTATTTTGTTAAACAGCAACGGTGATTCGCACACCTCGGTCGAACGCTGTTTTATATTTATTCCAAATAAAAAGGAAAAGTCAAAACAGTGATTCACACACTTAATTGCGGACACTGTATAATTTGAATCACATGCAACAGTGATTCGCACACCATAGATAAATTGTAAATATTATTCACAAATGTTTAAATATAGATAAGCTTATGCTGCCATCTGATGTGTTGTAAGTGAATTACAGGCTACAGGCATATTGTCCAACATTTACTAATAGATTCTTTTGTTTTACAGTTTTATTTTTGAAAGAAAAAAGTTTTTTTGAAATGGTAAATTCTAATATGTGTACTCAACCGCCATTTTTTTTTTTTACAAACACCAGGAAAACCAGTAATAAGGGGGAAAATTGGCACAAGGCTTTTGAGAGTCATCTAATAGTCATAGATGGCAAAAAAATTGAACCAGAGAGGAAGGCTTGTATGTTTGGCTTATTGGGGATCGCAGGTAAATAAATGTGTGACAATTTACCTAAATATGAAGCAGCAGCGGGTCAATTTGTGCCTTTGGATGAATATCAAGAGGCAGTAAAGAGACTGGAAAAACAATGTATTGAGGCACCGAATGTCATGGTGGAAAGGCATAGTTTCAATATGAGAAAGCAACAAGAGCATGAAAGTATCAAAGAGTATATTGCAAGTTTGAGAATTTTTGCATCAACATGTGAATTTGGAGACATGATGAATATCTATTTGCGGGACCAATTTGTTTTTCATTGTCACTCAAAAAATACAAGAGAGGCTTTTGGCATGTAGAAATCCAACACTCAATGAAGTTATAGACACAGCCAAAGGTATTCAGAGGTCGTTAATATCAACAAAAATAATATCCACCCGTAATGCTCATAATCAGTTAGTTTGCATTGTTCATGATAAAAAATCAGATGTAGGAGCTGGAACAAATTCATCGCAAGGACAAGGGAAATATAAGTTTGAAATAAATATCCAGAGGAGAATTGCATATTGTTACAGGTGGGGTTCTAAAAATCATCTAGGGAATCATTCAAGATGTTCAGTTATAGGGAAGAAATGTACAAAATGTCAAAAAATTGGATATTTCGTGTCTGTCTGTAGAACTGCTAAACCATCCAGTAAAGTAAAAGTTTGTTCTGTAGAGGAATTTGATGAGGAAATGTGTGCCAACATTGTCCTCACTGTTGATATGAAACCGAGTAAATTTAAGGGATCATTAGGAATTGTACATATAGACACAGTTGAATTATCAGTTATGGCAGACTCAGGTTCTCCTATAACAATTTTGGAGGATCACACATTTATGGAGTAATATACCGTTAATAGACTCGGATGTGAACCCTACATACAGCCTTTGGGGAGTTTGATATTAAAATGCTAGACAACTTTAATGATGATTTAGAGTTTAAAGGATGCTCCATAAAGACTAAAATAAATGTGGCTCTGAGAGGAAAAGATATAGCAGTCTGGCAGGACCTGGGAAAACTTGGAATTACACTCAAACCAGGTTCAGATGGACCCATAGTATTAGGTGAAATGCCCATACTGAGTGTAGGACAAGAGGAAGAAGGTTTATCCATTGAAAATGTACTGGATTCACATAGTAAGGTATTTTCCAAAAATATTGGTTGTGTAAAGGGATTTGAACACCGCATTAAACTGAAGGATAATGCCATTCCGGTTACACATAACGTTAGGCAATTACCATTTTCGGTCGGGAATGGGCTCTAATAAATTTTGGGAACACTATGCAAAGATGGTGTAATTGAACCAAATGATTCATCTGAATGGGTTTATGTGGTCCTTATTACTAGAGAAAAATGGGGACATTAGGCTATGTGACATTTGAGATCGTTAAATAAACACATCATAGTGGATTGTCATCCACTACCAGAAATACAAGAAATGTTACATTCGGTTAGTGGATCACAATATTTTTCAATATTAAATTCAAAATCTGCATACCATCAGGTTAAATTATCGGACAGTTCAAAAGACCTAATCACTTTTGTAACACCTTTTGAGGCATATTGGTATGTCCGGCTACCTATTGGTTTGGCTTCGGCTGCCAGCGTGTTCCATGAATTGATGGATCATTTATTTGATGGTTTGGCAGGTGTCCAAGCTTTTCAAGATGACATCATGGTTCATGCTAAAACAATAAGTGAACATAATGTCATTTTGAACAAAGTTCTGGAAATATTGGAGAATAGAGGAATGACAGTCAGCAAGTCAAAATATACATTTTTGAAGACCAGTGTTCAGTATTTAGGGCACACAGTATCGGCTGCAGGGATTACACCCAATATTGATTTAGTGAAGGCTATCAGAGAAGCATCTGTACCTCAGAACAAAGATTCTTAGCGATCGTTCCAGGTTATGAGTGAGTATTATTAACATTTCATCCAGGGTTATGCCGTTCTAGTGGAACCCCTAAGAAG
Source organism: Lissotriton vulgaris (assembly GCF_964263255.1). Lineage (NCBI taxonomy): Eukaryota > Metazoa > Chordata > Amphibia > Caudata > Salamandridae > Lissotriton > Lissotriton vulgaris. The sequence goes on from NC_141685.1 coordinate 1,095,324,694, forward strand.
GCTGTGAAAAAAGGTGAGATTTGAGTGGAACAGTGATCAAGAACAATCTTTCGAACATATTAAACAATGGATTTTGAATGCCCCAGCACTTAAGTCCTATGATCCCAAAGGAAGAAATATTGTCCCAGTAGATGCTAGCGAAAAAGGGCTAGGAGCTATTTTCACTCAGGTGGTTGATGACAACGAATTTCATTACAAGAACGGAGGCTGACATTATGCATTATTCCTCTAATGCAGTCCAAGCAACCGCTTACATCACAATATTAAAAGGTTCCAGAATAGAAAAATAGCAACACATGAAAGGTATGAGCCATCAACAATCTGCCTCTTTTAAATGCGGCTCCAAGCAGATAAGTTAATTTTCCTTCATTACCATTATTCATTTGTATCTCTATTTTGAAGTTCCCTTGTATGTGGCTTAACCCCACCCCTCTTCCTACTGCCTCTATACCGATCTCCAATTTACTGAGATCTCCCTACACCCCCTTCCCTAGTCCCATCCTTGCGTGACTGACCAGAATAACCTGCTGTAGTAGCAAAGGAACGCAAGGAAACTTCTTGAATTAAAGTAGAAGTTTATTCCAAAGTTATTCACCCACAATACAAATGTGTCCTGTCTGCCGGAGTTCCCTTAGCAACTGAGAGCCACTCGGAGAACCTCGAGCCAGGAACTCTAGAACAATTCAAAAGGATACAGAAAGGCAGAAAGGCAACAAGTCATCACTAACATTCTATATACATACATACTATTACATCACCTTCCCCCTTATCTAAATAAACAATAAATAAAAATAAAAATAATAAATAAATAAATACAAATATTTTACTCCTAATACCTAACAAAATCATCAAATCTAGCCGGAGTCTTCATCAACCTTCCACTCCTGGTGACAGAAGAAGAAGAAGAAGCCAGACCAGAAGATGAAAGCGATACAAAAGGGGATGATGGACAGAGCGTTTGAACAAATCAAACACTCACCCTCAGTCAACTGATCTGGGTTTAATCCATCACCATTGTTTAGCTCACTCAGCCACCCCAGTTCAGACATGGCCATATGCAAATCAGTCTGACCCTGTGCCTCATGGGAACAGTCCAGCCCGAACTGGCAAGCCATGTCTTCCCTGGACCGAAAAAACGTGTCCTGGGACCGGTTTCGGATTCATAATCCTCATCAGCCAGGCTATCTTGAATCCAGTGGCCAAGTGAGCAAGGGACTCACGTCTGAGCATACCCTGCCAACTTAGGGCAAACAAAGCGATACAAAAGGGGATGATGGACGGAGCGTTTGAACAAATCAAACACTCACCCCCAGTCAACTGATCTGGGGTTAATCCATCACCAGACCAGAAGATGAAGCATCAAAATTCAATGAACTGGTACGTTGGTTAGAAACAGACCTATCAGGCGAAATCCAAAGAGCCCACCCGCAATGATCTATAGTCCCTCTGCTTTTGGCTCTATTAACCACCAGAGCTTGATCCTTAGACATCTTAACCAACTGCCTCATGTTCCACCAACCCTTATCCCCAAGGAAAAAAGCTCCCTTGCTAACTTTAACCACCTTTACAGGATTAGAAAAAACTGAACTCCCCTTCGACACTCTGAAAGGTTTCCTAATCATCACCCAATCTCCTACATTTCTTTCCATCAATTTTTTTTAATAGAATCCTGTTTCTTCCTGACCACCTCAGCTAAATTACCATTTCTATTTACCCCCGTAGAATCCGGGCATTTTTTCCCAACCAAGCCAGGAACATAGCCGAGTGCACCTTCCTACCCCTTAATAACTCAAATGGCGTAACCTCCGTAGTACAATGAGGAGAAGTATTGTAATTCCAAACCTTTTCCTCAATAAAAGAACCAACATCCAATCCAGAAGCTATGGCAGTTTGAATACCCTCCTTCACAATTTTACTGACACGCTCCACCAAACCATTAGATGCCGGCGAATAGAGCACCACTCTGAGATGTTTCACATCCTGTGCACTAAAGAATTTACAAATCTTTTCAGAGACAAAGTGCGTCCCATTATCCGTTACCAAAAATTTGGGTGCCCCTTCCAACATGAAAAGTTTTCCTAAAAATGTTATTGTGTTGTCCGAATTAGGAGCATCTACAAACTTATAATATAACCACTTTGAAAAGTAATCTACAGCCAAAATTAAAAATCTCATCCCTTCCGGCAAAATATTATAAGGGCCCGAGAAATCTAAACCTACTTTCTCCCATGCTGAATCAGGAAAAACGGTAGGATGCAAAGGTACCGCAGGTAATTTCCAGTGTTTATCTGAGAGTAAACACTCTTCACAATCATTTACCAGAGACCTCACTTGCTAATCCAAACCGGGCCACCAATAATACGCCCTTATTCTCATGCAAGTCTTTGACACTCCTAAATGCCCATATGGGCCTACCTAACAATTTCCTTACTAAGATCTGCAGGAGGAACCACTTTATCGCCCCGCAACAAAACATTGCCTTTAACAGATAACTCATCAGATACCTGTGCCATGACCCTTAGATCACCAGATAAATTCCTTACATCAGGCCATTTCCCAGACGCAAACTCAATAGCTTTGGACAGAACCAAATCTTTCTCCTTAGCTCTCATCCAATCCTTTTCAGCAACAGGAAGATTGAAATCTTCGACAGCATCTACAAAAGTTACACACTCCACATCATCGTCCACTAAATGTTCCTCCTCCTCCTTGTCCAGTGACATCCTAGACAGACAATCAGCCCGGAAGTTTCTACCTCCCGGAATATGCCTCAATTCAAAATTGTACTCCTGCAGCTTTGAAACCAGTCTTGTCAACCTAGGAGATAAATTATTATTCTCCGAAACTCTACTAAAAATGAAAGAAAGAGGCTTGTGATCCGATAACATCAAAAATCTTCTCCCCCAGATATACATCTTAAATTTCTGAGCTGCCCATTCGCAGGCCAAAGCCTCACGCTCGATGGTGCTATACCGCTTCTCATACTCCTTTAAAGACCTAGAAGCAAAAGCTATAGTTCTTTCCACACCATCCACCTCCTGACTTAAAATCGCCCCTAAACCACTCATACTTGCATCCACAGCAATAGTAGAAATACAATCAACACGAAACGCATGAAGGGGGTGAGCTGCCACAATCAACTCTTTCACCTTATCAAAGACCATTTCCAAATCTTTAGACCACAAACATTTCTGATCTTTTTTAAGCAACGCTCTAAGAGGTTCCACCACCTGCGCATAATTACTCACAAATCTGGCATAATACTCCACTAATCCCAGGAACGAGCGAAGAGAATCTTTATCTGAGGGAGCTTTCACCTCTTTTAAAGCATTAATCACTGAGAATTTGGGTTTGATACCAGACGCTGATATAGTGTGCCCAAGATATTCCAACTCTTGAACCCCAAACTTACACTTATCCTCCCAGGTGGTCATTCCACGCTCTCCTAGTGAAGAGAGAACTTTTCTCAACAAAATATTGTGTTCATCTAAACTGTTTGCGAAAATAAGAATATCATCCAGATAAGCTTGGACCCCCTTCAAATTCCTAAATAGAGTATCCATCAGTCTCTGGAACACGCTGTAATCCCAGAGTGCCCTCGGGATTGGGTGTGAACCTATTTCTCAACCCGTGGCGCACCTGCGCCTTAAGAGAACAGACTGAATCCAAAGGTAAGGTTTGAAGGTCTTTATGAGCAATGTTGAACTTCTACAACGGTACAACACACGCTAGAAGTACACAAGGGTTAACACCACCCTAGATGCTCATTATCTCTCTGAATCGTCCTCCGCATGAGTGCTCGTCCAGACACTCTCCAACGGAGGGCACCCGGCTAGGAAATGGCCGACAATGCCAATCGACCGTACTACAACAAACCGCCCCCAGCACGAATGCCAGTCCTGGCACTCACCAACGTGGGGTACAGTATCCCTGGTTAACCTCACCAAGAGTTGCGACCCATGAAAACTAGTCCGTGCAGCACAGGTAAAGCAATAAAGTTCGCTACGCTGAGAGAGCAGTTAATTCACTGCCTCCTCAACGTGTTGGTTAGTACGTCCTAACCTCTCGCAGTTATAGGGCCTTAGTTGAGCACCTACTTGGTGCCGAGAGTTCGCACACAACAAATGCAGGCTCCGGTAACACCGTGTTTGCTGAGAGTGGGGGAGGGGGTGCACAGAGCTCTGAACAAGGTGGCCGTAGGGTCAGTGCTTCGTGAGTTCCTTGGGAAGCCTTAGGATGCAAGCGCAGGAGAACGTAGTCTCTTACCTTGCGGAGAGTCTTCAGCGTAGCGGCTGCAATAAACGACAGCGTTCGCGGGCGCTGCCATCTCTTAAATACAGCCTGGTGAAGTGCGCATGGGCCGCGCATTGCCTCACGGGAATTGTAGTTCCTTCCGGAGTCGCGAACCCGGAAGTGCAGTCCATGGTATTCGCGACGGTGTTCAGCTTCCCCGTCGCTATTCCCTTCGCTCTCGGGAAAGGTATGACAGCACATCCCTCCTCACACGGCTCCCCCGGACGGGCTTGGCTTCTCAGGATACTTCCTGTGAAAAGCCGCGATCAACCGGGCGGCAGAGATGCCTGCTACGGGCTCCCACGTCTGCTCCTCCGGACAGTACCCCTACCATGCCACCAGGTACCATAGCTTGCCTCTTTTCCACTTCGAATCGCGGATACCCTCCACTTCGTAGTCCCGGTCGGCCTCCACCCGAACCACCACTGGAGCCGGGGGCCTTGCGGACTCTGAGGGCTTCAGAAGGGATATGTGGAAGACAGGATGTATCCTCATATTGGAGGGCAAGGACAGCCTCATGTTCACCGGACTGATGCACTTCTCGATACGGAACGGCCCAATGTACTTAGGGTGAAATAGGCTATGTTTCCTGAAGTGCATGTTGCGGGATGATACCCATACGTAATCACCCACCTTGTACAACGGACCAGGCCTCCGGTGTTTATCAGCCTGGGTTTTGTACCTGTCTTTGGCTTTGGCCAAGCACTCCTGCGTACGCCCCACCAGTTCCTTCATATGGGCTGAACTCCGTGTGACCTCAGGCAGACTCCTGGTCCCCGTTGGTTGGGCCAGCGGGAGAAACCTGGGATGATGACCGTAGTTGCCGTAGAACGGCGATACCTTCGTGGAGCTGTGCGTGGCGTTTTTGTATGCTATTTCAGCAAGCTACAGGTGTTCCACCCATTCCTCTTTCCCCTGATCGATGTAACACGGGAGGTATTGTTTGAGTGTCTGGTTGAGCCTCTCCGTTTGGCCGTCCGTTTGAGGGTGGTAGCTGGTGGACAGAGCAGACTTGACATGTAAGGAGGAGCACCAGGATTTCCAAAATTGTGCCGTGAACTGGGACCCCCTGTCTGACATAATCACTCTGGGTAACCCATGGATACGCACCACTTCCTTCAACAACATGTACGCCAGTTTCCCGGCCGTTGGTACCCTTTTACATGCTATGAAGTGTCCCATCTTGGTGAGGTAATCCACCACCACTAGAACCGCAGTTCACCCTTGTTCCACCAGGAGCCCTACCACGAAATCCAGGGAAATGCATTCCCATGGTCTCGAGGGCGTTGGAAGTGGTTGCAGCATACCTTGGGGTTTTCGGTGATCGGCTTTCATGGAGGTGCACACCCCACATGACGCTACCCATGTTTCTACGTCCAGGCGTAGACTGGGCCACCAGAAGTTCCTCAGGATGTACTCTCCCGTTTTCTCGGACCCGAGATGTCCAGCGCTTGGCGAGTCGTGGCACCATTTGAAGGCTTGTTTCCTCAGTTGTAGGCTAGGTAGTAGCATGCGACTCCCTTTCATAGGAATACCGTCCTGCAACTGCCACTCTGGGTGGTGTTTCAGCCACGTCTTCCACTCGTGTGTATGTGCTCCCATCAGCACCCCTTTCAGAAATTTAACGGGTTGGATCGCCCCGATTACGTTTTCGGGTGGAATGATGGAGGTCACCGGTGCAGGGAGGAGTGTGGACACCGTGGACTGGCGTGAGAGAGCATCAGCCTTACGATTCTCCGCTCCGGGTCTATAGGTGATAGTGAAATTGAACCCCGAGAAGAAGAGCATCCACCGCATCTGCCTGGGAGAGAGTTGCCTGGCCACTGTCATGAACTGGAGGTTCCTGTGATCAGTAAAAACAGTAACGACATGCTTAGCCCCCATCAGCAGATGTCTCCATTCCGAGAAGGCGCCCTTGATAGCCAGCAGTTTCTTCTCGGCTATGTGGTAATTGCGCTCGGCTTCGTTTAATTTCCTAGACATGAAGGCTACAGGGTGTAGCTCATTGGTACTCTGTTGTCTCTGAGACAATATGGCTCCCAAGGCTACGTCTGATGCATCCGCCTCCACGATGAACGGCATGTCTGTATCCGGGTGAGCCAATACCGGTGCCGTTCCGAAGGCCTTCTTTAAGGCCGAAAAGGCCGATTCCGCTTCAGGGGTCCATAGAAAGACATGCGCCTTCCGTAATAACTGGGTGATAGGGGCCACTAGTCCAGAAAAGCCATTGATGAAGCGCCTGTAGAAATTGGCAAAGCCAATGAAGCTCTGCACTTCCTTGACGTTCCGAGGCGTTGGCCATTCATTTATCGCCCTTACTTTCCGTTCAGCCATCGTCTGACCCTCGGGGCTCAGCATTACCCCCAGGAACTCCACTGTTGTGACATGGAAGTCGCACTTGCTGAGCTTACAGTACAACAGGTGTTCTCGCAGAACATGCAGAACCTTAGACACATGCTGTACGTGTTCCGTTTCGTTGTCTGAGTATACCAATATATCGTCAATATACACTACGACGGATACGTCCAGCATGTCCCGGAGGACATCGTTCAGGAAGAACTGAAAGGCCACAGGGGCGTTACACAGGCCATAGGGCATCACCAGGTATTCATACAGCCCAAACCGTGTTTTGAACGCCGTCTTCCACTCATCCCCTGTTCTCATGCGCGCTAAGTGGTATGCCCCTTTCAAGTCGAGCTTGGTGTATATCCTGGCCGTTTTCACTTGCTCCAATAGTATATTGATAAGAGGCAATGGATAACGGTTCTTTACCGTGATGGCATTGAGGGCCCGGAAGTCCACACAAGCGCGCAGTTCCCCATTGGCCTTGGGGATGAAGAACAGGGGAGACGCGGCTGGTGATTGAACCCTAGGCGTAACATGTCGTCAATGTATGCACGCAGGTGTACATTCTCTGGTTCAGATAACGCATAGAGCCTTCCGCTCGGTATGCTTGCCCCAGGGACCAAGTCTATTTGGCAATCATATATCCGATGCGGTGGGAGCTCTTCGGCTTGTGTGCTGTTGAACATGTCGGCGTACTCCTGATAGACGTCAGGTAACTCCACGTTTTTTTCCGCCGCTGTGGCCACTGCATGCGGTATCGCGTGTTTTTCTTCCTGAATGCGAACGGACACCCCGCACTTGCGGGCACAGTATCCAGACGTCATGCTTATGGTGTGGGTGATCCAGTCGATCGAAGGGTTGTGTTTCTGGAGCCATGGCAACCCTAATATTACTCCGTATTGAGGGGCTTGTATGATATTGAAATCGAAGTCCTCCGTATGTTCCTTCCCGTATCATGTTCGGATGCCCCCTGTGTGTTGACGGATGGGCCCTGAGGCCAGGCGCCTTCCATCCACCGCAAAGACTTCCTCTGCCACCTTCTTGGTTGTAAGACTAAGAGACAGGTCTCTTGCCTTCTCTGCGTCCATGAAGAAACCCGTGGCACCTGAGTCTACCATGGCTTCTACCGGAGACCACTCCCCTTTGACCTGAAGGTGAATGGTTATGAACAAGTGTCTCGGGGTTGGCAACGTTTTCACCTGTACGGAAGGGATCAAACAACGACTCCCGGAATCCCCTTCTCTATTCCTGGAGCGCTTCAGTTTTCCGCAGGGCTGTCGATAGGGGCGGCGGTTGTTCTTGGGCCCTTGAAGCGACTGGTCTTTGGTTTAACCGGACACTCCCTCACATAGTGGCCTTTCTTGCCACAATACAAGCATAGGCCCTGCTTGCGTCGTGATTCTCTTTCTGTGGCAGTTAGGCTGGCCCTTATAGCCCCTACTTCCATGGGCTCAGATCGTACTGAAGGGGGTGTTTCTGAGGCCCCTGGAGTCCCTTGGACGGATAGGGTTTTTTCTTTTTTCTTATGATCCCCACGGCGTTCCCCTAATCTGTGATCGAGTCGAAGAACCAGACTGATGAGAGCTTCACACGTGGCGGGTTGGGGGTCAATTTGGGCTACCACGTCCTTCAGCTCTTCACTCAAGCCTTGGTGAAAAAGCGCTGCCCGCTTTTCATCAGGCCATTTCGTTTCCGACACCATCCTTCGAAAAGAGTTCATGTACTGCACCAGCCCGTTATTGCCTTGGCGTAGCTCTAGCAGCTCTCTGTCTGCCGTGTACGAATCGGCTCTCCTGTCGAACACTTTTATAAATTCCTCCTGGAAGGTGTCCCAGTCGTGAATGAGAGGGTCGTCTCTGCTCACTAGTGGCACCGCCCACTGGGCTGTGTTTCCGACCAGATACGAAATCAGAAAGGCGACTCTCGCCTGATTCGTGGGGAATGACCTTGGCTTGCAGGAAAAATGCAATGCTACTTGTGTGAGGAACACTTGTACCGTGCTCGGATCACCACTGTAACGTTCCGGTGTAGCAAGCGGGATAGACACTGGTAACTCCACAACCACTGCTGCTGGTTGAGCCACCACAGGCGCACCAGCGTTGAACGGGTTCCTTTGGAGATGCTCCATTCTGGCCCTTATGTCAGCAGTCTCCAACCTTGAGGCCGACAGCTCATTCTGGACCGCCTGAAGGGCAGCTAGCACATCATCCATATCTGCCATGTTCAACAACCCAACCGGGGGGCTGATTAAGATTGTGCAGGTCGTTTATTTTGTAATCCCAGAGTGCCCTCGGGATTGGGTGTGAACCTATTTCTCGCCCCCGTGGCGCACCTGCGCCTTTAGAGAACAGACTGAATCCAAAGGTAAGGTTTGAAGGTCTTTATGAGCAATGTTGAACTTCTACAACGGTACAACACACGCTAGAAGTACGCAAGGGTTAACACCACCCTAGATGCTCATTATCTCTCTGAATCGTCCTCCGCATGAGTGCTCGTCCAGACACTCTCCAACGGAGGGCACCCGGCTAGGAAATGGCCGACAATGCCAATCGACCGTACTACAACAAACCGTCCCCCGCACGAATGCCAGTCCTGGCACTCACCAACGTGGGGTACAGTATCCCTGGTTAACCTCACCAAGAGTTGCGACCAATGAAAGCTAGTCCGTGCAGCACAGGTAAAGCAATAAAGTTCGCTACGCTGAGAGAGCAGTTAATTCACTGCCTCCTCAACGTGTTGGTGTACAAAGAAAGGGTCCCTGTGAAACTTTATACCTTTGTTTGAATTTATTTAAAGAAATTGTAAAAACAGTCAAAACACTGTAAATTAATCACAATGAGTAAACCAATATACTTGGTAAATAACAGTGCCCCAAAGAGAGGGAGTGAGATAGCGTGATGCTGTGAAGGGAAAGGACAGTGAAAGGATAGAATTTGTGACAACTTTTAAATAACGGATTTCATTTGAAATGCAGCTATATTCCAGAGGCTTCAGATCCCTGAGCCAAAGTGGGGGATCATTACATATCCCATTGTACTTAGAATAGTCTATATTGACACAGGTATATCCAGATTAATGCGGGCGTGTCAACTGAGAAGAGAGAAAAAAAATAGCCGTCGACGTTTCGACCCCACGCTACACTTGTAGGCGTATTTGTTGCCTTACATCGGGGTCTTCATCAGGACAGGGTATATACAGGGTGCACTACAATTTCTGAAAGATGTAAACAATGTAACATAAGTATAAAAAATGGCAATCAATGTCAAGTTACCGTAGTGAGCGGTAAACAAAATAATTTAACTATTACCATGGTTCTATAAAGACAATTACTTATAGAAATGCAGATATTAGATCCATTTGAACATTAATGAAGAGTAAATCATCCCTTTGGTACTTATTTTGATACTTCAACAAAAATGCTTGTGACCAATAAATGGTACCTAACTCTTCCATATTGAAAAAGACAAACAAAAACACAAGCAATCCTGACTCAACCAGAACAAACCAAATCAATGTCGCTAGCCAGGTTCATCTACACGATGATCATAACATTGAATATGTATGAGTAACCTTTTGGATGGATACAGGGTTAAAATATACACAATTAAGAAGAAAGTTGCTCATGATAATGGGGGACAGAGTCGATGTCTTTATTCTACTTAATCTCGATCCAATCTCTAAAGTACCTGGATGTCTCGTCAGTGGTAACCAAAGCTGTGCGTCGAGTACGATCGCACCGATTCGTCGCTTCTGTGGGCAGTAAAGAGCCTAATTAGTATAATGCAACTAGCGTGACGAGGCATCGGGTTAAACTGAGTAGGTAGCGTGTCTTACCCGCTACTCGAAGCAAGTGTCCCAACGTATGAAATGCAGCCTCTCCGCGTCTGCCGTCTGCAGGGAAGTGGGCGTGCAGCCCCATCAGAAATATAAAAATAAACGGAGGACTACGAATCCGGGTCGTTGCTGCGGGCAACTACACAGCAGCTTTACTAACAGTTCCGGGTCATCTAAAGAAGTAAACAAACGACGCGCTGTGACAGTGCTAGTCTGTGTTTGCAGTTTATTTGGCGGATATGTACTACCGCCGATATCTTTTGAAGGGTTCTTTTACAAGTTACAACCTGATATGGAATAAAGCAATTAGGTGTGGCCTGAGTGTATTCCGATATCTTTTGCCCAGGACCTCTCGCACAGGAGGATTCGAAGCTAAATTAAACGTATTATAGTATTCAGAACCAAAAGCCATCTGATTCTATACTCAACCAAGGTCCTATACATTTCATGAGAGACATGTTATACATTATTTGATCAAGAATTGTTAGGTAGATGCACCTCTCAAGCATGAGGGTGAAGATCTCTATATCGAGCATCCAAAAATTAAACATGCGACGCGCTTGGTACTAGTCTGTATTTACAGTTTGTTTGACGGGTATGTACTACCCCTGATGTCTGTTGAAAGATTCTTTTACAAGTTGTAACCTGATATAGATTTCAGGAGAACTGAGAAATTAGATGTGACCTGAGTATATAACCATATCATATGCCCAGGACCTCTCTCACAGGAGGGTCAAAAGCAAATGTAATCGTATTACAACATTCAACCATGGTTCTATACATTTCATGAGAGATGCTATATATATTATTGGTCAAGAATAGGAAATGTTCGGCAGATGCACCTCTCAAGCATGAGGGTGAAGATCTCTATGTTGTGCATATCAACGACCAAAATTAGCCAATTGAGCATGACTACTCTCTGCCTCATTCAGCCCATTACGAATAGTGTCCAAAACTGTCATCCATTTGGATTCTCTCAGGGTTAAGATTCATGCAATATCACCACCATGGGTCCCAAATTTATTTTCTCCAGTACTAGCCACTGTAGAGTGTCTGGAGTGTGGCCTTTCAATGTGCAGTGATCTTCTAAGGGAGCCCCCTGTACTCCACATCTAATTCTACTCCCATGTTGTAGAATACGGGCTTTTACCTTTTGTTGGGTTTGACCTACATATGCTAGATCACATGGGCATTTGATCCAGTAAATTATGTTAGAAGAGTTGCAATTTGTATGGGGTTCTTCCTCTATAGGTAAGGTCTTTAGTCTGAATTGTGGTGGCGCATGCGATGCATGATCCACATCTCGTGTGTCCAACAATGGGAGGAAGATGCCACAATGATTGGATGGTGGGATTCTGGGGTATCGGAAGAAGTGATTGCACCACTTGGTCTCTGATGTTACGTGCTCTCTTAAAAGAGTGTAATGGTAGGGCTTTCTGTCCAATGTCATCTGCTACTAAACGCCAATGATTGTTAATAATTTTCTTGATGTCATTGCTGCGAGTAGAAAAAGTGGTGACACAAATAACACAATCCCTGGCTGAGTCCTCTTTTACTTCGCAATTCAAAAGATTTTCTCGAGGACTGTACCAGGCTCTTTTACGAGCACGTTTGACTAAACGTGTGGGATATCCTCGTGCTGTTAGTCGCTCCGAGAGGTCCTGTGATTCCACCATATAATTCTCTTTAGATGAACAGTTGTGTCGAATTCTGAGGAATTGGCCCACGGGGAGGTTGTCACATAAACCCCTTGGGTGATGGCTGTTATATTCTAATAATGAATTCCGCTCAGAAGGTTTGCGAAATAAAGTTGTTTCTAACAATTTAGTCTCTGAATTGACATAGATGGTGATGTCCAAAAACGGGATCTTATCTCTACTGGCTTCCAGGGTGAATTGGATGTCTGTACTTTGTGTGTTCAGCCATACATGAAATGATGTGAGGTCTTCTTTGGTGCCGTTCCAGATGCAAAGCACATCATCTATATATCGGACCCACATGATCATGTGGTGTCCGAATGGGTTTGTATCGCTGAAGATGAATTTGCTCTCATAGTCGTCCATATATAGTATTGCTAAATTGGGGGCAAATGTAGCCCCCATCGCTACTCCCTTGGTTTGGAGAAAAAAGTCTTGTTGGAACATATATTTTTTTTCATCATTGCTATTTTCAGAAGTTCGATGATAAAGTATGTAGGGACCGGGACTGGAGCCGTCCTAGTGTCAAGGGCCTTCTCCATAACTGCGATGGGATCGAACTGGGTGATACTAGTATACAATGATACTATGTCGCAAGTTACTAGTAATGGAGTATTTGAATCGAATGGTCTTTGATCAATGAGATTGATCACTTGGGTGGTGTCCCGAAGGTATGTCCTGGTTTTTGTGGCCAGCGGTTTTAAGAAGAAGTCAATGTACTGGCACAGTGGTTCCAGCATGGATCCACAACCGGACACTATTGGGCGTCCAGGGGGGTTGTCTAAGCCTTTGTGTACCTTTGGCAAGGTATAGATAGTTGCCAGACGTGGATGACTTTGATTCAAAAATTTGAATTCTTGCTCCGATAAAAACCCTCCCTCCAGGCCTTTTTGTGTCGTCTGAAGTATCAGCAGCGCCAAATCTTTTGAAGGGTCATTGTGAATTTGTATGTAACTAACTCCGTCTTTGAGTTGTCTGTAGATTTCATTTTTATAAGAAATTGTGTCTTGAATCACAATAGCCCCGTCTTTGTCGGCGGGCTTGATGACTGTTTCAGCATTGTCCTTCAGGCCTTTTAGTGCCATTCTTTGGTTTTTGCTCAAATTGAATCTGATATATTTCGCCTTGTTGACCACATTCTCCACTTCTTGGATAACCAAGTCTTCAAAGGCGAGGATTTTGTTTCTCATAGCATAGGATGGTGGGTAAAAAGTGGATGGCTCTCTCAATCCAGTCACAGATGATCTTAATTGTGCAGTTGAGTGTCTGAAAAAATACCTTAAACGGATCTTTCTGAAAAAATTATAAAGTTCTGTTTTGAGTTGAAACCTGTTCGGGAGGGTGGTTGGAACATATGAGAGTCCCTTACTCAGCACCTCTTGTTCTTCATCAGATAGTTGGTATTTCGAAATATTCACTATGGGGTTGGTGACAGATCGTTCTGGTGCTGGGGTCACCACCGATAGGTGTTTCTCCTTGTCGATATTTCCCCATGGTTCTCGGGGCGAAAGGTGACTTGCTTCTGGGCACGGCCTCGACCTGCATTCTGGTTCCCCGTGTTGGATGGGTGTCCGCGTTGTTGTGCCCCGGACCAGTTCCCACGACCTCGAGGGGGTCTCCATTGCATCTGACCTCTGCCTAAAAAATGAGAAGGTGGTGGTGGATATTGTGGGTAGCTGAAGTCCGGGTATTGATAGTTGTATGAGGGGCCTGGCGTGGGAGGTTCAGATTCACTTCCGGAACTGTATGATGAGTCGGAGAAGGTGGTGTATGTTTTCCTCCCTCTATATCCACCTCTGCCTCGGTTGGCAAACCGACCTTGGTTGTCTTGTTTGTAGTAGTCTGGTTGGAGATATGGGTAGACACTTTTTTTGTCGAAGGCTCTCAGATCCTTGGCCAATTTCTCCAATTTTTTAGTTTGGGTGGTCACATCAAACTCTTTTAGTGTGGCATCCAGAGTCTCCAAAGCAGATTTTGCATTTGTCAAGGTGCTGTCCCCGAGTATCTCAGCTCTTAGGGCCGCAATCTCTTTAGTGAGGGATTGTACTTGTTCCGCTGCTGTCTCCACCCCCAGCACCATCCAGTGCCGGGAGCAATTGTTGGCAACGTAGCTAAATCCCTCTTTGAATTTAGGTACGTCGACAAATATAGCAGGCTCTATTTTAATTTGTAGACCTACCGGGATGATGTTTTCTTGCAGGTATTTTGTTAGTAAGTAGCCATGTAGGCGTGTTCTAATGAGCTTTTTCTCAAGCCTCTCTAGTCTACTCACTTTGTCACTCAAGGTGACATCCACTTGTAAACTGGTATTGGACAGGAATTGGTTAGACTGATCTTGCAGGAGTGTGTTAATGTAGTCTTCTGTGTATGAAAGTAATTCACTTTCAACCATGGTCTCAGAGAAAAAATCTAAATGGATTTATTTAAAAATACAACAACAAAACCTCGCAGGTGTGCACCTGCTCAGATAATTAGTATCAAGGAGGGGGGTGTTGGTTAGTACGTCCTAACCTCTCACAGTTATAGGGCCTTAGTTGAGCACCTACTTGGTGCCGAGAGTTCGCACACAACAAATGCAGGCTCCGGTAACACTGTGTTTGCCGAGCGTGGGGGAGGGGGTGCACAGAGCTTCGAACAAGGTGGCCGTAGGGTCAGTGCTTCGTGAGTTCCTCGGGAAGCCTTAGGATGCAAGCGCAGGAGAACGTAGTCTCTTACCTTGCGGAGAGTCTTCAGCGTAGCGGCAGCAATACACGACAGCGTTCGCGGGCGCCGCCATCTCTTAAATACAGCCTGGTGAAGTGCGCATGGGCCGCGCATTGCCTCACGGGAATCATAGTTCCTTCCGGAGTCGCGAACCCGGAAGTGCAGTCCGTGGTATTCGCGACGGTGTTCAGCTTCCCCGTCGCTATTCCCTTCGCTCCTGGGAAAGGTATGACACACGCTGACCCAAAGGGGAGTCTCAAAAACTTGAACGCCCCAAACGGGGTGATAAACGTGGTCAATTCTTGTGCATCCCTGAATAATGGCACCTGATGGTATGCGGATTTCAGGTCGATTAAAGAGAACCATTTTGCCCCCCCAAATTTGCCAACAATTCCTGAATTTTAGGAAGGAGATGACAGTCCACCTTGATATTTTTATTCAAACCCCTGAGATCCGCACACAATCTGATCTCGTTATTCTTTTTTTGAGTGACCACAATGGGGGCGACCCGTTGTGAAGACTCGGTGGGTTGAATAATACCTCGTTCACATAAATCTTCCAACATTTTTTTAAGTTCTGCCCTCACACTCAAAGGAACATTGTGAACCCTGTGAAACAACAGGTGAAGCTTTAGGAAGAAGTCTGATTTTATGTTCCACACCCTTCACCAGACCCACCTTGTTAGCAAAAACACCCTTGAACTCTTTTACCAGGTCATTACGGTTAATCATCATATCCTCAATGGAGCAAATAGGTCGGTCCCTTGCCTTAATGGGATTTTAATCACCCGGAACCAAATACAACCCCATCCTGGCAAGGTCTTTCCGCCCCACGATGTTTTTGCCTTTTATAGCTACGTAAACTTTAGTACAAATAGCCCTTTCCAAAATTTCAACCTTACCCATGAAGAAACCCAGCATATCGATATCTTTTTCCCCGAAAGCCTTGGGGTTAACATCAGTCTCCGTAAGAACAGTCTCTTTGCCCCATTTCTCGTAGAATGTGGAGTCCCGCAGAATCGTGATGGGCGATCCTGAATCTGCCATTAGCTGTAGATTGATTCCATCAACCGTAGAAGAACACAAAGGACCTTTAATTTCTTCGTCCCCATAATCTAACATCAGAAGTAAATTGTCCATAGGTTCACAACAATCATCCCAATCCACATTGTTAATTTTAACATTTTTCTTTTGAAACTTACACAATTTTTGAAAATGACCAACCCTTTTACAGACTGCACAACGCTTACCTAAAGCAGGACAGCCTTTAAAATTTCCCATGTGAAATTTTTAACCACATCTAAAACAAAAATTCTGTCCTTTATTCTGAAAAGGCTTTGTTTTATCCTTATTACCCACAGCATATAAACCATCCTCCTCAACCCCTGCTGAAACCATGTTAATTTTAAAGGAAGAATCTAACGACATTGCTTTGGTTGATAAAACCGATCTCTCACTGCTTAATGCTAAATCAATTACCTCTGACAAGGAAGGATTCTTACAGCTAAGGATTCTTTCCTTGATTTTGACAGAGACACAATTAAAAACTAACTGATCCCTAATATAATTGTCCAAAAGAGGACCAAAATCACAAGAGACAGCTAAAACCCTTAATGCCGCCACATACTCCTCAATTTTCTCATCCTCCTTTTGTTTTCTTTTATAGAAATTATGTCGTTCCAGCAGATATTAGGAGATTCATCAAACTGTTTCTTCAACCTAGCCAGAGCTTCTAAATACACATTCCACTGTCTGTCCCCAGACTGACCAACTGGAGGAGGAATAGGCGTAAGACTGTTAAAAATACGCTGAGCAGCAAGACCCAAACTACCAAATAATAAGGCAAATTTGCGAGGAGGAAAATACTCAAGGGCATCTATAGCTACAAGGTGATTTTGAAACGAACCCAACCACTCAGGCCACAAAAGAGTAGGTTTACCCGGTTTGTCTAAAAAAGGTGGAGGTTGGGTAATATCTTTGACAGAGGACATGGTTAAAAATCTCCCAACTTGACAGAAGTGCAAATAATTTAAACCTCACCCTGTCGAAACCTGTAAAAAGAAGAATATTAGTAATCTCTTTTTTTTTATAACAAAAAATATATATATAATAATAATAGTCTCGGAGTCCTCACAAAAATATCGATGAACTGCTAAATCGATAAAAACAGACTCTCACCACAAAACCCCGAAGTCCAAAATGTTCGTACTGCAACAGCAACAGTCTGATCTCCAATTCTCCTTCTTTGATAAAAAAAATACAGTCACGTAGACGACGCGCAGCCGGATGGCTTCCTTGCCGATCTCCGATTCTCCTTCTTTGATAAAAAAAATACAGTCACGTAGACGACGCGCAGCCGGATGGCTTCCTTGTGCGTAAATGAGCTACAGGGACTGCTGAACGCTTTGCGTCACGATCAGCACGTAGGCAAACGTCACCATCAAAGATTATGCAGAGGGAACGCAAGCGTCGCGCTGAAGACCAACGTCACCTTCGAAGCTCATGAACAGAGAACACCAGCGTCGCGATGAAGACAGAGAGCGAAGTAAGGTGACGGACTTAAAAGATGCACATTCTATCGCCGTTTAACCACCTCCACAAGACAGCTCTCATGTCAGCCCTTCAAATCCACAAAATTCACTCCAGAAATCCAATATAGTTGAGTCATACATCTTCCGTTAGCAGAAATTCCCGAAGGCAACAGTCAAAGTAGCTCCAGTAACCGCAGACAAAGATGAGGGTAGACAACACTGCCACATAGGTGAACAGAGATGGTCCTACCCTACGTAATCCGACGTACCAAATCAATTTAGAAAATAATTGGAGATCAATACTGTCGTAGGCCATAATTCACAGAGTCTGCCATCTTCCACCACAAGTATGAAGAATTCCACAATGCTTTAAAAGACACGTGGGTCGGTGGGTGAATAAAATTAATCCCAATCGTCGCCAATTTGTAGTAGCAAAGGAACGCAAGGAAACTTCTTGAATAAAAGTAGAAGTTTATTCCAAAGTTATTCACCCAAAATACAAATGCGTCCTGTCTGCCGGAGTTCCCTCAGCAACTGAGAGCCACTCAGAGAACCTCGAGCCAGGAACTCTAAAACAATTCAAAATGATACAGAAAGGCAGAAAGGCAACAAATCATCACTAACATTCTATATACATACATACTATTACACCTGCCTTTTCTTTCAGCTTATGTACTATTTCTAATGTTTGAATATATTTAAAGTTTTTATATGTTTAATCGAACCCAAATATTTTTTTTGTGTAAACGATTATTCTTTAATTTCATCCTTGTTCTACTTCCTCATGCCATAGTGAGCTTACCTAATGTCTACGTTTAACTCCAGTTTTACACCTCTTTCCAACGATGCAGGCCGCGCACTCCAACGCGTCTCTGCATCGCTACCTTTTATTATTTCGGATTTTATCCGCAAGTTGTTATTGTTTTACAAACTTATTCATAAAATAGATTAAAAGTTTTTTTTTTGCAGGAAATCCTCATTTAACTGGCCTTTTCAACATTCTATAACAAAATTAATTATAATAAGAAAGGAATTATTCTCTTGACATTCCTTCATCTATAAACCTTGTCACTATTATTAAGAGAAATCCTCCCTAATTATCTTTCATTAAAGGGCTTTACCACTTTTTACAAGTTAACATTTCCTATATACCATGTCTGGCTCTGACTCTGACAAGGTTTCTGCCCCTACTCCTAACATAGACAAGGAAGCCCTGCAAAAAATCCTTCAGGAATTGAGGTCCTGCATGTTTGAGACCTTAAGTCAGATCATGTCCTCTAAAAGGTCACTTCCTGATGAGGACGAAATCTCAGAAATTCTAAACCTCTACTCTGACAAGATCACTGAATTAAGGGGTAAAAGACTTAGGAAAAGTAAAAACACTGATAAGAGCAATATAGGAGGTCCAAGCACCTCATCCATTCAGGGAGGTCTTAGCACCTCAACTTCTAATTGAGGTCCTCGTACCTCAAACTCCCAAGGTGTCCTTAGTGGCACAGCTTATCTGGGTGTCCTTAGCGGCATAAAACATCTGGGTGTCCGTAGCGGCACAAAATATCTGGATGTCAGTAGCGGCACAAAACATATGGGTATCCGTAGCGGCACAAAACATCTGGGTGTCCGTAGCAGAACAAAACATCTGGGTGTCCATAGTGGCACAAAACACCTGGGTGTCTGTAGCGGCACAAAACATTTGGGTGTCCCTAGCGGCACAAAACATCTGGGTGTCCCTAGCGGCACTAAATATCATAATGCTCTTTATAATATGGGAGATAAAGAATCTAATGATATAGAATCCTCAGATATACCTGATGAGTATGTCCTCGATCTTGATGAAGATGATCAAGAATTTTACAATCCATAAGAGGAACTCCCATCATCCTCTAAGGACATTATCCTTGACCCCTTAGGGGAAAAAATGTTTTCCCCATTAAATCTGAAACACCCAAGAGGTTCTGAGTGGTTCCCTCAGGACCACGTCGCAAAATTAAGTACAAAATGGATAAAAAACCTCTTAGAAACGGGCACTCGTAACATATTTAGAGCTGAATGCTCTAGACCTTCTACTGAGGATAAAAGCTGCTATACCCCCAATTTGGACCTGAACTAATTAAATTCCTATTCAAACTTGGACGTGATCCAAGAAAAGGGATGGAAAAATCCCTGAAAGGGTGCCAAGACCGTCTTCTCGACGTACTTGGACCATTAGCTAGAATCCTAGATTCCGCAGAAGACAGCCACATCAATGGCACCCTTCTCAACACCAATCTCATCAGGGGATGGAGCCAGAGAGCATTAATTCTACTGGGTAATGCCAACACTAGCAATAATGCAGAAAGACAAAGTTGTTTTGACTAAAATAAATCCAAAAATAACTGACATGGTGGATAAAAAACCCTCTCAAAACCCAAAAGGTTTACTCTTTGGAGAATACCTCATTAAATCCTTGGGGAAATACGTCTCCACTTTCACCGCCCTGGACCAGGCACAGCAAAATAGGCGCAGAGTTTTCAGTCCTAACATTTTATGGCAGGCCAGAAGACGGTCCTCTCTTTTGGCCGCTTCAATCGAAGGCCATTTCCAAGATCCTGTGGTTTCTGAAGAGGGTATCAGCAGTACAACGTGCCTCAATTCTACCCCCAGACAATTACAGGCCAACACCTCAGAGGATTTAGATCCTGTGGAACCTTCATCACAAACAACCCTGCAGTGAGACCTCTCTCCCCTCTCCCTTCTCCTTCTTTCCCCCAAAAAGTGGGTGGCAGACTCAAATACTTCCTTCACAATTGGAGATTGATCTCTCAAGATCCTTGGTTCTTAAACACTGTCAATGGGTTTTTGATAGATTTGACTTACATACCTTTACAAACTTCTTTCCCAAGAGATATGCCTCTCTCCAGAGCAACAAAAAATAATAGAGGAGGAGATCTCCTCTATGCTTCAGAAAGGAGATATAATAGAGGTCCCATTAGAAACTTTTAGATTTATAAGCACACTCTTTCTTGTAAAAAAAAGGAAAAAAAAAAAGGTTGGAGACCTGTCATAAAGAGAACTAAACAAATATTTGGTTTACAGACACTTCATGAAGGAGGGAATCCATCTCTTTAGGGATTTTCCTCTAGAGGGAGACTGGCTAGTCAAACTAGACCTAAAGGATGCTTACTTCACCATTCCTATGGCCGAATCCCACCAACCCTTTCTTCAATTTGTCTGGAAAAATCACCTTTACCAATTTCAGGCTCTTCCCTTCGGACTATCCTCTGCCCCGTGGCTGGTACGGAGATCAAATCTGTCTGGATCAAGAAGCCAAATCGGAACTAGCCTGGTGGCTCGAGAACCTAGACGCTTAGAACGGAAGAGCAATCTTTAGTTCAAAACCAGAGTTTGTTTTAAAATCAGATGCAAACCTTCAAGGCTGTGGAGCTTGCCTTCTCAATCAGAACACTGGTGGTATCTGGTCACAAGAGGAATCATCTCACCACATAAATTA
Organism: Lissotriton vulgaris; assembly: GCF_964263255.1. Taxonomy (NCBI): domain Eukaryota; kingdom Metazoa; phylum Chordata; class Amphibia; order Caudata; family Salamandridae; genus Lissotriton; species Lissotriton vulgaris. Next base: position 1,095,345,587 of record NC_141685.1, read on the forward strand.
TTTAGAACTAACAGCTGGGCCTTACACCCTCATGAGCGCACCAAATCTGCGGACCTCTCGAATCTAGCAAATGCACTTTGGATGTTCTGTCTGGAACATAAGATCGCTCTCAAAGTGGAATACCTTCTGGGGAAATCGAACATCTCTCCAGACTGGAACTCAAGATTCCTATTAGATCACAGCAATTGGAAACTGAACGTTTCCATCTTCAGTACCCTAAACAAGATCTGGGGCTCCATAGAGATAGACTTATTTGCGAGCAGACTAGCCTTTTAACTGGGGAACAACTTCAGCTGGATGCCCGACCCAAGTGCTCTAGCAGTCAATGCCTTACTACAATCTTGGAAAGGAGCCAAGGTGTACGTATTCCTTCCCTTTGCCATGATTCAGAGAGTTCTTCAAATAGTGAGACAGGATCAGTGCTTCCTTGTCCTAATAACTCCCTTTTGGTCATCCCAAGCATGGTTCCCCACCACTCTAGAACTAGCTTGCAATTCCCCTCTTCTTAATTCCTACCCTAGAGAATCTTCTTGCAGACGTAGACGGAGGAGTTCACTCAGAACAGGAGGTTAACCCTTCTTTCCTGGAGAGTGTCAGGAGATCCAATGAAATCTCAGGACTTTCTGCAACGGCTGCAACTCTCCTCAGAGAGTCTTGGGCCCCAGGCACTCACTACAGATATAACTACATATGGAGAATCTGGGTACGTTGGTGGTGAAAAGGAACCTGGATTCCTTGGAAGCACCTATTTTTGACATAGTTAACTTCCTTGTTAAACAATTTGATAAAGCCCTCAGCTATAGAACTATCAATTGCTATAGATAGGCTATTTCTGCTGGTCATGTCCTTGTCAATGGTAAAGCAGTAGGTAAAAATGTCATTGTTTTTAGAGTGATGAAAAGCATTAGCTTAATAAGACCTCCTAACCTAAATATGAAAGTCTTTGGGATGTCAAACTAATCCTTGATCTTTTCAATACCTAGCCTGTTAATACTCTGCTAAAAAAAAACCTTTCCTTTAAGCTGGCTACTCTACTATGCCTAATCTCATGCAGAATGGTCTCTGCTGTCAAAGCTCTAGAGATTACGAATAGATCTTTTAACATGTTCTAAGTCAAATTTGAGATTTATAGAAGAACAAAGACTATGTCTGATTCAATCTCTTACCCACTTTTTGATTTATGTCTAAAACTTTGCGTTGTGGACTGCATGAGAGAGTATGATCGCAGAATGTTTGCTCTTCGCCCTCAGGATGTTAACCAATTACTTATATCCTTTGTAAAACCCCACAAAGGCATAACCTAGATGGGTTAAGACTGTCATGAGTTTAGCAGGTATTGACTAAAAGAAATTTCAAGCTCACTCCCTTAGAGGGGTGCTATGGCCAGTAAATCTCTCTGGCCTGGAGGTAAGTTGGATGACATTCTCAAAGCTGCTGACTGGTCAAATGCTAGCACCTTTGCACGTCATTATTGCAAGCCTATTGAACATATGTCTGATGTTGTTTTACAAAGCTACCAACATGCATAATGTAGCCTCCGTTCTTGTAATGAAATTGTGATTATCATATTAACATGACTAGAGAATCTGGATTTCATTAAAGACACGGAGGCTGATATTATCACTCCCATCCCACCCCTTGGTGGTCTTACAATGATTTAATGCTGTTTTTGTTATAGTTTATTACTGTACTTTTTATTACCAGTACTTGTTTCATCTCTTGTCCTTTTAGCTTGATAAGCTTGACACTATTTTTTACATTCAAGAGATATTTACTTCTTTCTCTTTTCAGGTAATGCTCCATAACTGTGTGTCATCTGGCCTTTGGTTTTACCTTCATTCTTCCTTCTCCTTCATCCTGCTCATCAGAAGATCGTTTCGATGTTTCAAGTTTCATGAACTGATTTTCCTCCACATTTAAAAGAGGCATATTGTTGATGGCTCATGCCTTTCATGTGTTGCTATTTTTCTATTCTGGAACCTTTTAATATTGTGATGTAAGCGGCTGCTAGGACTGCATTAAAGGAATAATGCATAATGTCAGCTTCCTTGTCTTTAATGAAATCCAGATTCTCTAGTCAAGTTAATATGAGAATCGCAATTTACTGTTACCTTCATTTCAAGAGGTTTAAGTGAAGCAGAAAAGAAACACAGTACAATCGAAAGAGAAGAATTAGCGAGTCTTTGGGCATTGGAGAAGTTCAGAAGAATTTGAAATTGTCACCGTTCGTAAGCCACTTTTATACATGTTTGATGGATCAAAGGGTACAGCAACTGCTTCATCAAGGTTGATAAGACGAATGTCAAGACTGCAGGAATATAGTTTTGAAGTCAGACATATTTCTGGAGGTTTGAACAAACAGGCAGATTGGTTGTCCAGATCACCTATTGAAGAAGTTGAGGAATACAGTAATGTGTGTGATCAGGAGTGTATAGTATATGTAATTGATGCTATAAGTTGTTCAGAAGGATCAATTTCTGAAAGTGAATGGATAGAAGCTATGGATAAAGATACTGTTTAAAAAAAGTCAAAGAATATGTCATTAAGGGATGGCCACCAAATAGAAATATGGAGAACACATTGAAAAGTTATAGGCAAGTTTCAGATGACTTGACTATAGAGGATCAGTTACTTTTAAGGCAAAATGTTTTTGTTCCACAATACACTCTGAGAGATAGGTTGATAGAATTAGCACATGATAGACACCCAGGTGCTACAGCCACACATAATTTGTTAAAAAGACATTATTGGTGGCCAGGTATGGATAAGGATGTTGATGGCAACATTGATGAATGTTTAGAATGTGTAAGGTCAGACAAGCATTGGAAAACTTCTAAGGAGCAAATGCACATGGTAGCCATTCCGGAAGGACCTTGGTTGAAGTTAGGAATTGGTTTTGCAGGGCCTTTTAATTCTTTGACTGAAGATATGCGTTTTTTGAATAGTGTAAACAGACTATGATTCCAAGTGGGTGCATTATGAATTTAGCTCTACATTAACTGCAGATATTGTCATTGAATTCTTAAGGGAAAAAAATGCAACAGAAGGTATTCCCAATATCTTAGTGTCAGATAATGGCACTCAATTAACATTAAAAAAAAATGTCGGACTTCCTACAAAAATATTACATCAAACAAGAAAAAACACCACTATATAATCCTTCATCTAATGATTTAGTGGAGAGAGACAATATATTTCTAAAGGAAGGTATACAAATGGCATTGTCTTCTAATTTGCCTGTTAAAGAATTTATAAGGAAGAAAACTGCAAGCTTTATCAATACCCCGCATACAGTAACAGGTTATTCTCCTTTCTTCTTGATGAGAGGAAGAGTTGGTCGAACACGTTCGACACCAGCATTACAAAAGAATAGTGTTAACAATTGTGTTACTGAATTTGTGGATGAAAATTTAGAAGTGAAACACAGGATAGAAGAAAAACAGAAAAAAGACAAAGAGTATCATGACAATTCGCATAGAACAAAAACAAAACAATTGCCTGTAAGGGATTGGGTTTTGGTGAGAAAAATAAATAAAGTTCAAAAGGGGAATCGAAATTGTATTCACCTAAACAAGTTTTGAAATTATCTGAGGGCGCTGTATTGTTGAAGGATAAAGGATGGTGGAACAAGAGCGCAGTAATATTACTGAAACAAGGACAAGAAAAAATGTTCACTTGTTCAGAAGAAAATAGCTCATCACGTTTTTTTTTATTTACAGGGTTCAGAGGTTAATGTTCAAGAAACACAAGAGCATAGTAGTATTAACAGTTTTGAGTATCAAAATGCTGATTGTGGGCTTGAATTGCAAGATTATGCAACAGAAGCTATTGTTCGAACAAGGAGAAAAGTAGTTGTACCCATTAGACTCAAAGATTACATTCTTTATTAATGACAGAATATATACGGTATGTCATTATTTATTTGTTTATGTTTTATTTTTTAAGGAGAGAGGTGTTGTATTAGCCTGTGAATTGTAATGAAAGGTTATGAGGTCATGGTAGGATAGGTAGAATGTAGTTTGGATGTTTATTTGGTGTGTTAGAATGTTGGTGTCAAACTGAAACTTGCAACAGAGGATTCATCTGTTTATATACGTTTCCCTTTGTAGGCTTATTTGATACTTCTACTGAATAAATCAGTTCCTTAAATTCCTTTGCATTTGTGTGCTTACTGTAGGTACCCAGCAACTATGACTCGTCCTCTTGAATCTCCCTGTTTTTTAAAGTCACACTCCCTAGGTGGTCTAGAGACGCCCCGGCCTTACATGTCTGTCGCTCAAGATGTACCAGGTTGTAGTACCTTTTGCCACCCCTTCCTTTTATTTTATTCAGAAAGGCCTAACACACCCTAGCCAACCCAACCTTCCGTTTAAAATTGCAATTTTGATTGTGGCATATGTTTTTGTATGTATATTAAAATATGACATGATTTGTGTATTTTTGTGCATTGATTTGAGGTTCAAATCACAGAAATTGTTTAGGTGGTGGGTCCCCCGCTTCTATTAGCGAATCAGCGGGGGTCCACAGAAGTCAAAAGGTTAAGAACTGCTGGTCTAAAGCATTTGTTCATAATATACTTTAGCCGGGCAAGATGCTGGCCTTCAACTTTGTTAGGAACTCACTCTACCGGCCAATCACAGACTTACTGTAGTCTTAACCCCTTCCATGCAGATGACGAACCCCAGCCGTCATGCACGGTGCTCGTGTGCTGATGACGGCTGGGGTTCGTCACGGCCCGCCCCTGTTCGTGCTGTTTACAGCACACCAGGGGAATCGCGGCCGCATGGAAAGGGTTAACAGAAATTACATGCACCATAACGATAATTCTTTACATGCTGCTTCTACTGTTTTAATACTTTGGCCAGTTGAGCATGATACGTAGATTTGGATAAATCTATTATGAAAGATGTAATATCATTTACTATAAAAATGTGTAGCTGCGCAATCACCAGGTGTGAAGTTTGTGTCTTCTCATGTTTTTGCTTAGGATCAGAGACACTCTCATCGTGCAATGATCCACGAGTGCAGTGAAGTCGGCGAGTAAGTTTAAGGTTGTATCAGTGTATTGCTAGGCAGGGGTTCAAGTGGGCTCTTAGTCTTAGACTTTGTAGTAATCAAAAACGGACATTGAAACGGATCTCGTGCTCTATTTTCATGGCCTTAACTATAAGGGCAAAAAAGTTGATCGATTTATGAACATTGAGTGTATAAAAGTTACGGTAATCCATGTCACCAAATTAATTTATGTATATATTTCATGCTTATTTAATCTTTCTTTCCCTAAGTGTGTAAGCTATTTGCAGGATGTTATGTTGTTTTTCTTCGTGTAGCATATTAATCTTTAACGTATTAGATAACGATCAAATACGTTATATATTCATCAACCTCCGTTAAATTTCGAAAGGTCAAACCTGCTGAAATTTAAAGGGGATACCATACAGTATTTACCTTATCATGTGGATTTTGGGGCATTAAACACCAAAATCTGCATGCTATTCCCCAATAACTCGTAATAGGTGCTATTTATCACACCTGTATAACGAACCCTGTGTTATCGTTATTTATCAGCGGTGATAAATAGACGTTGAAAATGGTGATCCTTTTAAAGTAAATAGGGAACAACCCTGTTATTAGCCTCAAATCTATTGCTTTTCCACTAATCATGAATGCAGATGTCTAAGATGGTCATCTGATTAAATTGAATGATAGCAAACCAGCTATGTCCCTGCATACTTGGCCACTTTTATTGTCAAACTTTCTTTATTGAGCTTTGACAGGGCACTTTACCATACAGAGGCATTATACATTGAAAATGACATCCATCATTTTATGTAAAAAGCTAATATTACATTCAGTTGCCAGAGGTAGTGACATCTGCAATACATTTAGACAATGCAAATAAATCTTCGACGTCAAGCTAATATTATCATGGAATAGTCTGTTGCCCAACTTATCTTCCGCCTCTCTCAGCCCGATACCCAAATAAACTATGATTTAGTGCACTAAACCTCTGTAGAGTTTGATGGTCTGGAACCAAGCCAGCAGGCAGGGATCACCGGATGGGAGTTCAAGTGCACCTGAGATGCGGTCAGCTGGTCTTGCACAGGGATCAAATTAGAAAGAGGTGAAAAGCTCTTGTGCGAGTGGGGCAGGTGGTGAACAGAAGACCTTCCGACAAGAAAGTGGTCAGAGGACTTCATTGATATTCGAAGTTCTTATTGTTATCTAACAAAATGTCTGCCATTCTCTCCATTGTCAGGGATTGCCACAGTCTAACATGCCATTGAGCAATTGAGGGTGCTGCAGTTTTCTGCCAAGATGCCGCCAAGGCTGTCTTAGCAGCTCTCAGACACAATCACACAATGGAGTGGTCACTCATGGTTTGACGTTTAAGAGTCCCGTCTGGTAGCCCAAAAAGGATGAAGTTTGGTGTAGATGGGAGTGGGTAACCCAGTATGGTTTTAATCTGTGCTAAGATTTCTGACCAGAAAGGTTGAATGATTGGACACTCTCACCAGATTTGCCTGAAACCACCAAGCAACCCACATACCCTTCAGCATAAGTCAGATGTGTTGGATTAGATTGTTTTCAGTTTGGTGGGGTAGAGATACCAATCAAACAATATGGTGTAATGAGCCTCCCTTGTCCCTATTGAGTGATTAAATCTGATAATATCCTCCCATAGCTTCTGCCATTGTTTATCTGCTATTGGGTCACTGTTATAAATGGGGGCCTCTAGTTCGCAGAGGTAGGTACCTGTGTCCAAATAGGGACCCTTGCATCTAGTCATGGTAGGGGGATACACACTATAGATAACACCTGCTCACCTCCTGGGTAGCTTTGCACAAGCTGACAGGCTTATCCAAAAGCAATGTGTAAAGTAAATGTACTCTAAACACACAGTAATAGTGATAACGCCACAAATGGAACCCACCACAAGTTTAGAAAAATAAAGTCTAAACTCAACAAGACCAAACGACAAAAATCCAACATACAGGTAATAAAATATGACTTTAGAACAGTTATTGCAAACATAAAGCTTGTAGAAAACAAATAGCTCTACCTAGGGCTATTGCGAAGTCGTGACACCAATAAATCCAAAGTACGGCGCTGAATGCGAGGAGTGTGGCGTCGAGCACTGAGTCATACGGACCGCCAAACAAACAGTCCCTTGGAAACCAAGTCTTTGATGATGCATGGCATCATGGAAGTTTGGTGTCGTGCTGAGTGCGAGTCCGGCACCCTGGCTGCTACGTGGGAGGCGAGGAGTCGTGTCCGCGAGGACGCGTTGTGTTCAGGACAGGGGAAGACAGTTATGACGGCAGTGAGGCGTCAGTTCCGGTGACAATGCAAAGTAGGCGAGATTGTGGAGTCAACCTCAGCAGTTATCGGCACAGCGATAACAGGATGCCAGTGCTGGCAATGACAAAGTCAGTGTGTGCGCTGGTGTTGGGAAATGCTGATAACTGCAGGCGTCAAAGGGTGTCGAAGCTGCGGTGCATGCTGGGTGGTGCGTCGTGTACTTCACGAGTGGTGCTCTGGGCCTCGTGCAGATCACGGTGTCATGTCGCTGACGGCGTCAGAGACAGGTTTTCTTGTTTCTTTTAGGTTTCTTCCAGTTTCCAACAGCAGGAACAACCTCCAGGGGCCCAAAACTTGATTAGGAATCTCCTGGCAGGTCAGAACTCTCAGCATTAGAGTTCAGAGGAGCAGAGGGTGAAGTCTTTGTGTCCCTGAGACTTCAGAACAGGAGACAAGCCTACACACAGTCCCTTGGAGATTTTTCTTCAAGCAGGTTCACAGCAACATTCCAGACTTTGCCCTTTCCTTGGCAGAAACAGCAACTGCAGGCCAACCCCACACAGCACACAGCAAAGGGGCAGTATTCCTCCTCACAGCTCTTCAGCTCTTCTCCTTGGCAAAGGTTCCTCTTGAGTCCAGAAGTGATCTAAAGTTCTGGGGTTTAAGGTCTACTACTGTTAAAAATGGCGCTTTCTGGTTGGCTAAGGCTTGCGCCAAAGCCAGGCAGAAACCTCCATTCTACGTCAGGGCAAGGAACTCACCCGCCAAGATAACCCCTGCTCACCCCCTTGGTAGCTTGGCACGAGCAGTCAGGCTTATCCCGGAGGCGATGTGTAAAGCATTTGCGCACGCACCTACCAGCAACAACATCCAAGGCCCCCCACAAAAGGAACTCCACACAACGGTATATCAAAAATAGCCTTTGTATTATCAAAACACATCAGAATCCGAATCACAGGATGTACATTGTGCTAACTGGCACAGGCAATATTTACAAGGGATTATATACACGGGACAGGGCCACGTGGACCACTGTCAGGAATAAGCACTTTTAGAACTAGCACTTTTAGAACATATAATACTTGTAGCACCAAATAGCAAATATAGCACACAACCAGTAACCACTGTTAAAAGGTAAGTACCACCTACGCAATCCTAAACACCTTAGGCAAATATCACACAGGGAGCCATGAACTCACTAGCATCACCAATACTAGGAAAAACAACCTCCTAAGCATGAAAACACATTCAGAGGTATAGACCAGAAGCTTCACACATGATGCATAAAAACACATTCAGAGGTATATGCCAGAAGCTTCACACATGATGCATAAAAACACATTCAGAGGTATAGGCCAGAAGCTTCACACATGATGCATAAAAACACATTCAGAGGTATAGGCCAGAAGCTTCACACATGATGCATAAAAACACATTAGGGTCCAGGTTGCGACACTGCGCAAAAACCTAGCGACTACCCACTACTTGCTGGGCAGCTGAGGAAGGCCAAGGTAGGGATGTAGGAGTGGGACTCACTCATGAGTCCAAGGAACAAGTCCCCTAGAAAGGAAAACCTAAAACGGTGCAGCTGCCCACTACTTGCTGGGCAGCTGTGAAACAAACTGCGGCATGGGCTCTCACTAGCCCGCAGGAACCAAAAGTGCGCCAACTGGGAGCCTTCTAGGCTCTAGGACAAATACTGCGCACTTTGGAGCCCTCTAGGCTCTGAAAATGAACATGCCTCTCGTTGGAGCCACGGAGGCTCTAGAACAAATAATGCGCCCATTGGAGCCCTCTAGGCTCTGAAAACGAATGTGGGCCTTGGAGCACTCGGGCTCCTCTCAAAATAATGGGGGGGGGGGGAGCCCACTTAGCTCCTTAAACAAACATGCCCCCAAACGTAGGAGCGACCCGCTTCCATCGGGGATGCTCAGAGAAATGGCACTGCCATCGTGCTTGCACCGTCAGGGGAGGGGGCGCGGGCCCCTCCGGGCCCTCTAAGCAACATAGCCCCATCGGTGGAGCAGCCCTCTGCCAAGCGGGCTGCTCTGAGGGAAGCACCAGCATGGTGCCTTCACTTCGTTCCCCCCCAGCCTGCTGTACTCACCGGCTGGTCCGGGCGGGAACACCTTTGGTAGGGATGCAGCAGCACTTCTCCTGCAAGGCTCCCGTGGACTCCTGGGAGCCCCGCACTGCTGTGGGCGGCCTCGGCCCCCATCTCTTCTTCAGCCGGGCCCCCTCCTGGGACCCGGGGCTTCTCTTCGCCTGGCGCCACCGCAGGGCTCTCCTCGCGGCGTGGCACAAGGGGGCGGGACTTCCTGCGGCCACTCGGGGAGGCGGGGTAGGCTCCCGGCCTCCCCACACAGCCCCAGCTTCTCTTGGGCGACGGTCAGAATCTCCGGTCTCCCTCTCGGCACGGGAGACCGGCAAAGCGGAAATGTCTTCCCCCGGGCAGGGGGAAGCGGAAGGGACGAACCTCAGGCCCCGCCCACAGTCAGGCGGGCACGGGTCTGGCTTCCGGTTTTGCGGCGCCAAAGCTGCAGTGGTTACTTTTCAGGGGCATAGAGAGGGGTAGGCACCCTCGAGGTATCAAATAAACGTAGAAGCGGGGTGGGCACCCGCAACGGTGCATATAAACGGGGTGGCACCCGTAAATAAAAATAATTCAAATGCGGGCAATATGCAGGGTAGGCTCCTGCCTGAAAATCACAAAATAAGCGGGGTAGGCACCCGTGCTATAAGTAAATGCAGCCCTCAGGAGCTAGGTGCCCCCAATAAAAAGACAAATGAGGATAAAGCGCTTCCCAGGTGCTAGGGGAGAATGAACTCCAGTTCCACAGACCAACTGGGGAAAAACAACGGAAAGTCCTGGGCATAAAGACATAGAGCAACCAACTCCTCAGCACAGGGAAGTCCTCCAGTCCCCCAGGCAAGGCAGAGGGGTCCCAGCACAAGGTCGATCAGGCATCCAGGGCACCCAGGGGCTTGGCAGGGCCCAGGGAGGCAAGCCTTCCCCTGGGCCCCAGCAGCAGCACGCCCCTGGCAGATTCAAGTCAGGAAACAAGAACATTTAACATGAGGTCACAGCCTCTTTTTATACACCAAATCCCTTTGTCTCTAGGTTGCAGGGTGGGGGAAAACCAGACGCAGCTGGTTCTGGAGCACTTTGTTTTGCTCAGCCCCTCTCCCTATTCACAGGACAGGCTTGGGTCATCAGTCGCACTACAGGGGGCGGAGCCAGCATTGTGGAGGGAAAGCCCAGCCCTATTCAGGTCCCCGGTGCAGCCCCTCCCTGCCATCAACATGCAGATCTCCCCATTCACCACCGGGGCAGACCCATCCTGACTTCTGGAGCCAGGCACACCAGCCAGCCCCAGCCAATCACAAGCCAGACAGTCAATTCATATTTACTGCACAGGCAGGCCAACTTCTAGAAGTGGCACTTCCACACTAGACACATTAAAGCTGCACAGATCATTGTGCAGCATTCAATCTCACGAGTTCGCACATACCAAACTCAACCCTGCACTCCCCACACATCAGGAATTACCATGGACACACATATTCCCCATGCATTCCTATGGGAGGGCAGGCCACTCTCACACACGCACTCAGAGAGCACACGCACTTTACACTGGGACAAAGTGTCAAAGTGCGCAAAGACCAGAAATCACTATAATGATGTAACATTAAAAAGTCAAAAAGTTCAGGGGTGAACCTGCCAGAAGGGCCAAGTCCAACACAACCCCCTTCCAGACAAAACGCAGGGCAGACCAATCACAACTGTGATGGGCTTCCCTGCTTAGGGCGATAGAAGACGGACGCAGGCCCGCACTGCAGGGACACCCCCCGGTTCTTCTATCTATCCCATGTTGTCTTTGTTCTCTAGGTGCAAGGGTCCCTGAGGCCAGTCCAAAACAGTTCTGTCCTCACTGGTGCAGTATGACCACAGGGGATGGAGACAGTATTGTGCAAGGGAGGCAGGCCCTATTCAGGTGCAAGAAAAACTCCTCCCACTACTCTAAATGCAGCCAACCCCTATTAATCTTAGCTCTGAGTCTCCAGGAAGGGCCAGGCACACCTCAACCCCCACCCCCACCCAATGGCTGTCTATAGTGAATGCACATGCCCAGCCCTTGTCACTACAAAACCAGACAGTCAATCCACAAACAGGCAGAGTCACAAAAAATTGCTAAACAAGAAAATGCCTACTTTTTAAAAGCGGCATTTCCAAACACATAATTTAAAAACCATATTTACTAAAATATGTGTTATTAAATTCTTAGTTCATAGAGGCTAAACTTTATTTCTCTATCTTGTCCCCATGGGAAGTTATACTTGCAAGATGTTACAGAGCCATAAGAGAGCCTCGACGGCATGATGACATCAGTTCCCTTTTTTCTGCGCTGTCGACGCTAAAGGTGTTTTGGGACTCTCCATAGTTTTGTTGCTACATTGTGTTTCTGGATTACTTCTCTTGTTTCTTTCTTGAAGATGTTGTTGAGGAAGTCAGGTTTCAAGCCCTGTAGGGAGTGTGGGGGCCATATGTCCATTACGGACCCCCACGAAGATTGTGTCTGGTGCCTGTCATCGGATCACGACGTTGAGGGTTGTGCTTGCTGTTGCAAGATGAATCCGAAGGCGTTAAAGGTGAGAGAGGCAAAGCTGTTCATGGCGAAGATGAGAAAGGAGAAGAGAGGTAGAAGAAGATCAAGATCGAGGTCGAGAACGAGGTCGGATTCGAAGTCGACGTCGGGTCATGCTTCAAAGTCAAAGAGGTACAAAAGGGGGTGGTGATGGACGGAGCATTTGAAACAATCAAACACTCACACCCAGTCAACAGATCTGGGTTTAATCCATCACCGTTCTTTAGCCCACTCTGCCACCCCAGTTCAGACATGGCTTTATGCAAATCAGTCAGACTCTGTGCCTCATGGGAACAGTCCAGCCTGAACTGCCAAGCCATGCCTTCCCTGGACCGGAAACAAGCTTCCGAGGACCGGTTTCTGGCATTTCAGCCGTCTTCAGCCCGGCTTGCTTGAATCCAGTGGCAAAGTGAGCAAGGGACTCACGTCTGAGCATACCCTGCCAACTTATGGCGAACAAAGCGGTACAAAAGGGGGTGGTGACGGACGGGGCATTTGAACCAATCAAACACTCACACCCAGTCAACAGATCTCGATTTAATCCATCACCGTTCTTTAGCCCACACTGCCACCCCAGTTCAGACATGGCTATATGCAAATCAGTCTGACCCTGTGCCTCATGGGAACAGTCCAGCACGAACTGCCAGGCCATGCCTTCCCTGGACCGGAAACAAGCTTCAGAGGACCGGTTTCTGGGATTTCAGCCGTCTTCAGCCCGGCTTGCTTGAATCCAGGGGCAAAGTGAGCAAGGAACTCACGTCTGAGCATACCCTGCCAACTTATGGCGAACAAAGTGGTACAAAAGGGGTGGTGAGTCAAAGAAGCATAAAAAGAAGAAGAGGCACGGCTCTCCATGCCGTTCGGATAAGGATGTGACTCTGAGGTCGTCATCTCTAGCTCATCGGCATCGAAAGGACTATTGCCCACATGCATCAAGCATTTTTGGAGTCGCAAACGGTGCGATTCCTTAAAATCGGCCGTTTGCGACTCCAAAAATGCTTTTTCAGATGCATCATTATTTTTTAATGAAATTCGCTGATTTTGCGACTTTCCAGAATGCGATTGCATTTAAGGAATCGTAAATTTGCGATTCCTTAAATGCAATGCATCATTCTGAAATCAAATTGCGAGAACAAGGTTTGGAAGTGCAAATTACCACGAGGTTGAACCTCGTGGTAAATTGCGAAAAATGTTTAAAATGTACTAATTTACATTTTAAACAATGTCATGTTACAGACACACATGTCCTTAGGACATGTGTGTGTGAAACATCCATTTAAAAATACATTTCAGGGGTGCAGGGGGGGGTCCTTTGGACCCCCCCCTGCACCCATGAAATTTTCTAAGTGCCACTCGCAATTTCCATTGATTCCTATGGGCCTTTTGGCCCATAGGAATCAATGGGAATAGCGAATTCGCAATTTTGAAGTCACATAATATTTGCGATTCGGTAAAAATTGCGATTTTTACTGAATCGGAAATATTTTGCACTTTCTATGATGCATCCCGTTTTGCGAATCCATATTTGCGATTCGGTAAAATTCGCAAATTTGGAAACACAAAACGGGAGTGTGATGCATGGGGGCATATGTCTCTCCTTCTCGATCGAATCTGAGCTCTCCTGCTCGCTTGGCTTTGCCCGAAGCTTCACCGGCGCAATCTCCGACGCCGGTTCAGTCTCCGGCTCCGGTTGAAGATGTACCAGTACCTGACGAGTCTTCGGCTACATTGGCTTCACCCTCGGCGCCGGTTGGCCCGAGTCCGGTAGTGCCTCAGCCTGAATCTGTACCAGGTGCTTACCCACCTTTCCCTTGCTCGGGGCAGGACCCATCGCATTACTTAAATGCTATGTATGCTGTTTTTACAAGGGCTATGTACCCCACTGGTGCGCCTTCTGGCCCCATACGTCCTATGGCCTTTAATCTGGTGGTTCCTCAAGCTTACGCTCAGGCTCCCTTTATGCTGTTTCTTCCAGCGGCGCCGTCATGGCATTTTCCGGCGCCGAGGACATCAACGCCGTTGCCTTCATCCCTGGCACCGTCAGCTTTACCTCGCTCCACTCAGGCTGTGCCTCGGGGTCCGTGTTCGACGCCGGCTCCGGATCTGTCGGAGTCCTATCTGGCGCTGCCGATGCCGTTTCCGAGGATGAGGTCCAGGCGAGAGGCGCAGAGGATTTTGGAGGAGCAGCGTTTTTGTGCAGAGGAAGAAATGGAGGAAGGTGAACTTCAAGAGTCAGAGGACTTGTTTGAAGGTTTGAGGGAGGCAAGTGGCCTTGATATGTCCCCGGAATGGGAGCTTTCTCCTCCTTCGGAAGCTCCTTCTACAGATGTGGCCCCTTACAACATGGTCATAAGGAAGGCTGAAAGGTTTTTAGACCTACAGCTTCCAACAGCTGAATTCAAGTCCAATATTTTGACTGAGGTTCTTCATTCTCCCTCCACTGTCATAGAACCTCTTTTGCCGTTTAATGATGCCATTGCTGAACCGGTTTTGGAGGTTTGGCGTAAGCCCTTTTCAGCTCCAGCAGTTTCTAAATATGTTTCTAGGCGATATAGGGCGCCTCCAGGTGATCCGAACTTCCTAACGTCTCATCCTTTCCCTGAGAACCTGGTGGTTCAAGTTGCATGTTCGAAGAAATCTACTGGGGCTTTGCCTCAAGTCCCTGGAGGTAGGGAATCAAAGAGGCTTGACCAGTCGGCCTTGAAGTCCACGAATGCCACCTGTCTTTTGGGTCGTTACATCTATGCCCTAATGGACTCTGCAAAACAACTTGCGCCTAAGCTGTCTGAGGAAGACAGGAAAAATGTTAATGAGGTCTTGTCGGACACTCAAGCAGCTGCACATCAGGTTATTCACAGTGGCCTGGACACTGCGGACTCTGTTGCCAGGATTATGGGATCCTCGTTGCCACAAGGAGAAGTGCTTGGCTTTTGTCATTGGATTTCTCTCTGGATGTGCAGGCAACACTTATTGATCTCCCTTTTGATGGTTCTGGGCTCTTTGGAAAAAAAGCGGTTGCAGCCTTGGAGAGGTTCATGGACAGCAATGCCACAGCTAAGTCTCTGGGCCTACAGGCGCAGCCTAGGGGTTCCTCTTACAGGAGGTACAGAGGTTTTGGAAGGTGAGCCTTTCGTACCTACAGGCAGCCTCAGCACTAGCAGCAGCAAAATACCCTGTATAAGACCTACAGAGGCAAAAACAGAGGTCGTCCACGAGTTTGTCAGCCCTCCTCCTCCTCTACCTCTCCTCCTCTTGCCACAGCAAAGCAGCCCTAGATCTACCATTCTGAAACATGTTGGTCCTGTGGGGGATTGGCTTACCTATTTTCTGCAGGATTGGGAATTGGTTACTACAGACCTTTGGGTTCTAAATCTCGTGGAAAATGGGTATGCTCTTCCCTTTCCGGAATTCCAACCAAATTACCCTCCTTGCCAAGGGGCTTGCTCCGAGGACCACCTTCTTCTCCTGCAGGAGGAAGTCCTAACATTACTGAAAAACGGTGCGATAGAGGTGGTTCCAGACCAGGAAAGGGGTCAGGGATGCTACTCCCGGTATTTCCTGATACCCAAGAGTATGGCAGGTTACGTCCAATCCTGGGTTTCAGGATCTTGAACCTTTTTCTGAAGCAGGAGAAGTTCAAGATGCTCACCCTTGCGCAGGTTCTTCAAGCGCAGCAACAGGAGGGCTGGATGGTGTCAATCGACTTGCAGGATGCGTATTTTCATATTCCAATTCTGAAGTCACACAGGAAGTATCTCTGTTTTACGGTAGGGTCGCAACACTATCAGTTTGCGGTTCTCCCGTTTGGTCTTACTACTGCACCTCGAGTCTTCACCAAGGTGATGGCAGTGGTGGCAGCCCATCTCAGGAGATTGGGGATTCAGGTTTTCCCCTATCTGGACGACTGGCTGCTCAAAGCGGAGTCGCCAGAGAAGGTGCTTCATCATCTGCAAGTGACAACCCAGCTGTTGTACAAATTTGGATTCTCGATAAACATGCCCTAATCTCACCTGGTGCCATCTCAGCGCAACCTGTTCATAGGGGAGGTACTGGACACTACTGTGTGTCGAGCATTCCCACCTCCACAAAGGATTCTTGACATTCAGGAAATTATCCCTTTGTTCTACAATGAAGTGGTTGTTCCAGTCCTGAAGGTCCTTTGTCTGCTCAGTCTGTTTGCTTCCTGCATTCTGTTGGTCAACCAGGCACGCTGGCACATCAGGGCGCTCCAGTGGTGCCTCCGCAGGCAGTGGTATCAACACAACGGAGATCTCAGGGAGTCAGTCAGGATCTCCAGAGAAGCTGCAGCAGATCTGTCTTGGTGGGGTGTGGAGGGCAATCTGTCTCAGGGAAAGCCCTTCCATCAACCTCCACCGGTGGCCACAGTGATAACAGATGCATCCACTTTAGGGTGGGGTGCTGATCTGGGGGATCTGGAGATCAAGGGTCTTTGGTCTCCAGAGGAAAGGTTGCTTCACATCAACCTTTTGGAGTTGCAGGCAATACGTTTGGCGCTCAAGGCCTTCCTCCCTTCCCTTCACGGTCAGTTGGATCAAGTCCTGACGGACAACACTACAGCGATGTGGTATGTCAACAAGCAGGGAGGAGTGGGGTCGCAGTGTCTCTGCAGAGAGGCTTTGCGTCTCGGGTCCTGGGTTCAGGACCATCAGATTTGTCTGATGGCAAATCATCTGGCCGCAGTTCTGAACGTGCGTGCAGACAGTCTCAATCAGCAGTTCTCATCCTCATTCGGAGGTGGTTTGTTGCATCTTTCGGACGTGGGGAATTCCTCAGGTGGACCTGTTTGCCACTCGCAAGAACGCTCCCTGCCCGTCACTCTGCAGTCTCCAGTATCCAATGCGGGGAGCTTTGGGGGACGCGTTTCAGTTGAGTTGGAGCTCTCAACTCCTTTACGCGTTTCCTCCCATACTGTTGATTCCTCGGGTTCTGAGGAAAATTCGCCAAGACCGGGCCCAAGTCATATTGATCGCCCCGGATTGGCCAAGAAGGTTGTGGTACACATATCTACTTCACCTCTCTTTGTCAGAAAGCATATGTTGGAGAAACTTCTCGATCCATGAATATTCAATTGACCGAACATAGATCTGCCATTCGCACACAGAAGCTGACTGCGCCAATAGTATCTCACTTTTTGGAAAATAATCATTCCCCAGATGATATACGTTTGTTTATATTAGAAAAGATTATCCCCACAGCAGGCCTCTGCTGTGATAAAGTGAGAAAAAAGCGTGAGGTCGACTACATTTGTATGCTAAATACTGTTAACAATGGACTGAATTTAGAAATCCCATGGGACCAAGCTATTATTTAATAAGTTCACCTTCTAGAAATTATCCCTGGATGTTATACTGATTGCTGTGTATATACAACTTCAATATATGTCATTTGCATAAGTAGTGATCTGTTTATAGTTGGCTTTTAAGGTGTGGATTAAAACTGCTATGCCCTTTTTGCTTACATTATGAAATCATGCCTGTGTAACATGTTTTACCTGACTTTTCATCTACGCTATTCCGGTTTGTCAACATAGGAACATCGTATGTCTGGCTATATGCATGGTCAGTTAACTGGATTGGCCGTAAGTATATGAGATATCTCTCTATACCATGTTTGTTTTGAGGCATCAATCGAATCGGACTGCAATACTCATTTTAGCTAAATCTTCTTTGTAATGAACCTCTTACTATTTTGTTTACTATCCAAATATCGATACCATGCGGTGATAGTACTTTCGCATAAGTGAGCTTCTTATTAGGATAGTACTTTCACATTCGTGAGCTTGTTCTCGTGATTACGCGCGTTTATTGCGTATGAGGCGCGGTCACTCATCCTAGTTCTATTTTAAACAACACTGATGGTGTATACTTGGACGTCTTGTAACATAACAACACAAGATCAAGGCCAGTATTATCTTTTAATACATGGATACATTCCGCTGTAGTTATCGCGGTCCTTCTTTTTTCTATTCGTCGTTGATTAATCACTAGTAGTCCTACAACGGTTGTTAATCCGGAAATTGCAACACTCCTTTAGAAAGATGCCGACTAGCGTCAGTCCCGTTTCTATGTCTGGCTGCTGACGCGCAATAATCAGTAGTCCCTTACCGATTTTCACGCCGCCACCTTAAACAATCCTATATCAAGATGGCGATTGGTGATGTGCTGCTGTTTGTAGCCAGGCATCCACCAAACACCGGTATTTTCGCGGTGTCCTGTTTTCACGAGAGCCGTATCCCGAGACTACTTTCCATATCTAGGGTAAGTTGCCGCGTATATTCATTGACTCTGATGCCTCTGTAAGTTTCTCGCGCAACAATAAGGCTGAGTTCACCGTAACCGCTTAAGTCTGCTCACACTACAGCCATTTTTACATTGATAGTTACTATCTCTGATTTACATCCACTTCAGCATAGCTCTATATATATATATCGCACGCCTGTGATAACGCTTATCCATTTATGACGTTGTTGAGCCTAGTAGGACCATATGCGTAATCAACCTGTTATAATAGGTAACCTATGATAAATTCTTATGTGATATAACAGTATCCACCCATTGTTTGCCCTATTTTTAGAAGACACCAATCAAGAATTATCATCAAATCCCCGGCTCTCGGCTACCCGCAAGCCACTAGATTTAGGTATTATCATTATTATTCCCAGTCTCATGCTTAATTTTTCGTCGTATGAATTTGGTTTTTGGTCATGGTAGTACCTTTTTATTACAGATCAGAAAATCCCTCCTTTTTCAACCGCATAACCATCAGAATTGTCATCCTTTTCATCAAGCCTTGTGCCCATATAATTGAATGTGGTTGTAAATACGCTTTAAATACAGGGCCTATTTTGAGGTACATATTCTCATCATTCAGCGCAAAATTTGCTTGAACATTGTGACACACTCCCCATATTATAATAAGCCTTGTTCCTTCCATCTACTAGGAATTACCACTATCAGTACCTGACGTTGTGGCACTGTCCATCATGCCCACCTTCATCCATTACTAGGTAAGTCTCTAGTATAGGAAGTTCATTAGCGTTAATATATATCGCACATTCGTAGTGGCACTAATCTACATCATCGATCTCTCCTTTAAATCGCATTAATTACGCCGCGTATTTTTTCGTTAGCCATATCTGGGATAGTTGCAAAGTATGCACGTTGGATATATGCCACCATTATAATTTGCAATCTATGAATAACATAGGATGATGTCTCTTTCAAATACATTTCTAGCTTGAGATCATCTACTATGAATTGTTTTCATCTTTTTCTTTCATTAGCTTAATCAGGACAGTTAGTGTTTGATGACTGGCAGCCTTTATACGCTTTCTCTCTTTCGTTGTATGGCCTGGATAATTTTTTCCTGTATATTCTCACCTACACCAATTGGAATTTCTTGTGTATTGCAGAGTGATTACTGTTAGCCAACTGAACAGTCTTTTTGACAGTATTTCTGCTGTATGGCTTATGTTCCCATGTATAAAACTGAGCAAGACTTATAATACTGACCTAGCCATGGCAATAGAAATTTAAATTTATGAAACGTGAATGAACGTATCCTATTTAGATCTAGACATTTGAAGTAACACCGGCCACGAAATTCCTCTCAATGTGAAATTCTGCCATTTAGATCTGACTGTCTTTGTGCCAAATAGTAATAATCAGAATGTAATGTGATATTGGTTTGCCTACTATATGAAACATACACTAAGATGAATTTAGATGCACCGCTCCTATTGTATATTGTATATAAAATGCTGTCCCATTATGCCCACTGCTGTCTTTATGCTAATTAATAATGAACAGAATGAAATGTGACATAGGTTGCCTACTATATGAGACTTACACCAAGATGAATTTAGATGCAGTGCTCCTATTGTATATTGTATATAAAATGCTATCCCATTATGCCCACTGTACATAATGTGTTTGTATGACTCTCACCCATATTGTTTTTAATATTTTAGTGCAATAGACGGTCACCTGAGGAAGGCTGCCTAGCCGAAACGTGCGTAGTAAACTACCCTACCGCATTGCCTCCATCATCTGCCATGTCTAATGCCAATTGTCTGTTTGTTATGTGATTTTAATAATTTTTGTACATGAATTGTAAATCAGCTTTATAAGAAAAAAGGAGAAAAAAAGACACGAAAGTGTCAAAAACATATATATATATATATATACAATTTATGAATAATAAAATGAATAATTGATTTATCAATTGGGTGGTTAGTCTTTGTACTGTTGGGTGATATCACTACTCATTCTATCAGGTTTTTCTATTTAAACTTTTTTGTATTTTCAGTTCTCTCACTTGGCTATAGACCGTTCTCAAAATAACTGACGGACAACACTACCGCGATGTGGTGTACACAACAAGCAGGGAGGAGTGGGGTCGCAGTGTCTCTGCAGAGAGCCTTTGCGTCTCTGGTCCTGGGTTCAGGACCATCAGATTTGTCTGATGGTAAATCATCTGGCCGCAGTTCTGAACGTGTGTGCAGACAGACTCAATCAGCAGTTCTCATCCTCATTCGGAGGTGGTTTGTTACGTCTTTTGGATGTGGGGAACTCCTCAGGTGGACCTGTTTGCCACTCGCAAGAACGCTCCCTGCCCGTCATTCTGCAGTCTCAGTATCCCATGTGGGGAGCTTTGGGGGACGCGTTTCAGTTGAGTTGGAGCTCTCAACTCCTTTACGCGTTTCCTCCCATACTGTTGATTCCTCGGGTTCTGAGAAAGATTCGCCAAGACCGGGCCCAAGTCATATTGATCGCCCCGGATTGGCCAAGAAGGTTGTGGTACACAGATCTACTTCACCTCTCTTTGCACCCTCCGCTCTGTCTCCCTCTCAGGGCAGACCTCCTCTCGCAGTCGGAGGGGCAGGTTCTACACCCCCACCTCCAGATCTTACACCTTCATGCCTGGAGATTAAACGGGCAACCTGAATACTTTCTCTCTCCCGCCTGACGTGGTGGACGTTATACTATTGGCCAGGCGACACTCCACCAAGTCTATCTATTTCTATAGGTGGTCCAAATGTGTCAATTGGTGTGGGGAGAAATCTATTAACCCTTTGATGGCTAGTTTATCCAACATCCTTCAGTTTGCTCTCTCTCTCTAGCTCAGCAAGGCTATGCTGTGGCTACTGTGAAGATCTATTTATAGGTTTTGTTGGCGTTCCTTTACTTGCCGGATCAGCCATCCTTGTTTAAATCACCTATTGTGTTACGGTTCATTAAGGGTCTTACCAAGAAATTTCCGCCCACTCCATTTATTGTGCCTCAATGGGACTTAAATCTTGTCTTAACCTACTTGATGGGTTCTCCCTTTGAACCCTTGCACAAGTGTCCTTTGAGACTGTTGTCTTTTAAAACAGTTTTTCTAGTTGCCATTACCTTGGCAAGGAGGGTAAGTGAGCTTCAAGCTCTGAGTTCGAAACCCCCGTTCTTGACCATTCATGCTGAAAGAATGGTACTCAGGACCAGGGCTGCTTTTCTGCCTAAGGTTGTAACTCCCTTCCATCTGGGGCAGCCCATTACCCATCCTACCTTCTATCCTTCCCCTCACCCTTCCAAGGAGGATGAACAGCTTCACCGCTTGGACCCTAAAAGGGCGGTGAGTTTCTACCTCGATACAACGAAAGACTTTCCTGTGGATGACCAGCTCTTCCTGGGCTTCATTGTCTGCAGGAAAGGCAGAGCGGTGCACAAGCGCACCCTTTCCAGATGGATTATCATGTGCATCAAGATCTGTTACTCTTTGGGCGGTAAGGATCCTCCAGAGGGTATAAGAGCTCTCTCTACCAGAGCAAAGTCTTCTACTTCTGCCTTATCTAGGGGTGTTCCTGTGGAGGACATTTGTAGGGCGGCAACTTGGGCCTCCCTCCACACTTTTGCAAAGCAGTACTGCTTAGATTCCAAGGTGAGGAGGGATGGACACTTTGCGCGTTCCGTCCTTCAGGAATTTTTGGTATAGAAGGGTGGACACCCTCCTCCGGGAGTGGGGACTGCTGTGGGACTCTATTCACAAGGTGAGGAATCCACGGGCAGATGTTTCCATCAGAAGAACAAGTTACTTACCTTTGGTAACGCTTTTTCTGGTGGATACAGTATCTGCCTGTGGATTCCTTACTGACCCACCCGCCTCCCCGTTGTCCACCCTTGTATACCGGCAATGTTGATAATTTCTATCTGTTACTTTCAATGGAAGTGGTTTATTCTGTTTGCTTTGCTGCATTGATTTCACACTGTGTGTGTTGGTTTGAATACTGTGTACTGTGTATGCTGTATATATATTTGTGTCGGTCCGTCCGTGTGCCTCGAAGGCACGGAAAAAAGGGCGGAACTGATATCATCATGCCGACGAGGCTCTCTTATGGCTCCGGTGACGTCAGCGGAGCCACGAGCGGAGCCATGCTTCTGTGACGTCGTCCTTGTCGGCGTGAGAGCTACGAAAAATTTCCGAATGTTGCTGGCGCAGGGGATATTCACAAGGTGAGGAATCCACCCAACAAAAACGTTACCGAAGGGAAATAACTTGTTCATCAGGACATGTCCCCCACACCTGTACATGTCCTCCCTTTCATAAACACTGCACCCTGCCCATTGGGGTACCTAGGGCTTACCATAGGGGTGCCTTACATATAAGAAAAGGGAAGGTTAAGGCCTGGCAAGTGGGTACCCTTGCCAGGTCGACATGGCAGTACAAAACAGTGGCAGGTCTGAGATACATTTACAAGGCTACTCATATGGGTGGCACAATAAGTGCTGCAGGTCCACTAGTAGTATTTGATTTACAGGCCCTGGCATACTCAGTGCACTTCACTAGGGGCTTATCAGTAAATCAGACATGCCAATCATGGATAACCAATTATGTTCACAAATTACACAGAAAGCATATGCACTTTAGCACTGATTAGCAGTGGTAAAGTGCCCAGAGTCCTAAAGCCAACAACAACAGGTCAGGAAAAAATAGGAGGAAGAAGCAAAAAGTTTGGGGATAACCCTGCAAAAAGGGCCAAGTCCAACAGTCACATGGGATCGTATTCCAGAATTGTATATGCCGTGGCTTGGTCGTGGGTGGGGTATTGAGTAAGTGAGCATAGAGCCTTTAGCCCCTCCCGCTTGCCAAACAAATTTTTCAATCGGGGAAATATCTCTTGTCGCATGTCTGGGTGGAGGATCAAATGTTTCAGTTGAGTATATTCATATCTCTCCGAGGCTGGTAGACCAAAGTTTTGTTGGCAATTTTCAAAATAAGAATGCCCCATCCATGGAACAGGTCGGTGACAGTGAGGCATCCTCCTTTTCTCCACTGATCAAAGGGGCCTGGCGTGAGGGCTGATGAGAAGGCAGGGTAAAAGTGAATAGGAGTGCAAGGGGAGGGAAAGTTAGCCACCTAGCCAACTAATTCACGGTGCCCCACACCTTTAGGGTCGTTCGTTAGGTGTGCTAAAGTATGCGTTATGGGGTTGGTCTAAATTCGGTTTCCATAAAACATCTCATGAGTAACGACCAACCACTGCTCTAGCCATATGGAGCCAGTGTTTACCTGATTCCCTCATTGACCACACGGATATCACTCTTAGCTGTGCTGCCCTGTAATATAGGAGAAAGTCAGGCAATGTCAGTCCGCTAGCCTCTTTCGGTAGCCACAAGAGTTTATAGGGGAGCCGGGCTCTGCAATCCTGCCAAGTAAATCGGGTTACTAGATAACGATGGTCAGAAAAAAACTCCTGGTTCAGCTCTATGGTGATTCCTTTGAATAGGTATAAAAGTCACAGTAAAACAGTCATTTTGATGGCGTTGATACAACCTAACCACGATAAGTACATAGGTGCCGATCTTTTAAGGTCAGCTTTAAGTTGTTGAAGAAGGGGATAGTAGTTAGCGCGGTACAGATCAGAAACTTTGTGTGTTATTTTAATCCCCAGATATGTATCTACATTTCAGGTGGGGTAAGGACAACATGAGAAGAAAGGATTTGTGGAGATTAATGCGATAACCTGCCATTATTTCATAGCGGGCTGATTCTTGCTGTAGAGCTGATAGAGAGGAAAGAGGGAGGTGAGGGTGAGTAGCACATCATCCGAAAATTGGAAAATGTTGTGGTCTACAGGGCAAAAAGGAATGCCTCAGATCTTTGGGTGTAGCCCTTACTTTGGCTATGAGGGGTTCTATACTAAGAGCAAATAAAAGTGGTGAGAGTGGACACCATTGCCGCGCGCCATGTTCTAGCTGAAAGAAGTCCAAGCCCACTCCATTGATTAATACTCGTGATAGTGGATTTGCTTAGTTCACTTGAACCATGGCTACGATGTGTTCACTAATGTTGAATTAGCGGAGAGTGTGGAGGAGGAAGGACCAATCCAGTCGGTTGGAGGCTTTTTAGGCATCTAACACCAGAAGGATGGCAGGGATCGACCTGGTGGGCCATCATCCTTAGGTTATTATGAGCTTGTCTCCCTTGAATGAAGCCAGATTGGTACTGATGGACCAAATCCGCCAAAATGCTTTCTAGTCTGGCAGCGAGGATTTTAGTATAACGTTTTACATCTAAATTAAGTATCTCTATCGGTCTATAAGAGGCACAGTAATGAGAGTCTTTCTCTGATTTCAGGATGACTGAGATCAGAGCTTCACTCATCTAGGAAGTAACCATGCGGGTGGTGCTATATAGTTAAATAGGCGTGTTAGGTGAAGTACTAGATCATAGCTAAAGGTTTTGTAAAATTGGGCTATGAACCCATCCAGTCCCGGTGATTTGTGTAGTTTAAGGGCACTGATTGCCATTTGGACTTCATCTTCCCTGATCGCGCTACCTCGCTCCTCATTTTGATCAGCCATCACTTGGGGTAAATCGACTCCCCTCAAATATTATAGCTGTTTCTCCTCTCCCAGTGCCTCAGATGTGTATAGGGTTTGCTTTATCTTCTTCAGTTGTGGCTACATCCCACATTTCTTTATGGAGATGACTGATATAATCTTGCTCATATTTGGCATGTAATTGTTGCGCTGACTGGTTGCCCACCTTATTTACCTGATCATATGTAAACATGTTTAAGGTGTAGCAAAGTAAATTCTGCTCTATTTGAGTTAATTGCATTAAATTTCCCTCTAAGAGCCATAACCTTCCTCTGCGGTGCAAGGGTGGGAGTATCCTTGTGAGTCCACTCCACTATTTGGAGCTCTGTCTCAAGCGAAAATCTATGTTGGGTTTTTTGTTACGTTAATGTGGCTAAATAAGAGGCACATTTCCCTCTGATAACTGCCTCAAAGGCGTCCCATGTAGTGGCCAAGTTGGTATCTTTAGGGTCATTCAGGTGGGAAAATTCCTGGGTAGTTTTGCATATCTTGTCCCGGAAGAAGCGATCTCTGGTCAAAAATACAGGGAAAACCACTGACGGAGATAAGATGTGGGGCCGATCCAACCTAGTGTAAACGCTACAGGGGCGCAATCTGATAATGCAATAGGATAGACAGTGGAGGCCAAAATGGAATGTTCCAGTGATTGACTTGGAAATACAAATCAAGTCTTGAGAATTAGTGATGGGCGTGGGAGAAGAATGTGTAATCACAAATGGCAGGATGTGCTGTCCTCAGGGGTCTATTAAGCCAACTGACTGAATGGTTTGTTTTAGGGCTGCTGATTCAAAGGCCTCCCCCAGATCAAGCAAGAACAGGTCCGTACCCACTCTGGAGAGGTGTATCCCGTCTTCATCAAAACACCCTATGGACTTTGCGTGCAGTAACCCATGTCGGATGAAGCCAAACCCCCATGGCGCAACCTGATGCGGAACCTCTTCCCCAGCATAAGCTGGCTGCTGAGCATTGCCGCCACACCACCCATTTCCCTTGAATCACCCACCAAGGTAGGCATCTTTACCTACATTCCAGGGTCTCTCCCAGGTCCAGCAAAACACGTCCATGCCCACTCTGGACAAGTGTACCCCATCCTCTTCAAAACTCCCTGTGGACTTTAGCATGCAGCAGGCCATGCCTGATTAGCCAAACCCCCTCTGATCAGTGAATCTGCGCATGCCACTGTTAATTCCTGCGTGAGGTTTCCTGGCAACCCCTGACCGGGCCCCTCGCCACCCTAACAGTGGGGTTATCTCTGGCCATCAAAACACACAATTTGTTGCTTACTTACACCAGGACGGTTGCAGGGCGGTTGCAATTCTGGCAGCAGTGCCCTCCTACCTAGGAAAGTCAAGTCATTGCCTCGCAGGTGTATGACCAAATTGTTGGGAGAGGAGACACCACCCCTAGTCTGTGCCGCAACTTTAACAGCTAGCTGTTCCCACGCATGTCTGGGCCCCACAACCAAATTATCTCAGCAGTGTGCCGCAGCTTCTTCAGCAAGCTGTTACCACAACCAAATATACTTAGTGGTTGAAAACCCAGGCCTCCATTTCTTGAATTCCGCCCGTCGCGCCACTCACAGGACACACTGAAGGCCCTTCACCCAGACCTTTGATCCTGGCAAAATAAAGAAATGCTAGGTTTGCTAAACACCCTCTGTTGAGCACTGCACACCATTCTTTACAACTAATCCAGCTTTCACCTAATTTACCTAATAACACTGCACCCCAACAAACCTCAGGTGCCTCACAGGGGCGCCTATGGTATACTCCACATTTGCCTGTCCATAAAACAGTTACCCTATCTTCTGGCCACTCCCCTGGGTGGCTGCAGATGGAAGTACCTTTTAAATTGGTAAGGGGCGTGCTTTCAGCATGAACCAGAGTAACCCACTCCAGAAGGGCAAAGGGCCAGGTAGGGGGTGACCAGACCCACTGGGCCATACGTCTATCCCCCAGCTTGGTGCAACCCGAATACCCTACTGCCAAGCCTGGTTGGATTATGCCCTTTTCCCTACCCATTTTAAGGGAATACCACCCCGGCCGCCCTTTCTGGGCCATAAATTGGGACAGTAGTCCCCTTGAAAGCTGACCCCTCCCAAGGATATTGTGCTTAACTGAAGCAACCTGTATCATGCAAAGCTTTTGGATATGAGGACATGGAGTAACCTTTAAAAGATGTACCTGTACCCTTTTAACTATGAATGCAAAATGAGCTCCGATAGTAGTCTGTCTTTGTGATCCTAATCCTCTATTTCAGCACTATTCTGGTAACAGCACCCTTTTGGGAATGGCAAACTCACGCCCCAGCTGACTGAATATAGCCTCTTCGTACTTGGTCAAATGACCCGACAGACCTCAAACCCGGAGCGAGAAGATAAGGCCTGCTAACCTGCCCCCACTCTGGAAACAGCCTGTGCAAGCTTCGGGAAAGCCTGCCACCCCGAAACCCTCTCCGGCACCTGAGGGTCATTCAGTCGCTCCTAGGCCTGAAACTAACCAGGTTAACCTATGGATGGTGTTGATGAATGGACCCATCCCTTGGTGCCTGCTTGCAAACTGTCCCCTGCATCACCAAAGTACATGAAAACGACTGCAGGGAACATGCTGAGCAAGTCGTCCCCAATTGCTACCCCAGGTACCCACCCTCACAGGAGTGGCCCAGGGCCAGACTCCTGCTGAAGTATACCCGAATGCAGGCCTGTGTGTGGAAAAGCTACAATAGTTGAGTGAACAATACAAGCTGTTTGCCTGCCCTTTCTAAATATGGGAGTGCCCAATGTCCAATAACTTGTAGCCTTTGCTCTTTGTGTGGTGGCCCTCCCTGCGCAAGTGGCCTTTTCCTAAGAACCGGGTGATTGAAACCGTGGGCATGTTGGAGCTGAAGATGGGATGCCAAGCTGAGAGAAACCCCACGGGGAGACCGTGATGTCAAACCCCAGCCCCTGCAGTGGACGCTGTAGTCGTTGAGCCAGCAGAACCCAGGAATAAGAGGTCCTGCTCGGCTGACAGAGCCCAATCCCAGTCTAACTATGGATCGAGTCTGGATGATGTGTAGCCGACCGGCGCACCCACCCTGGTGTGGCTTACCCAGTATCTAGATTGGAAGTAACGTTGGGATGCGGGAGAGCAAAATGTAGGTGGCTTCATTACACTTTGTCAGCAAAAGTCCTATCACCAGTGTACCCCGCACCTAAGAGCACCTTGCACTACATGTCGACCGGGCCTCCACTGTGTAAAGCTTTCTCCTGTGTTGTCCATTATGAGCTGTGTTAGTTCATCCAGTCAACAAGCATTGAGGTAAACCCTAGTTGTGCCAAAGACCCTTCATACGTTGGTGACTGTCCCCACATGATATGTGCCTGCCTCACTTCTGATGCAATTCGGAGCCTGTGGCCCAGAGCAATGGATGTCTCTAGTAATGCAAACATAACAAGCAACGCAGTGACCCAAGACATACTTCTAATGTATCTGAGATTATGTTATTGGAGGACACCAGACAGGGAATATTCACGAGACTTCGGATGCCATAAGCAGCCATCGACGCTAGAAAGAATCATCAGATCCAGAAACCGGACCTAGGAGGTACACCCAGTTGACCCCTAAACCTACTTCCAACTGATCCTGAGCTGGAACATCCGCATGTGGCTAAACATGGCGACACCACTCCCCACAGAAACTCTCATTGAGCAAATGTTCGCTGAGATTATGGCCCCCAAACAATGTCACTCTCTCTATCCCTGGCCTTCCCTCATTGTGCTTCTTCTCACCCAATAAGGCTCTTCTGGGAAGCCGCTGCATCCCTACCTACCCAACAGGGTGTTACATGCACTGCTGCACACAACGGCGACCACCAATCAAAAAGGGAAGTTTGTAATCCTAGGATGTCACAATGAAATGTTGCCACTGCACCTTAAAACTGTATAACTGCCGCCTACCTTGAACCTTAACATCAGGGTTTGAAGCTATTACTTCCTGCTAACCCAATCCCACGCCATTACCCCCAATGGTGACAAATCATACCTTCTCGCCCGGTCATCCTTGCCACAGCAGACCAAAGTTAGCCAAGGTTTCAACTTGCGCGACACCGAGTAGGTCAGTTGCCCAGACAGAACTGATATTGATCAATTGAAACATACATGTTCCACGTTTTAACTCGCCCATCATGAGAATGAGTCTTGAACAAGAACTGGTGGACAGCCGGCCCACTGGGGGCAGTGGTCTGTCCAGTTCTCCTCTGAATTCTCCGCTATAGGGGCTCCAGATAGTCTCAGGTGTGTGAAAAGCCTTTCTAAAGTAGCCAACATAACGTTTATAAGTAGGTGACTGTCCCCCATTGTGGTACGACCAACCTAAGTACTGAAGCAATAAGGAGCATGAGGCCTGAAGCAATGAGTGTCTTTGTGTACTGAAAATCTTTATTAGCCACGCAAAGAACCATGGACATAGCCTAAGGTGCCACTGAAAATGTACGCATAACTGCATAGCTAAATGTGAATGCCTCCAAGGTAGGCTTTCTATAAGACATGATATGGATTGAATATCCTGCCCGTAAAGTGAGCTGCTCGCGCCTAAATTAGGACAAAGTGTGATCACCCGTGGTGGCACAATCATTGCAGGGTCCTGTCAGCAGAACAAACTAAACCGCACACCCCCTCTCCCCACGATATGCCCATGTAGCATGCGGCCTGGAGATATGCTGGGACCCATGTAGGAGACCAGATAACGCTGTAAAATTAACAAGTGGAACCAGGTACTACCTTGCTTGCCTCATAACATGGAAGAATAAGGTTAAAGACCCACTGTGATGTGTTCACCAATGGGGAAACATGGGAGAAGCACACTAGGGGGATGAAGGGACAGCACAATCTCCCCCTGGCACGCCAAATCATGCAGGTGACCAGACACCAATTTTTAGACCTTTATCATCTCATAAGGGCCTAGCCATGGAAGTGATGGCCTAGCTCTCGGTCCTAAGCGTTTAGGATAAGTCTGCTCCCCCTGCTTGAGGTAGCGCCAGTAAAAGGACCCCATCTGATGAGGGTACCGCAGGGATGGGAACACTATTTGGGTCATTGCACACAATGTACAAAGGCATCACACTGGAGAAAGTGTGTAGTGAAGATGATCATGCCCCCTCCGGCCCCTAAGGCCAAATGCCGAAATCCTAGCCCTTGGGCTTTGGCTCCCACCTCAGGATGCTTCACGTATTAGTGGGAGGAAACCTATTAACTTGTAAATGTAAAATTCTTGCGGGGGCCAAACAGCGCCAGCAGGACCTTCCAGCATATTTCCGCCAAAGCGGCCCCTAACCCTTCCTGCACCAGTGTAGGCACCCCGCGACAACATATGCCTAGGCGCTGTGTCATGGCGCTCGAACCCCAAAATAAGACCGAGCCACCCTCTCACCTGCTAATCTACTTTCAAAAACGGCGTCAGGGCAGCAGAACAAAGAGGGCGACCACAGTGGCGTGACAAGGGGGTGACACCCTCACATGGGGTGACACCATCTGGTCGAAGGTGAGGGCGAACACCGTTTTACTGGCAATGCTTTGTCAGAAGATGGGGTTTGAAACCAATGCGGCTTCCGCGTGTTTCTTCTGGATCCATGAAACGGGGGGGGGGGGGGGGGGGGGGGTTGGCTGGCAGCAAAACTGTAGCAGGTTTCGGAGACCTGGAAACCCCAGATTTCGGAGGATGATGTTGGGGCAGCCCCTTACTGCAGCAAGAACAGGTTCCTATCCATACAACGATTGAACGGTCGCTTTTCCTTTTTTTTATCTTAAAAGATGTACATTTTTATAAAGCTTACAAAATATAAAAACTGAAATTGTGAAGTTGTTAGTTTATGATCTTTGACACCTCTCACCCTAGTTTAAACTGAGGACTGCTGAGGACGGGAGACATGGGCAGAAGGCAACTGGCTTTGGCTCACTGGGGCTTATTCACAAAGGCGTTCTGGGGTGGCTAGAGTACTCTTATATGCCTTTGTGTATTGACCCCCAAAACATCTGAATTGGAAATATTCAAGCAATATTCATATAGAATGAGTACAAATAGAAAGGACTGTGCCTTCTCTCCACTTTTACCAATAGGGAGTTGAACGTTTCAGGCCGATTTACAAAGGCAGGTAGGATGTGTGTAACAGTACTCCTTTGGTACTACTTCCTGTGCTCATAACTTCTTTGAGAATTGACTTTAAAGTGCAAATGCCTTGGCAAAAGACAAGAATTCCACTTTCATTAAAACAGAGGCCCTGGAATCAGACCAACACCATAATGGCAGAAAACATCAGAACCTATAGGCTGTCAGCAGGTGAAACCCCTCTTGTCTCTGGAGATGAGTATCATTGGCAACAGGTTATTTTATTTATTTATTTAATGCATTTTTATGTAGCGCAGACTTCTGCTAAAGGTGTTAGAGCGCTTCACAATAGGACCAAGTATGCTAGATGAGAAGAATATTACATATTTACACATTACAGAAACAAACGAGAAACAAGAAAAGGTAAAATAAAACAATAGACAGTTAGAACCAGACTAACATTAAAACAGAGAGCAGAGCACCAGCCAACTGATGTTAGAACTGGGGGGTTTGTTTTAGAGGTCAGAGTTGACAAGCAGCAAGGGCCTTAGCTTTCAGGGTGTCCCATCATGGACGTCAATTCACAAAAATACCACTTTACAAATGCTAACACATTCACACACTCTTGCGCACCTAAAAACACTCTCACCCGCAAGCTTACATACATGTATATTTAACAGCATTTTTTTACTTACCTTAGTGTCCAGATAGGGTCATATTCCAACTAATGTACTCCATTTTTCATTACACTAACAGTGGATAATATAACTAAAAATTGACAGATACCAGCCAAGTGGTGCTCCAACCAGCTTCCATTAGGAATAGCTGGCCCTGTGTTCCAGGCACTGATTTTGCCACCTCTGAGGTCAGGGCTCGCAAAAGCAGTGGCAGAGTAGCAAGGGGCAAGCCATGGGTTGCAGCTGCGACTCCAAATTGACGTCTATGTGCCCCATTGTCATGGCAGGGCTATTATCAAGGAGGGAGGATTAGCCATTAAGAAGCCTGTACACATGGGGTGACACCATCTGGTTACGCTGTGCAACACAGCTCTGCTCGAAGGTAAGGGCGAGTGTGTCTTCTGTGTCTATTTAAACGTGTCCTCTCAGTGTCGCACGCACAAATGCAAAGCACATTTCATGAGTTATTTCAGTCACTTTGTGAAGAGCGAGAACTGTGAGGGGGAAATCATTGGGGGGGGTGGAGAAGGCGATGAGGAAATGTTTAAAAGAGCAGCACGCTGGGGAGGGGGGGTGCCGGTGGGGGAGGGGTGCAGGCGGAGGGGGAGGGATGGTGCAGGCAGAGAGGGAGATGGTGCAGGCATAGGGTGAGATGGTGCAGGTGGAGGGGAGAGATGGTGCAGGCAGAGGGAGAGATGGTGCAGGCAGAGGGTGAGATGGTGCAGGCAGAGGGTGAGATGGTGCAGGCAGAGAGGGAGATGGTGCAGGCAGAGGGGGAGATGGTGCAGGCAGAGGGTGAGATGGTGCAGGCAGAGAGGGAGATGGTGCAGGCAGAGGGGAGATGGCGCAGGCAGAGGGTGAGATGGTGCAGGCAGAGGGGGAGATGGTGCAGGCAGAGGGGAGATGGTGCAGGCAGGGGGGAGATGGTGCAGGCAGAGGGAGAGATGGGGCAGGCAGAGAGAGAGATGGCACAGGCGGAGGGAGAGATGGTGGAGGCAGAGGGAGAGATGGTGCAGGCAGAGGGGAGAGATGGTGCAGGTGGAGGGGGGGTGGTGCAGGCAGAGGGGAGATGGTGCAGGCATAGGGTGAGATGGTGCAGGTGGAGGGGAGAAATGGTGCAGGCAGAGGGTGAGATGGTGCAGGCAGAGGGAGAGATGGTGCAGGCAGAGGGTGAGATGGTGCAGGCAGAGAGTGAGATGGTGCAGGCAGAGAGGGAGATGGTGCAGGCAGAGGGGGAGATGGTGCAGGCAGAGGGTGAGATGGTGCAGGCAGAGAGGGAGATGGTGCAGGCAGAGGGGAGATGGCGCAGGCAGAGGGTGAGATGGTGCAGGCAGAGGGGGAGATGGTGCAGGCAGAGGGGGAGATGGTGCAGGCAGAGGGGGAGATGGTGCAGGCAGAGGGGAGATGGTGCAGGCAGGGGGAGATGGCGCAGGCAGAGGGAGAGATGGGGCAGGCAGAGAGAGAGATGGCACAGGCGGAGGGAGAGATGGTGGAGGCAGAGGGAGAGATGGTGCAGGCAGAGGGGAGAGATGGTGCAGGTGGAGGGGGGGTGGTGCAGGCAGAGGGGAGATGGTGCAGGCAGAGGGGGAGATGGTGCAGGCAGAGGGGAGATGGCGCAGGCAGAGGGAGAGATGGGGCAGGCAGAGGGAGAGATGGCACAGGTGGAGGGAGAGATGGTGGAGGCAGAGGGAGAGATGGTGCAGGCAGAGGGAGAGATGGTGCAGGTGGAGGGGAGATGGTGCAGGCAGAGGGAGAGATGGTGCAGGCAGAGGGAGAGATGGTGCAGGCAGAGGGGAGATGGTGCAGGCAGAGGGTGAGATGGCGCAGGCTAAGGGAGAGATGGTGCAGGCAGGGGGTGAGATGGTGCAGGCGGAGGGGAGATGGTGCAGGCAGAGGGGTCATGGTGCAGGCAGAGGGTGAGATGGTCCATCCGGTAAGTTGTGAGGGGGTGACACCATGAGTTACCCGCACCGGGTGACACCAGCCCTAGTGACGCCACTGGGTGACAAGTGGGCCGGAGAGGTATAAGTACTTCGCCCACCGCCCCACTCCTGCTCGGAAGTAATGAATGCATGTAAACCCTAGAAGGTCCCAAAACACTGGTCGGCTGACTTGTGTGCCATTGTGTGGCACTAAGAGGGGCCGCCCTCTTAGGAGGGTCCCCTTCGTGGGCCTGGGGCAGCCCTGCATTAGTGAGTTTGTGTTCATTTCGGCAGCCACACATAACAAAAGAAATAAGCGGCTGCCATTCTCGAACCTGAAGGTGCCTCACGCATGTTTTAAAAGCTGTTGCAGGAAAGCAGGTCATGTCTGCAGTAAGACAAAATAATTACGGAAAATTGTGCTCACAGACTAAATAAACATACCGTCTAATCACACAAGTAAAAAGACCAGTCCTCATGGGTGCCGCAGACAAATGTTATCACGCTGTGAGCGATTTTCTAAGTCTTCGCATTGTAACAATGTAGCTTAGAGGTGGAGGGGTGAGATGGTGCAGGCAGAGGGAGAGATGGTGCAGGCAGAGGGTGAGATGGTGCAGGCAGAGAGGGAGATGGTGCAGGCAGAGGGGGAGATGGTGCAGGCAGAGGGTGAGATGGTGCAGGCAGAGAGGGAGATGGTGCAGGCAGAGGGGAGATGGCGCAGGCAGAGGGTGAGATGGTGCAGGCAGAGGGGGAGATGGTGCAGGCAGAGGGGGAGATGGTGCAGGCAGAGGGGAGATGGTGCAGGCAGGGGGGAGATGGTGCAGGCAGAGGGAGAGATGGGGCAGGCAGAGAGAGAGATGGCACAGGCGGAGGGAGAGATGGTGGAGGCAGAGGGAGAGATGGTGCAGGCAGAGGGGAGAGATGGTGCAGGTGGAGGGGGGGTGGTGCAGGCAGAGGGGAGATGGTGCAGGCATAGGGTGAGATGGTGCAGGTGGGGGGGAGAGATGGTGCAGGCAGAGGGTGAGATGGTGCAGGCAGAGGGAGAGATGGTGCAGGCAGAGGGTGAGATGGTGCAGGCAGAGGGTGAGATGGTGCAGGCAGAGAGGGAGATGGTGCAGGCAGAGGGGGAGATGGTGCAGGCAGAGGGTGAGATGGTGCAGGCAGAGAGGGAGATGGTGCAGGCAGAGGGGAGATGGCGCAGGCAGAGGGTGAGATGGTGCAGGCAGAGGGGGAGATGGTGCAGGCAGAGGGGGAGATGGTGCAGGCAGAGGGGGAGATGGTGCAGGCAGAGGGGAGATGGTGCAGGCAGGGGGGAGATGGCGCAGTCAGAGGGAGAGATGGGGCAGGCAGAGAGAGAGATGGCACAGGCGGAGGGAGAGATGGTGGAGGCAGAGGGAGAGATGGTGCAGGCAGAGGGGAGAGATGGTGCAGGGGGAGGGGGGGTGGTGCAGGCAGAGGGGAGATGGTGCAGGCAGAGGGGGAGATGGTGCAGGCAGAGGGGAGATGGCGCAGGCAGAGGGAGAGATGGGGCAGGCAGAGGGAGAGATGGCACAGGTGGAGGGAGAGATGGTGGAGGCAGAGGGAGAGATGGTGCAGGCAGAGGGAGAGATGGAGCAGGTGGAGGGGAGATGGTGCAGGCAGAGGGAGAGATGGTGCAGGCAGAGGGAGAGATGGTGCAGGCAGAGGGGAGATGGTGCAGGCAGAGGGTGAGATGGCGCAGGCTAAGGGAGAGATGGTGCAGGCAGGGGGTGAGATGGTGCAGGCGGAGGGGAGATGGTGCAGGCAGAGGGGTCATGGTGCAGGCAGAGGGTGAGATGGTCCATCCGGTAAGTTGTGAGGGGGTGACACCATGAGTTACCCGCACCGGGTGACACCAGCCCTAGTGACGCCACTGGGTGACCAGTGGGCCGGAGAGGTATAAGTACTTCGCCCACCGCCCCACTCCTGCTCGGAAGTAATGAATGCATGTAAACCCTAGAAGGTCCCAAAACACTGGTCGGCTGACTTGTGTGCCATTGTGTGGCACTAAGAGGGGCCGCCCTCTTAGGAGGGTCCCCTTCGTGGGCCTGGGGCAGCCCTGCATTAGTGAGTTTGTGTTCATTTCGGCAGCCACACATAACAAAAGAAATAAGCGGCTGCCATTCTCGAACCTGAAGGTGCCTCACGCATGTTTTAAAAGCTGTTGCAGGAAAGCAGGTCATGTCTGCAGTAAGACAAAATAATTACGGAAAATTGTGCTCACAGACTAAATAAACATACCGTCTAATCACACAAGTAAAAAGACCAGTCCTCATGGGTGCCGCAGACAAATGTTATCACGCTGTGAGCGATTTTCTAAGTCTTCGCATTGTAACAATGTAGCTTAGAGGTGTGCTTTAAGTTGGTCTGAGGAGCCCTCAAGACAATCCACTCGTTGTTCAAGGCATTTGGTGTTGAGGTCAAGTTTACGAGTTCCAATGGAGTCCACATCTTGTTGCAGAGTAGTGAGTTGTGAGTTGAGACTCGATCGTAAAGCCTGTAGGGAGCTGGCAAGGTCCGCCTTGAGTTCCTCTCACAACTCTTTTTTAAAGTCCTGAAGGGAAGGAAGGACCTCCTCTTTAGTTAATGCAATTTTGCTTTCCGTTGCTTCGGAAGAGTGTGTGTCTTGTACTTCAGCTGGTTGAAAGTAGCTTGACTCTCTATTTGTTTGAGTTTTATTCAGAGGCATGTAGAATGTAGCTGAGGTCGCTGGTGAAAGAGTTACAAACCAGCCCTCACCAAGATACTCCTACCTAGTGGGATTGTGGGAAGTCAAACAGTGGGTCTCTGCCTTCCTCATTTCAATGGTTTTCACTCACTAGGAAGGTGAGGGAGGACAGTCTGCTTGGATTGCGACTTGTATGTTCCTCTGGTGAGGGCTAAAGTAGCTGGAGTTTTGAGCTTGTCCCGTTATGTAGGTGGGCTTCTCTGAGAGGGGAGAGCACCTGGTAGTGCATCTCAGACTTACTAGGGGTCTACGACCATCCCTCTTCAACCCCTTCATGAAGTTTAATGGCGATAGGTCTGAGATGGATATTAGGCGTAGGTAAAAGCGGTAGACGTTTTGATGCCTGTCACCTACTATGAAGCAGACCAGAGCGACATAAAAGTGGCTACTGCACTACTTAGCTCCTTTCGTGTCCAGCTTCACCTCTCACCTCTAGGTGTGGAACCGGGGCATAGTACTTCTCAGGGCAGTAGGCGGTCCACAGTCCCACCTCTCAGCCAGATGCGTAGAGTCCACGGGTGCTTGGTCAAGGGGTAGTCACAAGTTATCCAGCATGAGGGATGATAAGCAGGAACTCGCTGCTGCTGTTGGTACCCTATTCATAATGCTGCCATGACCTTGATGCTCAGCAGGTGCGTCCCCAGCTGGGATTTTGGCCCCCAGGTCTCTAGTGTGGTAATGGTGGCTCCAATTGCCATCTCTGGAGCTTACACATGGCGCGTACTCCATTTTAGAATCCGGCGACAGGGCCCCACCCGAATCGTCTGGGCTGTTTAGGACGTGTG
Source organism: Lissotriton vulgaris (assembly GCF_964263255.1). Classification (NCBI taxonomy): domain Eukaryota; kingdom Metazoa; phylum Chordata; class Amphibia; order Caudata; family Salamandridae; genus Lissotriton; species Lissotriton vulgaris. The sequence continues at coordinate 1,095,382,632 of NC_141685.1, forward strand.
ACTCATTCACTGACTCCAGAACACCCCCCCTATGGGATGTCTGTCTTGAAGGCTGGGGTGCTTGCAGGTAGGGATTGTTATACAGCTCCCGGGAAGGGCACAGCAGGTTTTGAAGCATTGAGGGCCACCCGGCTCCACAACTCTATATTGTGCAGATACAAGTTGGTTCAGCTCACTCTTTGTTGCTTGTCGATTTCCCGCTTGCGATGTTGTGGAAAGGAGGAGCTCTGAAGTGGCAGGCCACCTGGCTGTCCGTGGTGTCCCTTTCAGTCCTCGGGACAAGGGGGCAGTCGCTGCCAAGATGGAGGCTGTGAGACCACACTGCTGTTATGGTGGCATTTGCGGGGCTAAGGTAGCAGCCCCTTTGGTGCCCCTGGTTCTCTGTACCCTCCGCACCATCACCAGGTTGGCTTGTTGCTGGAAGGCACCTGATACCTTGATCTATTAGTCGAATGCAGCGGAGCTCATACGGATCACGTCCGTGCAGCCATGATGGTTGGTCACGCCACCCCTTTACGGCCTCTTTTTAATTATCCAGAGAGGTTGGAGTCTTATTTTTTTAGGTCTGGTGTAAACCAAGAACTTTTGAAGTCTCTAAAATTATATATATAGTCTATTTACTTGCATGGGTAATTAGTCAGCCCTCTTTATCCATTGGTCTGTAGTTGTGTTAGTCACTTTTTTTTCTGCCCACTACAGCACACATCACGAGGCAATAGGTGAGCCTACTTCAGCCATTGGCTAACTTCACTGTGAGTGATCACATTCCGCTCTTTCATAAAGTACACATCAGCATACAAAGTAGTTCCAATAATGCTAGAGTCACCACTGGAAATGTGTGCTGATAAGGTCCCAAAAGTTATTTTGCTTTTTATATTTTTTTTAGACAGGCACGTTTTGCGAAAGCAATGATGAAACAAGACAAGCTCTGACAAGCCCAAAATGCTGTCAGCCGATGCCAGGCCTATTGGTTTGCCAATGCTTAAGAAGGCAATCCATTTATTAGCAATGGGAATAAATCTGTCTTGTCCCACCATAACTGTTGACTCTGCAATCAAGGTGAAGACAGAGGTTAATAAAAAGCATGATCCCATAAATGTGAACGAGCCCTGTCTCTGCATACCTGGCCTCCCTGTCACTCCCCAATGGGGGTGAAGGCAGATGTTTAAGAGGGCGAACCCATAAAGGTGAATGAGAAACATTTCTTGCATCTATCTGTATACAAAGCTCCCTCTCGACTCTCCAACAAGACTGAAGACATTTATCTGAAAGGATTATTCAATTTAAGTGAAAGGGAATACCTGGTCTCGTGTAAGTCTCCAATTATAGTTAATTCAGATGTGTAAGAGGGCAAACTCAAATCAGAAGTAAACAACTTTAGGAGGGTGGTACGGAGATGCGAAGATGGAGCTCTTTTGAAGACTATAAACAAATTTGGCTTGTTAGGGTGATACCTTCCAAATGAGAGCAAACTAACGGGGTGTGACTGGCTCACAGAAACGTGTTCCTGGCTGACACAAGGCTTCCAAATGGCTCACACGAGGCATGTCCCTAGTTGGATAATATGAATCTGACCTACTCCTACGACAACCTACCTCTGGCTCACATAACACCACTTCCTGTTCCTGGGTGACACATAAAAATATATTAGGCATATCTCTGACAGGGTGACTTCTGACCTTATACTGGCTGAAAGGAGACCAGACCCGTGCTCTGGGTGACACGAGGTCTGTTCTTGAGTGAGATGAAGCCTTCCCCCCGAATCACACAGCCTGCTGCTGGTTCTGGGTAAAATGAGGCTGGGGTTTCATGCGAGGCAGTATTTAACTGGCATGAGGCCTGCCTCTAGCTCATATTAGATTTGTTCCTGACTCACACGAAGAGCCTTGTCCCTGAGTAGCACAAAGGCTCCCCTGACTGGGTGACCCATGGTCTGCTCCTGGCTCACGTGAAGCCTGACTCTGGGTGCAAAGAGGTATGCTCCAACCACTACGTGATGGGGACACCTCTAGGTAAAATGAGTCAGGTCTCTGGCACAGGCCTACTCCTTGCTCACATGAAGCGTGCACCTGGCTCTAAGCAACATATAGCTGCCAGGTTACCTTCGTTCATGTATTAATTTTACTAGCTGTTTCTGCCCATTGTTTTCCTTTGCATTCTGCGACTTGTAGTCCTGGGGTTAATAACTTAATGAAAGAAGTGCAAGTAGCCAATGACCCCCCCCCCTTGATTCTCTGGGTCTAACCTCGCTATCTCACTCAGCCCCCAGTCTGCCACCAGCCCATTGCAATCGCTCGACAGTGCTCCATGTCTATTGTTCATGCTCTTTAATGGTTAATTCCCTTTCTTCTCTTTCCACTTTCATTGTTCTCCCTCCAACCCCTTTCCCCACCCTCCCCGTTCCCAATTAGTCTTGTTTATTTTGTCAAACCTCCCAAAGACTGTTAGGGGGAATTTTCATTCTTCAGGAGGCTACAGCCCTTGCCCAGCTCACACTGAAACCACCAGACTGCGAAACCCAAGGAGCTATTATTCTGTGATTTACTATGCATGGTTTGAGTGAGCCGACCTCTCTTCACTTATCCAGTTATACAGCAAGGACCAGTCACATATATACCCGGACAATGTGTTGTTTTCATATAACATGTTTCCTTTATCCTCTGGTTTTATAACTCCTTCATGTGAGTTGAAATTCAACATACTGCCAACGTAATGCAATTGCCAGATGCTTTTTTATTTATTTATTTTATTTTCCATTCCTGTGTCCACTATCCACACATTCTAAAAAACATGAAAGGAGTTCAAGTCTCGCATTGTAAAGAAAAAACCTGGGCTGGAGCAGCCAGTCATACCCGTGCCTGGGCAATCTCGCAGGAAGTGGTGACATGACGCATACTTCGTCCCACGAAGCATGGCTCTGTCAGGCCTCTGATTGACAGGAAGCTTGCCCTTGGCTGTAGGTTACACGAGGCCTGCCCAACGTATGTGTGACGTGAGGTCTCCTTGGGTGAGAAAAACATTTCCCTTTGCCACATACATCCTGCCCCTGAGTGACTGAATGTCTACCCCTGTCTGGGCGACATGAGCCCCCCCCCCCTCCCCCCGCCCAGCTCTGAGTGACACTCGGCTTGCTTCTGGATGCGGGTGGCATTTGGTGAGTCTGGCCTGGCAGTGTATGAGGGATGCTCCTGCTCACATGTGGCCCACAGTGGTCTAGAGAGCTGCCCTTGAATCACGTGACACCAGACCCTTGGCGGTAACAAGGGGGTGTTTTGGCCCTGCACCTGGGTCACGCACTAGGCCTACTCTCGGCATGGTCCTCGATGCTTGCCTCCTGTAGCGTCCTTGTCCTCTCAGTGCGTACGTGCAGCGGGTCCTGTTTACTAACAGAGGCTCCCTCCCTTCTCTGCTTCTCATTGGCGCAGACCTCGGACGGCCCCGCCCCTCATAGGCCCGTCACCCGGCACACCCCCAACCGGCCCTTCTCCTTCCCTGGCCGGTGTTTGATGACAGTCGAGCCCGAGAGCTGCTGGAGATGGGGGAACGCGGAGCACGGCGCACCCTCTGCCTCTTTGACGTGGACGGCACCCTAACGGCGGCCAGGCAGGTAGGACCCCGCACACGGATCCGCTGCATGGGACCCGTTTGTGCCTCACCTCCAAGCTGGTCTGTGACAGCACTGTCTGTGCCTCTCCGGGGAATGACCCAACGAAACCGGTCTTTCCTGCCTCAGAGCCGGAGATCTACGACCCAGGGTGACCTCTGACCCCCAGGATCGGCCTCGAGCCCCAAGAAACAGATGTGCCAGAACCAGTCTGGGACAGGCTCACCCCCCCCCCCCCCCCCAATAATTGTCAGCCCTCGGCTGTACCACACCGCTCACAATTTCGAGCCTCCAAGTAAGAAGAGACGGAGTCCTCCTGTGCGCGAGGAAGGTTTGCATAGTGATTGGTCCCATTCAAGTCTGTGAAATGCATGTTGCTCGTTTTTATGAGTAAGTGGGGCTGCCCTGCCGGGAACGGCATCCGGGCGCTAATGAGCTCTGCTCACCCATGACTACATCCAGCCACTTCTCCAGCCCGCCCTCTATCACCCAGTTCTTGATTCCGACTCCCAAACCCTGTCTCTGCTCACTGCCCCCGTCTGCTGCCCCACCCCTGTGCCACAAGCAGGGCCGGCTGCAGCCCAGAGAAGAACTTCTCCCCGAGGAATGGCTAGCATGTAATTGCCACATAAATTGAGTCTGAGTTTCAGACCGCAGAATCCGTGAAACCAGAGGATCAGCTCTGCTGTGAAATGTGTGTCACTGAAGGGATAGTTCTGCTAAGGCATAAGCCACTGAGATTTGTGTATCTGAGGAATGGCTATATTTTCGTCAGGAGCATGTAAGCTTTGTAGATCTTAAGGGTGAGTCTTCTGCTGGCGACCGTAATTCCAAAGACAACACAATTCCAACCATACACTGAAATAATGCACCCTGGACTCTTTTCCCCGCTGGTCTTGCAAGATCTTGAGCTACTGCTAACTAAGACCAAGTCTGGTTCCCCTCTGGATACCTTGCCTCTGAAAGTCATCAAGCAGTGTAGGGAGACCCTCCTACCACCGTTGCTAGAGGTAATGAATCTAGCCATCAGAGATGGTATTTTCCCAATAGAATGGAAGAAGGCGGTAGTAAAACCCCTGTTGAAAAAGGCCTCTTTGGATCCGGGGGTCCTAAAAAACTTCCGGCCTATCTCCCTGCCCCAGCGAAGATGCTTGAGGCACATCTTAACAAGCATCTTGCCGTTTTTGTGGAAAGCTCAGGATGCCTAGACTCCACCCAGCATGGATTTAGGAGAGAATTCAGCACCGAGTCAGCCCTCACCATCGTGCTCGATAAGATCCGCACAACAGTAGATGAGGGTCAGACCGCTCTCCTGGTCCTGCTAGATCTAACTGCGGCCTTCGACACCCTCTCCCCTTCAGTACTTACATCTCGGCTGAAGGAGGTGGGGGTGAAGAACGCAGCTCTGGATCTCTTGACCTCTTTCCTCACGGGGAGGGAGCAAAGAGTCAAGCTAGGGGAGTTCCTATCTCCATCCCGACCAGTGCTATGTGGGGTTCCTCAAGGGTCAGCACTTAGCCCTACCCTTTTTAATATCTATGTTACCCCACTAGCCAAACTAATAAGATCGTTCGGGATGGAGGTAGTCTCTTATGCAGACGACACTCAAATCCTCGTCTCTCTTCCCCATTCAGATGAACTAATCGCCTCCAAGTTTAGATCTTGTATGGAGGCGGTCGGTCAATGGATGATCCAGAACTCTCTCAAACTGAATGGGGAGAAGACTGAGGTGATGGTGTTTGGGGGGAAAGAAAACATCTGGTCAGCCAATTGGTGGCCTGACTCTCTTGGAACATGTCCTTCCCCTACAACTTCTGCTAAGAATCTCGGGGTGCTGATAGACCCTGCCCTTGACCTAGGCAGCCAGGTGAGCAGAACCGTCTCCACCTGTTGGGGCTTGATCCACACCCTACGCAGGATCAGGAAATATCTCTCCTTCCAGGCATGGAAACAAATAGCCGTTGCCCTCATTGGCTCGCGCCTGGACTACTGTAATGCTCTGTATGCTGGACTTAACAAAGGCCAGCTGCAGCGCTTACAAGTAGTCCAAAACGCCATAGCCATATTTGTCCTGGATGTCCCCAGACGCTCTTCGGCCACTGCAGCTAGGAAAACGCTGCATTGGCTGCCGGTAGAACACCGAATCCGGTTCAAGGTTCTTTGCATGACCTATAGAGCCATCGCCAAAAATAGCGACACCGGAATAGGGTCCATCATCTCCCACTACATCCCCCGTAGGAACCTGCGTTCCTCTGGGAAACTGCGTCTGACAGCCCCCCGTGTACGAAGAGCCAAATGGGGTGGCAGAGCCTTTTCCACCCTTGCTCCTAAGTGGTGGAATGAACTTCCTCTGGACCTGAGATCTCTCCCGTCCTTACAGAATTTCCGTACTGCTTTAAAAACTCTCCTCTTTCGGCAAGCATATATGTAAGGTCTCTTGTCTTTTTCCTGATTATTCCCTTATCATTTTTTGCTAGGCGCCTTGATACCTGCGGGTTACTGTTCTGCGCATTATAAATGTCATTTCAATTCAATTCAGTGTATTACGCTATCCCTGTGGATAAGCACTTCAATATGCCACATAGGTTCATATAGATGCTACAGTAAGTATGATTTTAAGGGCAGATCCACATTCTGTGGTATGCACCTGTAAGCTGTGCAGCCTGAGGTAAGCTGTACTCTAATGCATGTTACTGTGCGATTTATGTAACCTGGAGGATAGCTGTGCTGTCTTAATCCCCTCACCTCAAATATCTGTGTGTGTAGTCAAATAGATAGTTGTGCTGCTTGTGAGCTGAGCCTGAAATGCTGTATAAGATGAGATGTTGCATTGCTGTCTAAAGCCTGAGACTGGACTGTAGGTTTAGCATATGAACCAGATGGATGTGCTCTCTGTTTCCTAACCTGCGAGATGTGTGAACGCTGAGAGGTAGCTGTGCTGTTGGTGGTCTAAGTCAGCACGACCTGTGTAACCCGAGAGACTGGCTCTGTGGTCAGAGCATATGAGATCTTTGCAGCCCGAGGAAAAGTCCTTCTGAAGCTTAAAATATATGTTCAACTCAAAGGAGACCTGTGCTGCCCGAGCCTTTGAAATCTGTCTAAACTGAGGAAAAGGCACACCTTTCATACTCAGAATATTTGAGATTTAAAGTAGGCCAGGTCTTTTGAATGCGTGAGATTATTAACCTATTTGGCTGGTACGACCGTGCCCTCTGGCACGGTTAACAGAGCGTCTCTGTTGGACTCTGCACCTTTCCCTGGTACACAAACACTTTAACTTCTCTGTTACGTCATCCCTCCTCCTACCACCCCCTGCTCTGCTTTTATACCTGAGACAGCTGATCGTCTCCACACTTTGCGGGCTTTACACCCCCTCCCCCCCCTTTGCATTTATTCAATTTTTCTGTGTACTCTCCTTGAGTCGAACCGAGCATCTCTTCAGAGCCTTCCAGCGCAGTCACATGTCTGTCTTCATTTTCCTGGAACTAAGGTCTCTAGAACAGAAACAGCCCCACCAGATAACCTTTCCAGAGTATAAACTGTCCTCTAGATGAGATATGCAAACCAGTACACAGTTCCCTCAAGGTGGCCCTCAGAACTGGACACGGTTCACCACACCCGTCCTTCAGAAAAGGACATGGTGTTCCAGGCATGGTTTCCACAACGAGGCCGTATAATATGAATGTGTTAGTGGAATGCAATGGTTTTAATTAACTATGCAAATAAACTTGACTTTGAGACCAATATTGTATATTACTTAACCAAGCATTGGCTAGGCCAACAGGTCTGGTGTTGATAATGTGCTTTGTCAGTGCAGGTTTTGTTTTGTCAAAAAATATTTTTGAGGAACTCTCAGGCCCTTGTCAGTATAAAAATAGACACTGGCTAAAGGCAAAATTATTTGACATAAAATGGCTCAGTGTCTTATGTAAGTTCACACATGGAATTCGAAACAGAGCCAGGCTCTGTCTAAGGGACTGAGAGTTCTAGCGAAGAAAAATATTTCTGTATTTACAATACACATATTATACCCTGTCCCAAACATACCCGCACTTCACCCCCACCCTTGGCCCTCTCCACACTCTTCACCTCCCTCTGGAAAGGACAGGTGTAGAGACATAACGCACTCACTCTGTTCATATCACACATAGGCCCACCCTTTAAAAGCATGCCTATTACATCATCATTTCATAACTGATCTTTGTACAATAATAACACAAGCTGCTTATTGCTGCAGTTGGTGCTTAATTTGCGCCTGTGGTTGCAGGTAGTGGGCACCAGCACTCCTTTGCAGTGACATATTTTTAATCATCAGACTGACCCAGAGGAAGACACAGAACGGCAGAAAAAGGAAGAAAAAAGGAGGAAGAACATTATTGGAAAAGGGGTCAAAGGGGGAAAGCAGAAATGGAAAAGTACATTTCCTCCGGGTCCCGCGTCTCTGCTCCTGCTCTCCTGTGTCTGACTCCAGGAACAGGAAGCAGGCAGCCAAGCTCCCTCCCCTAATCCAATGCCTATTACATCATCATTTCACAACTGATCTTTGAACAACAATAACACAAGCTGCCTGTTGCTGCAGGCGGTGCTTAATTTGCGCCTGTGGTTGCAGGTGGTGGGCACCAGGACTCATTTTCAGTGACATATTTTTAATCATCAGACTGACCCAGAGAAAGCAACCAAACAGCAGAAAAAGGAAGAAAAAAGGAGGAAGAAAATGATTGGAAATGGGAGAAAGCAGTAATGGAAAAGTACATTGCTGCCGGGTCCCCTGTCTCTGCTCCTGCACTCCTGCGTCCGACTCCAGGAACAGGAAGCAGGCAGCCAAGCTCCCACCCCTAAGCCAATCACAATGCTGCATTGTAGCATTTTGATTGGTCTGAGCGCCGTGACACTTCGCTCAGCCAGGGGCCTGAGGCGTGGGCATGTTCTTCACGCAGGCTGTAATGCAGTCTCATGAAGAACAGGGAAGAGCGCATGACTGTTTTGGGCGGGTCCAGAAAGCCGACAAAACAGTCATAGTGCACTCAGGAGTGGGCAAACCACTCCTCCCCTGCTCTGCAGCCTGCCCCACCCCCTTGTGCAAAGCTGCCGCAGCAGGAGGACAAAATAAAATGATAATAACACTACGTTATTATAATTTAATTTTTTCCTTTTTTAACTGCGGAGGAGCTGCCACTGGTATTTGACAACCTTGGCATCCGACTGCACTGGTAACAGGCTCCTAAGAAAAAAATTGGGGGCAAGATGGCCGCTGACAGTCTGTCGGGGTGAGGACGCGCTTCTTACCTGCTCCCTCGCTCAGGTTTTCGCGTAAAAGTTAAGTTAAGAGAGGAGAAGAATGGACCGCGATGCTTTTGAAAAGCGATTATCTGTGATGCGCAGCGGTCCCCCAAATCACGAAGCGTAACGGGCTGAAGAGCGATTGATGTGGTTTTCCACGAAGGTGAGAGCGGAGGCACTAGCCCTCTCGACGGTGGAGGAGGTGCTGACTCGAGCATTGGCTACTGCTCGTCAGCTGATGGTGAAGGCGAGCGGCTGGAGAAAACAGTACCGGCAGTGGCAGCAGCTGAAGCGGTATCGGCAGCAAAGTTCAGCAGGGGCTTCATCCACGAGCTGGCGCTTGATGGCGCCAAAGATTTCAAAAACGCTGAGGGAGGAGAAAGCTGCTTGGAGCGAGTCGGACGCTCCGGCAGCTAACCTCCGCACAAAGAAGCTGACGCGGACACAGGAGACGAGCGAGGATCTTCAAGCTACCGACCAAGTAAGGAGTGTGATACGGAGCAAGGAGGCTGGCAGTAGCGTGGGGGAGAGGCTGAAAAAAAAAGACAAAACCAGGGCGGCATTGGTAACGAAAGGAAACAGGGGAAAAGTACCCGAACAGGGGAACCTGAGGCAGCCACTGGTTTCAGAAGCTTTCTTCCCGGTAGCCAGCTCTCATGTAACGCTTGGCTCAACTATCCCTCAGACAGATTTTGGCGGTGCTGTGGCCTTAGATCCGGATAACGGACCAGATAATGGACTTAATATGAGGGAGATAGGCAGCAGCTCATTGGTAACCAGTTCTCTAACACAATCTGAACATGTGGGAGCCTTAATTAAGAAGGCGCACAGGAATGCTGAGCCGACACAAGCTGTTTTGATGCAGGAGAACGAGGAGAATGCGGAGACTGTGGAGATTCCCACTGGGCAGGTTAAACAGTCCAAACAGTCTCATGAGTCAGGAGGGGAACTTCTTCCTGATACTGGGAAAACTACTGGGAATGGGAATGCTGGAAATAACGACAATGCCCCAATTTACACAAATGTTAAGCATGGCTATATAGAGAATGCTAGCTTCCCGCACCATGCTGAAGAGACTACTGTGCTTACAGACCCGGGACCAGACAATGCTATGATTTTGACGGAGGTACTATCAGAGGTATTAAGGGAAGAGCAGAGCAATATTAACACTTCCAGTACCTTTGCTGCTATTGAGGGCTTCAGTAATGACATCAACGCATCTAAGCAGTTGGAGAGGGGGATAGGTGCTGTGGGGTCTGGTGATGGAAACGGAAATGATAACTTGAGCAAGTTGATTGGTATTGACCCTAAGGTCGTGATTTCTCTAACTGGTTCTCCTTCTGACGAATGTTTTTTTTCTGTTAATGAGGGTGAGGAGGAAGGTGAGGAGGTGGGGGCAGCTGGGGGGGGTGAGTCAGAGGACTCCTCTATTGCCGACTTGGGAAGTGACCAGACACTGTCTGGACTTGGAACAGAGACTGTATCTACATCTGATTCGGGTTCTGGAGAGCCTTCTGACAAAGATACAGCTACAAAGCATAAATCTAAGGTATTGACTAAAAAAAGGAGAAGAGCAAAAGGATCTATAAGCCCAGCAGCCATAGATGTAGCAAAGAGACTCGATTGGGACTATGCAGCTACATCTCAAATGTATAAAGAGGGAGTCGGGAGTATAGATGTGTCCTTAGGGCCTTTACGGTTGACTGAGGAGAGAGTTAGGCAAGGTCTACCCGAGTCACAGACCCAAAACCAGGAGCAGCCCCAACGCCAAAAATCGCCCTTGGGGTTTGAAATGATGTACTCAATGCTCAAACAAATACAGACGGAGGCAAGGGTAGAAAGTCAGAGAGCCAGACAGGAAAGTAAAAAGATACAAAATGCTCTTCGAAAGGTAAATAAAGCGTGCACAGAGCTGGCAGGGAGAGTCACAGAGGTGGAAGAAAGAACGGGGTGCCTGGAAGATGAAATGAAGGGATGGAAGGAATTCAGACAAGACCAAGAGAAAATGAACAATGATGTATTATGGAAACTCGAAGATTTCGAGAATAGGCAGCGGAGAAACAATGTTAGACTCTTAGGTATTCCGGAGGGAAGGGAGGGTCAGGACGCAAGAGCCTACATAATCGAATTTCTCAAGGGGGCTCTCCCAGATATAAAAGGCTGGAACTGGGAAGTTGAGATTCAGCGTGCCCATAGGTTTCCTTTTATACAGAGAAAGGGTGATGGATTAAAAAAGCCTAGAGCATTTTTAATATATGTGGGCAACTTCTTATTGAGAGAGGAGATAATGGCCAAAGCAAGACCACAAGCAAAGTGCAGATACCAGGAGGTAGAGTTCTTTGCTAGACCTGACTTCTGCCATACAACGGTAGAACGTAGGTGGAGACTTCGGGAGCTAATAGCTCCATTTCAGAGAATTGGGTGTGAGGCATACCTAATGTTCCCTAGTAGGCTTAAAGTGGTTAAGGACGGCCAGTTTAAGATCTTTTATTCTGAGGTCAGAGCAGCTGAATTTTTGACATGGCTCAAGGAAAGGACCCCGCAGAACAGTGCACAGTCTCAGGACTTAGTGGTAGACTTACCCGCTAAAGGCAGTAGGATATAAAAAAAAAAAAAAAAAAAAATTCAGACCTCTGAAAAAATTCTATAGAAGCACAAGAAATGTTATATAAATGTGTAGATGTCAACAATGAGCATTTTCTACGCAGAGGGTTTGTGACATGATAAGAGCGGGGGGGGGAGGCGTGGGACCCAAACAGACGCAGCTGTCACATCTAGGTCCGATGGACCTACTTGCCTGTAGGGGGGGTGGGATAGCCGGGGTGGGGGGAAAGGGTGGGAGACACGGGGGGGCAAGGAGCGTAAAACAAATAAGAAATGTATAATACAGGAAATATTGCAGAATAAGGGGAATAATGAAACAGAAGGAAGCTTTGTGTTTGTTGTGTTATATAAAGCCGTGGCTACAATGTGTAACCTGTTTTTTTTTTATATGATTAAAACTGTGATTGTTTTTGTTAAAAACCCCGGATGAGTATACGAATAATGACATGGAATGTCTGTGGCCTTAATGATAAGACCAAAAGGCAGAAGGCAGCTGTTTTGATTAAAAGTCTAAAAATAGATTTTCTACTACTCCAAGAGACACATATACAACTGTCTGAAATTAGGCTGTTAGACCAGTTGGGTCTTACGGTTTTAGCATACTCTAGGCAGGGAAGTAGGAATAGGGGTGTTGCGGTTATGGCAAGGCAAAGAGGGGTTACTACAAGGAAAAAATGGGAGGATGTATGGGGCAGATGGGCCTTGATAGAATGCTTGGTCGGAGAAACATGGGTCACTCTTGGATCTATTTATGGGTCTACAGGAGATGATCCAGAGATCTTCGAAAAAATTGATATTGAGCTGGCAACCTGGGCCCCATTTATAGTGATAGGAGGAGATTTTAATATCAATAGAGCAGGGGGATTGGGGCTGGGGTTGGGGCCCCCAATTAATTATAAGGGAAGGAAGAAAAGAGTCTATAAAGCAGTTGCTAACTTAGCTAGAAACAATGGCTTGATTGATGTATGGGACACCCTTAACCCTGGTCAAGATGGTTTCACATATTACTCAGCACCCCATAGGATAAGTGTCAGACTAGACTATTTTTTAGTTAGCAACCAAGGTGTGGACGGGTTAGATATCGAAAGAATACCAAGGTTGTTATCGGACCATAATCCTCTTATAACTACTTTGAAAGATATAACAGTGGCAAGGAAGGTTTCGGAGTGGTCCTTTGAAAAGGCTTTTTTAGTGGAGGACGCATATATCCAACATATGAGGAGATGGATTACTGAGTTCTTGGATATAAATAGGCATACAGCACCCGTAGGAACAGTGTGGGATTGTTTTAAAGCCGGTGTGAGGGGCGAGACCATTAGTTATGGGGTTAGGAAAAGGAAACAGGAGAAAGAAAGAAGTGAGGGGGTAAGGAGGGAGCTACTGCGGGCGGAGGAGGAATTGAACAGTAGGACCAATCAAACTGATAATGATGCTCCAACGAATTCCGCATACCTTAAACTCGTAAAACTGCGAATGGAGGAGGAAGAACAGTTAGCAGAAAGAGCAGCCAAACAATATACAGTAAATAGGGAGAACTGTTACGAGTTGAACGAAAGGGTGGGCAAAATGCTAGCAGCTAGAACTAGGCAGCAGGTGTCCTTTGGGGATATAAAAGCAATTAAATATAGTTCAGGAGCGACTGTAACCAATGCACAACAAATAAGGGAAGTCTTTAGGCTTTTTTACACGGATCTATACTCTGAAAGTGATATAAAAGACCCTGAAGATATAATTGAGTATCTGAATTATCATGAGGGGGGACAGTTGGAGGAAGTAGAGAAGAAGAGGATTGACAACATGCTAGAATTAGAGGAGGTAAAAGCAGCTATGAAGAGTTTACCATCAGGAAAGGCGGCTGGTCCGGACAAAATCCCGCTAGAGTTCTATAAGGTATTTTGGGAGGAGATACGTGGAGATATGTTACATACTATGAAACAGGCACAGAAGGGAACTTCAATACCAGGCACTTGGTCGGAGGCTGAAATTGTGGTTATTCTTAAGAAAGGGAAAACGCCAACTAACCCAGGGTCATACAGACCGATTACTCTTATGAATACGGACACTAAGATCTATTCAAAAGCACTGGCAACAAGATTTGCCAGTGTAATAACACCTTTAGTTACTAACAATCAACATGGCTTTATACCGGGACGGGGGACTACACATCACGTAAGGAAGTTAATTACCCTTATGGATAAGACAGAGGCTGATGGGGATCCATTTGCGGTACTATTACTTGACGCCGAAAAAGCTTTCGACCGTGTGTCATGGGTATATATGTGGAGTGTTTTGGAAAAATTTGGTTTTGGGAGTGGTTTTTTAACAGCGTTAAAAACATTGTATAGAGAGCCTGTGGCGGCAATAAGAATCAATGCTGGGTTAACGGACAAAGTAAAGATCAACAGGGGTACAAGGCAGGGCTGCCCATGCTCCCCGCTGCTATTTGCAATATATCTAGACCCTCTAATTAGAAGACTGGAGTCAAACAGGAACATTTCCCCAATTGTTACACCTAGGGGGGAGTGTAAAATATTGGCCTATGCCGATGACGTGGCGGTCATAACATCATCACCCACAGAGGCTATAACACACGTGGAGCAGGAGGCAAAGAATTTTGGGAAGATCTCCGGGTATTCTTTGAATACTGGGAAAACACAAATCATAAAAAATAGCAAGGCTCTATGCCAGGACCCTCGGGTGGCACGGACGGGAACCTATTTGGGAATAACCATAACTTCAGAACTAGATAAGATAGTTGAATTAAATATTGACCCTATTGTACGGAAAGTTGGGGGGGAACTAGATAGACTGAACAATCTCCATCTTACCTTGGTTGGAAGAGTGAACATTATAAAAATGTTAATCATGCCGAAATTTTTATACCTCTTTCGAACAATTCCTTTATGGTTTGACAACATCTGGTTCAAAAGGATTGAGAATATGATTAACAAATTTATATGGTCCAAGGGGAAAACTAGGAGAGCGGCGAGATTTCTGGCACTCCGGCGAGAAAGAGGAGGATGGGCGCTACCAGACATCAAGATGTATTATTGGGCTGCTGCCCTGCAATATATGGTAGGATTAATAGGCGGAGCTGAAGTAGAAGGGGAAGATCACCTAGGGTCATTAGCGGTATATGGTATATTGATGGGTGAAGAAACAAAAGATATTTTTTTGAAAAATTTTGACACAGCATATTTTAAAAGAACACGCTTCAAGACTTTAGCGGACGCACATAAAATATGGAAGGCATTTATGAAAAAGTTTGGTCTAGGGAATTTTAATAGGTATACGAGGTTACACAAGAATACGTTATTTCCGGGAGATATATTTTCTGATGTAGTTTTTGCAGAATGGTATGGGAAAGGGATAAAAAAACTAGGAGATGTAATGGGGACACAAGGGGTGAAGCAATTTGTAACAATACAGAAAAAATTTAATTTGTCAACACAACATTTCTTTAAATATTTACAAGTAAGGAGTTTTTTACAAAATAAAAGAGGGGGTACATGTGGATTTGAAAAAAATAACATATTGGAGATAATAGAGACTGGAGTAGATTGTACAATTAAAAGATTTTATTTTGAGCTAAACGAACAAAGGCCAGATGATATGGTTAAATGGGGGGAAATTTGGTCAAGGAAGTTGGGCATAGGACAAGAGTGCTTTAATACATCATTGGAATTGGGGGTGAACATCCTATGCTCTGCGTCATTACAAGCACAGCATTACAAGACTATGTATTGGCTATATTATACCCCGGCCAAACTGGCACAGTGGGGAGCGACAACTGGTATTAACTGTCCTAGATGCATGAGTGTAGTCGCAGATGCCATCCACATGTTCGCAACATGTCCAAGTCTAGCTAGAGTACTTAAAGAGATAGAAATGTTTCTACAAAGGGCACTAAAACTACCTGTTAACCTAACACCTGCGATTATCTTGCTAGGGGTAGATGGTAATAACGTAGCTGATACAGGGAATTATTTCATTTTTGTGGCTATGGCAGTGTACAGATTGTGCGTTGCCACTGTATGGTTAGACCAAATGGCTCCATCATTCCAACAATGGTTAGCCAGGCTGTTGAGTATATACAATTTAGAAAAAGCGATCTACTCCAGAAGAGGGAAAAGGTTGAGGAAAATAGGCTTGGAAATATGGGGGATAATAACGAAATGGAAGGAAGAAGAATGATCTGTATAGGAAATGTAAATGTATATAATTTGTATATAATCTGTAGTAGTGTGTATAGGAAAGATACATGTATATAACGTGTATATAATCTGTATGAGTCTGTAGACTTTGTGTAAAAAAAGATTTAATAACGAACAACATATATACAATGTGCTTGATGTTAATTTGTATGTATAAGTAGAGGTAAATCACTCCAATACGGAGGGATGTATTAATTTGGTGTTAAGAAGTTGTTTCTCTTTTTGTTTACCTTAGTTGAAACATATGGTGTAAACCTCATATGAGCAGACAATGCTGTTTTCCTTTGTTATTTGCTCCATGCCCTCTCTGTGCTCCAGAGGGGGGGAAAAAAGTTAAAAAACTATGTGAATAAAAAGATTTAAAAAAAAAAAAAAAAAAGAAAAAAATTGTGCCCCTGGTCTTATTTTTGTAATTTTATTATGGGATCCAGGCCATATGAGCAGCCCCATAGAGCTGAAATGCTGAGTGCGTCCCAAACGGTGCCACAACTCATATCTGACTGTTGGTCCATGGAAACAACCCAAGAAGCAGCGAATGCCTCAGACTCCAGAATGCTGGTGAAATTATTTATCTTTCTTAAGTGTGTATAACATCAACCAACCAGCGCTGGACACCCAAGCTGCTCTCCCTTGAAATGAAAACCAGGGAACAAGTCCTAAACAAGCAATGACAAAGCAATAGGTCTGGCCTTGCCAAACGCACCATTTAAACGAAAAATCTTTGCAAACATATGCAATATGTAAAGAAAATGTAAAAAATATAACCAAAGTTTGTAGCAGAACAGCCGAAGTGCCTCATCCCCGTCACTGAAGAGCATTCCTTTTCAGGGATCTGTGTAAGTGATCAGAATAAATGCTGTTACTCACTGTGCAAAATAGGTAATAAAATGCGCAGGAAATCTACTGCCCTATGCTATATTCTGTGGTGGGCAGAAGCAAAATATGAGAGAGCTGCGGACCAAAAGCTCCTATAGGTAAATATATTTTAATTATGATTATTTTGGAAAACATGATGTGGCGAATGAAGTAAAGCTGTCTCCAAGTCAGACCTAAAATAGGTGCTGCCCAGGGTTAATTGCAAAATAGAACAGATGATGGACGGAATGCTGAACAAATCAAACATTCACTCCCAGTCATAGATCTGGGCCAAATCCATCGTTTTTTTTTAGCATGCCACGCCTATCGAGTTTAGACCCAGCCATATGTAAATCAGTGTTGACCCTGCTTCCCATGGGAACAGTCCAGCCCAAACTGCTAGGCCCGGTCCTCCCTGGACCAGAAACAAGCATCCTATGACCGGTTTCGGTGTAATTAGCATAGAAGATGTATAATGATTCTTTTTCAAAGAGAGGGCTTTTGCAGCCTTCTTTGCAGTTTGTGGAAACCTTCTAAACTAGCATCTATGTCTGACAGTATGTGGTGTAAGTCTCAGTGCCTGCATATTTGGGTGAGGAATCCCTATGTATCCGCACATGCGCTGTGTGTGTGTAGGCTGGTGTATGTACGGGATTGTGAAGGGTTAAATCTGATGTACATGTGGGGCGGGGAGTGTATGAATGCATTAGGTACTTAATTTGTGTAGGTCTTTGGCGTTCACACTCGTTTCTGGAACCAGGACTTATTTTAGATCATCAGACTTTGATGCAGAGCACCTGAGAGCAGAAAAGGAACAAAGAAGGTGGAAGAGAAATTGCATGAAATGAGTGACCAAGGGGAACGAGGAAAGGCAATTAGTCCAATATCGAATGTGCAAATAGATGCAGCATAAGCACATTAACCCTTTCGATGCTGATGACGAGCTCAGCTCGTCATGATGCACGGTTGAGCTGTGCTGATGACGAGCTGAGCTCGTCATGAAATAAAGTAAAACAACAAATTCCAGCACAGGACGGGAAAACGCCTAGCAGCCATGTGGTTAATGTTTGACAAACCACTAAAGGCAATATATTGAAAACTCCCTTGCTTTCGATACAGCCTGCTTTTGTTTCTACTTCACATGACAGCCATATGACAAGAAAGTCTTAATTATAGTAAGTCTTCAGTTTTCATAACACAGCAAGAAAGGAAGGACTATGGCTGAAAAGCACATGTTGACATTGTTGAATATCTATTTTTTTGCTCTTGGAAATGTCTTGTGCTGTACAATTGATTCTTATTAATATATGAAGAAAATAACGTCTGTGGACAGCTACGTTTTTTAATTAATGTTAAAGGTATTTGTATTAATGTGAAAGGTGCCTCTAAATTTGTATTTTTAGACGTGGTTAAGAAAATCTCAAGACAATGGTTGAATGAGTCTGGTCAAAGAAAGGCAGGGGTTGAAAAGGGCAGAATGCCTAGGCTATGCATATTGTAAGTAATAGATCTTTTTGACAGCTGTGCTTTAAAAACGAGACCTAAAAACGTGAATATAAAAGAAGATGTAGTAGTGAAAGACCAGGTTGTATTGGGAACAAAATTAGGCCCGGTCAGACATTTGTGGATAATGACCTTTCAGGAAAAGTTGCTAAATATTCGGAGCAATTTTGGGAGAAAGCTCTGATAAATTAAGCATTCTAAACTCATGGGGTTAGTAGCTGGCTAGACACACCACTACACACACCATTATTCCACTGCATCTCGCCCGGTCACCTCATCTAATCTTCAGGCCTATACATTTCTCTACTTCAGGTCCCTTAGTCTCTGCTCCCCCCCTCCCCCTCACCCACCCCCACCAAAAGATCCTTGAATGTCCTGCATTATATCAGGCCATGTGTCAGAGCACCATGCGAATCCTTCGTGTTTGGAGGCTTCTGTTCAACCACTAGCATTATTATCCTCTCTCCTCTGCCTTTCCTTTCTTCCTCCCTTGATTTCCTTTTCCTCTTTAAATATTTTTGTCATTCTTCTCCACTCTGCTGTCTCACTTCACCATTTGTCTTGCTCCACATTGCTCTCCTCGCTCAATCCATTTTGTTGCTCTCCTGCTGTGTGTATTCTTCCTTCCCTTTGTCATTTTGTCCCAGAATGTAAAAAAATTCTCAGTAACTTAAAAAAAATGTTTTTTGTTGGCAAAAACATTTGTCTTTTTGCTCAATTTGGTTGTTCGCGTTGCTTTTATTTTCCTTCAGTGGTGGACAGCATAGCATTCCCTTCCCAGTTTTTAAGGTGACAGTGTGGGAGCGGGAACCTGCGGGTCGTCTATCTGCTGCTGGAGACAAAAGTAGAGCCTCTTAGATGGCCACCATTCATAATCTGTTTCCCTGCACAGGCCTTTTTCACCCCACCTCCAGGTAATATTACTGCTAGCTGTGATGCTCATAGAGAGCACAACCACTCCTAGTGGCCTGAGAGACTATAGAGGTGAGGAGACCCATCACATGATGTGCCTGCTCAGTGTGGCTCATGGTCATACTGCACAAGACAATGAGCCAGCCATTATCGGTACTTAGCTGTAATGAGCGCCGGTCTTCCCTCTAAGGCAGTAGCAGCCTTTAGGACCACGCGCTAGAGGTAAAGCTGGGCCAGGCAAATGTGATTTTATCGACGTCTCCCAAAGACGGCCTACCAGCTGACCTTGGCATCAGACCCCTCGGGCCATGGCCAATTGCCCACCTTGCCAATCCGATGCTGGTGAAAGACAGTCATTGTAGGGTGGTGGAAGAATGAGGCATCGTTGGAATCTAGATTACATATTCCTGGTATTCGGCAACCCCAGCAGTCAGCAGCATGAGCAATTGGTTTCTGAGAAATGTTGGGGAGTTTGTGGGAAAACAAATATTTCCCGTGAGGACTAGGTGTGTCTGTACAAAGCCTATAATTTGTGAAAATACAAAGGCACAAAAAATTGGTGCTTGTAGACTTGACATGTGAATGTGCTGCATGTGGTGATGGCGTCGGATGTTGACCTTGCTCTTTTTAGGTGTGAAGCAGATACTGCTCGAATGCCTGGTGGGTGCTTCATGGGTCTGATGGGAGATGCTTGTGGGCCTT
The DNA here is from genome assembly GCF_964263255.1 of Lissotriton vulgaris. Taxonomy (NCBI): domain Eukaryota; kingdom Metazoa; phylum Chordata; class Amphibia; order Caudata; family Salamandridae; genus Lissotriton; species Lissotriton vulgaris. The sequence goes on from NC_141685.1 coordinate 1,095,402,306, forward strand.
TAAGGCGCTGTTTGTGGTGCTGGCAGGCACTTCTTCTGGCCTTCTAAGTGCTGTTTATGGCCTGGGAAAGCTCTGCTTGTGGGTCTGGCAGGCATTGCCTTTGCATCTGGCAGATGTTGCGTGTGGCCCTAGCGGGTTATCTAGTGTGGGCCGCTGAGTGCTGTTTGTCTCTTTACCTCTTCACATAGCCTGGCTGAGTCGGTGTGTTGTTTTGTATAACTTGCTACCCAGGCCTTAAGTCATGGTCACAGATGATGTTTTTGCTTTTCTCAGCTCTAAGAGCCATGCGTTGGAATAGGCTCCGTGTAGACGGGTCCTAACAGCCCTTGTTGCTGGTTTTACAGCTCCCCTCTCTTACACATTTCTCCCACACTGTTCCCTCTCCACAGAAAATAGAGGCCGAGGTGGACGAGTTTCTGCAGCAGCTGCGCCAGCGGGTGGAGATCGGAGTGGTCGGGGGCTCGGACTACTCCAAGATCGCAGAGCAGCTCGGGGAAGGCGACCAAGGTACGGCTCTTCGGTACTCCATCTCAGGCCATCCGGCCCTCCCTACTTAGGGGGAAGAGTGGAAGACTCCATCCTTTTTATCCAAAAATGTTAATTTCTCTCTCCCCCTTTTATTTACATTTTCTGCTTCTAAAATATTCCTCACTCTAATCCCACGGGATTGGTACGTACCCTCATCTTGTCCCTCTCTGTGGTGAGGGATAGGAGGGCAGGTCGGATTGTCTGACACCCATGACATCTCCCCGTTTGGTTTCTCTTACAGTTGTCCGCAAATTCGATTACGTCTTTGCCGAAAATGGGACGGTGCAGTATAAGAACGGGGAGCTTCTGTCCCGCCAGGTGAGCACCCCTCTTGTGTATGATTTACATAAAATCTTCCTCAGACACGCTCCGTAGTAACTTGGAAAATTCTGCCATGATGTTTTATTTTTTAATAACAATTATCCCGTTCTGCGAGGGTTGGATCCATGCCAGATTTCCAGTAATCCACGTTAGATAAATGTACATATTAAACATCTAAATGCTATCTTCTGCTCTGGGAAAGGTTATGGCGAAAGCCGGGTGTGCTGGAGCTCTCAAATACTGGAAGTGGTTTTTATGCAGGGGTCCAGCTCAACTCCATCAGCCCAGAGCCATGTTGGGATTTCATGATACCCACCCAAATATGTACATACAAATAATCCAAACAGAACTATTTATATTGTGAAATGTTAATATGCCATTCCGGTGCAATTGTAAGCTATTATGCTGGATCTGGCCTTCTTAAACAAACAATCTCAGTCATGAGAGCAAATATAGCTCTCAGCCCAAGCTACTTTTTTCAAATATGTCCTGAAAGTTTCTAGAGAAAAGAAGTTTTAGCTGAACAAGACCTCCAGTTAAGCAGGGTTACCTGCTTCTGTCTGTCTCAATCCACTGCCCTTTTAATAACAAGCATTTGCAATGCAATAGGTCTCGCATTTATGCAAGTTTGAGCTATTGACATTGCAAATGACTATGCCTTTTATTTTTGTTGTTGTTTATAAAAGATAAATAAAAGGCATTGTCATTTACAATGCCAATAGCTTAAACTCTCATAAATGCGAGACCTATTGCATTGCAGAGGCTTGTTTCCTGAAACAACTGTGTTTCCTCTGGGGTTGTGGTGTGTCCTTTAACTAGCGCCTTCAGATGTCTGTAGTGAGTAGGGGTGTGCAAAAAAGTGCATTGCACTGCTGAGGTGTACACTCCGGTTTGGGCAGTCTGACACGGATGTTCCGTTGCCTCTGTGCACTAATGTGTGCACGGAGTAGGCTCCTTAGACACCCACTCTTCACGGGTGTGAGAAGTTGGCCTGATATATGATGTTTCCAATTCTGGAACCACCTTGTATCAGTCCAAACAATCTCTTATGGTGTCTGGTTGTAAGTCAACCTTATAGACAAGCTATCCTAGGGGTAGCATGGACTAAGCAGCCTGAAAGGCTAAACTCAAGAGGTCGTGTTAAGCGAGCTGTTTTACCAATCACAATCCTGTAATATCAAATGAAAGGACACCACACAAGTATATATTATAAAAATGTATGTGTTTATTACTAAAATAATCCCCAGTACTCTTTATGAGCAAAGGGGCACAAGCGTTTAACCTAAAGCACAGTATAACATATGAAAGTGGTACAATTATGGATGAGGGCGGGTGGCCACTCAAACCATATATTAGGAAAGTGGTATAAGAGATACCAATCGAACAGTGGTTAGGCCTAGGGCCTAGGGAATTGCTGGGAGCAGTCGGGACAAGCAATGCTGAAGTCGGGAAAAGCCTGCGGGGGTTCGGGTGCAGCGCTTAAAGCACACGCATGCACCAATGCAAAGTCAATGGTGCGTAAAAGTTACACAGTTAGAGTTTAAGGATACTTCCGCTCAACCTAGAAGGATACAACTTTAGACACAGACCCTAGAGGTGTGTACCAGTGTGGGAACACCGGCGTTGCTGAGTTACCTCACCCACAGGAAGCGGGTGCATAGGGTCGAAGTGGCGTTGGGTTTCGTCACGCAGGTTGTTGGTGCTTGAAGCTGAAGATGCTGCAGGCGATGTGAAGGAGAAGTGTCCGGTGTGATCCAAGGGTGGATCAGAGTCGTAAAGTACCTGAAAGCAGAGGGGACAGAGTCTGGGTCACTCAGCAGTGACCAGGGTGGAACTAGGCAATGTCGGGCGCAATCAGGTGGTTGTCGAGGAGCTTCTCTCCGCTGCCACGTGGGCTCTGGGGCATCTGCGAAGTCCAGGAGCGGGTCACGGGCTGTCCCACGAAGGCTCTCACCGTCGGCGCAGTCGACTTCAAGATCGGGGCAAACAACACTTGGCAAGAGCAATCCACGCAGGACTGGAAGATTGCTGCTCACTCGGACCAGGAGGGTCAGAGCGGGTGCTCCTTTTCAGAGGAGCGGGTGCAAGTCTGGAGCAACCAGAATCACAAGTCGGATTTCAAGTTTCGTCGGCACAGGGGCCACAAGCCAGCGGGCAAGTGACCGGCCAACGCGTTGAGCCAAAGGAAGCAGAAGGGCCCCACGCAGCACTCGTCGAGTGTAGAGGGGTGATCTTCGGTGCAAAAGTGGCTCAGGGCTGGGGCTTCTCAAACCCCGTTGTACAGCTTCGAGGGTCACTCGTGGGCTGCGCGGTCAGCATCTCGTGGTCTTTTCAAGATGGCGGGCCCCACGCTTCCGGTCGCCTCCACGGGTCTCAGCTCTGCAGGGACTGTGGATCGGGCTGTTAGAAGGCAGGCAAGCTTGATCTCGTCGATCTCTGTCGCTCGAGTTCCGGCGGGAACTGCAACAAAGCGGACGTCGAGGTACTGGATGGTGCCTGTTTGCACAGGGTGGTCACTCCTTGACCACAAGGGAGATTCTTCAGTCTTCTACGTCGAGTAGGATGTCGAAGGGTCCAGAGTTTTGTTTCAAATGTTTCATCAGGATAATCTGAGTGCGTTGGCACTGCTCCCATTCTTATACCAATCTAGGGGGCTGGATTACCTGCTAGGTCCCCTCCTATGGGTGGGACCCAGGTAGGGGGTGGATACACCCCTTTCCCTTTGATCCAGGCCACGCTGGGACTGAGGCTGGTGTGCCCCAGAACCGGTTTGGCCGGATTATGCAAGGGGAAGCCTTGTGCTCCCCAGGCAGTGTCTGGTTTCTTTCAAACCTCCCTGCTACAAACCATTATCTCCTGTCTGGGGTGGTGTAACACCTCCCTGCGACAGGAAAGCCTTTGTCCAGGCCTCCTCTGCTGAGTTTCGGTCAGCAGCAGGAGGTCAGACTTGTGTCTGTGGCAGAAGCATCCATTTTGTGGATCTGAGGCTCTTTTTAAATCAACGGCGTTTTAGCAAAGTAACATGTCGTCTCCCTCTAGAGGGGTGGAAAGCTACCCCCGTCGCCAGGACTGGCGAGGGGGTAGTATTCCAAATCGTATGACACCTTACACGACATGTTTTGATAAAGCCAAACCAAAGTTGACATATAACCGCGAGGATTATAATGCACTTAATAGTATATGGTATGGCAATATCCCGGAACAGCTTAGGGAATTGGTCCCGACAGCTGCAGACAGGCTCAGCTCATGCTAGAGCACTATCTCACATAAAACCACGCACTCTGCCTCCAGGATTGTTAAGGCCTGCCATAGGAGTGGCTTATAGGTTTATATGTTTCCAGATAGGTTTAGATATAGGCATACTATATCTAAGCAAGGGGTGATTACACCACCTTGCCCCAGCTGAGTGATCAGCCAGTTGTGTCAATTTTGGATAGCCAGCCAGGGGTGGCAAAAGATATGCTGCATCCCCTGGTAGGCCTTGGATGCACCTATGCCCTGGGCACCTATAGTGCTCTGTACAGGGGCTGATAAGGTGACCCAAGCCAATTTAGTTATGCACCTAGGGTACATGAAATCCATTTTACAGAGAGAGCAGATAGCCTGGGGCCCTGATTAGCAGAGAACCAGGCCAACTAAGTCGAAAACCAGCTAAACACAAGGCAAAAAATCTGGGGTAACCATAGTCAGGTAGCCACCTTCCTACAACGGGGTACTTTAGGCTGGACTAAGCCCACACAAGAGCCAGGCTTCACAGTACTGGGTTAAATTAAACCATAAGGGAGTCACTGTGTGTCACTCAATTAAAGATAGCGGAATGGCGGAGGCTGCAGTGAGATCTGCTCAAATGTGAGATTACTACCTCTGAAACAGGGCTGTGCACCGAGGTGTGAGACTATAAGTCTAAACAAAAAGTGAGTGAGCGGCTGCTTCACTGTGTTCCACATCACTGAAGTACAGAGGATGACTGTACCTTCAGTGAGACATCGCACTAGTGAGAGGCCTATACCCCAGCTGAATTATGTTGTGAGAGGACATACACCGTGAGAGAGACTGCTCATTCCGCGTCTGACTTTATTACAATACATGGCATGATGGAGGGTAGAGTGAAACTGTGTGCCGTTGTGTAAAACGCGCACAAGCTGAGTGACACGTCTGATGAATGTGCCACTCTTAAAGTCATTGGGATGGCTGAAGCTGGGGTGAGACTGCGTGTGCATCACTGTAAGGCCTACACACTCTGAACAAGGGCTTGCACTAAAGTGTGAGAGGGAGCTGTTGTGAGAGACAATTAGGCATAGTGTTCGACAGCATGCAACAGTCACACCGACTCCCAAAAGTATAGTGAGGGTGTGCTCCAAATAGTGAGCAACACAGCCACTGAGTGACAAAACTTCAACGTGTACAACTACATTAGAGTCTACAGACTGACCAAGCGTGGAGAGAGACATAAACCAAGCATGAGACACGCGTACACTCAGTGCACAGAGGTGGGAAACTAAACACACAGTCTGATTCCGCCAACATGTGCAGCTCTGTTTAAAAGTATAGTTTCACAGTGGCTGGAGTGGGTCTATGCCTCATCGTGAGACCCATATCCACCTAGTGAGGCTGTTCATTAGCGTGTAAGACTCACAGCAAATGTGTGAGTGCGACGCAAACAAATGATGGACGGAATGCTGAATTAATCTTACATTCACCCCCAGTCAAGAGATCTGGGTTAAATCCATTGTTCTTTTGATCACCATGCCACCTCAGTTTAGACCCAGCCATATGCAAATCAGTCTTGACCCTGTGCCTCATGGGAACAGTCCAGACCGAACTAACAAGCCAGGTCCTCCCTGGACCGGAAACAAGCATCCTGTGACCGGTTTCTGGCTATTACCCTTCATCAGCCAGGCTAGGTTGAATCCAGTGGCACAGTGAGCAAGGGACCCACGTCTAGGCATACCCATCCCACTTAGGGCGAAAAGTGTTACAGCAAACAAATGATGGGCGGAATGCTGACAATGCAAACATACTCCCCCAGTAAAAAGATCTGGGGTGAAATCCATTGTTCTTTTGCCCACTACGCCATCCCAGTTTGGACCCAGCCATATGGGAACAGTCCAGACCAAACTGCCAAGCCAGGTCCTCCCTGGACCGAAAACAAGCATCTTGGGACCGGTTTCTGGTTATTACCCTTTATCAGCCAGGCTAGCTTGAATCCAGTGGCACAGTGAGCAAGGGACATACGTGGGGCATACCCATCCTTCTTTTTAAAAAAAAAAACCTTTATTGTGCATTCAAATAAAATTACACACAAGGGCCTACAACCACAGGGGCCGGCCGCTAGCCAGAATATAAGTAAGTGTGTCATTATATACCACAGCTCTTTCGCCGACATCCCTGAGGCCCGGCAGTGATTCAGGATGAGATTTGTAGCAACGCAGGATAGAGTCGTAATGTATTATTGTTTTTTGTTTTTTACAAAAGAAAAAGAAAAATAAAGAAAAGAAGAAACAAGTCTCAAGGCATTGGTACATTGTACACGGAATTGTGCTCGTACGGGAGGGACCTCCAAGTGCAATGTTGTGTAGACTTATAATTAGTAGAAGGCGTCAGGTGGGTCAGCGGGGAAGGCGATGAATAGGAACAAAATTAAACAATACATGGAATGTCGGATCAGGGGGAAAGGGAGATGTCCAGATTATCATCAAAAGGGGGCGTACATATGTTTCCGCGGTAGGCATTCCACTGGTTCCAGGCTTTAGTCCACGCCCTAGGTCTTCCCCTAGCCAGATACAGTCTTTTCTCTAAACATACACCAATCCATATTTTCCTTCCATACCGATACAGTGGGCAGCCGCTGGGAACCCTACAACTGTGCAATGTCTCTCTTGGCAATCATGTTTCCAAGGGTCGCCCACCGGGTCTGAGCAACACTATAATCATTCAGTTCCCACACATTCAATAGACATCGCCGAACTTCAGGCAACAGCACAACTCCAGTGACACTCTCCATCACTGCATGCACACGATTCCAGAATGCAGCCACCTCCGGGCACTCCCAAATGATATGGAGGAACGTTCCAATCATTCCACAGCCACGCTTACATAACCCATCAGCAGAATAACCCATACAGACCAAACGAGGACGGTGACATTCACACGATGGAGAATTTTAAGTTGGACGAGGCGGAGACGGGCGGGAATAGCCACCTCCTTAGCTGAAGATAATGCGGACTGCCAGTCTTCATCATCCAGTTCCAGCCCATCCCCGGTCCAGACTTCCCTGAGAAGTACAAGGAGTTCTGCCCGATTATATATTAATGAAATCGTACTATCAGGCACATGACCATCAAGCACACGATCTTCCAGCGGGGAGGACTCAGGGATATCGACACCGGCAGTGAAGACCGAGGTCAAGGCATGACGGACCTGTGCGTATCTAAAAAACTCCCTGTCACTCAACTCATATTCTTGCACCCTTGGCCCAGAGGTCGCCCACCCTGCTAATACCAATCATGTCCCATTTCTCAAAACCTTTTGTTGTCCAGAGGCATCCCAATCTCTCAGACGCATACAAAGGAGTCGCGCGTGTCAGTCGATCCCTCCAACCCAGGGCCACATTCGCATCACAACAAACTCGTACAGCAATCTTGGTGGGTCCTGTTAAGTTCTTCCCTGCCACCTTAGAATAGAGTGCCCTGTTATAATTCCCACCCGGCAACAGATGCTTGTCCATCTCAAATGCAGGGTTTGGGCTGGGTGCGTGGTTAATCGCACTCAACTGAGAGGCCCAATAATACCGCCTGATATCCGGAAGCGCCATGCCCTTGTCATACCAGGGGAGGGTTAGCTTAGCCTCTGCAAGCTCTCCACCTCGCGGAAATAGCTTGCAGGGATAATGTCAAACGAATTCTGGAGAGCGTACAAAAAACGTGGCAGGGACATCATTTTAAAAAGTGCAGCCCGACCGAGCGGCGACAATGGCAGTCTACGCCAGCAAATGACGTCGAGTTTCAGCCTCTGGAGAGGGAGAAGCAAATTGCGTTCATAGCGAACGGCGGGGTCCAATGATATAAAAATCCCCAAATATTTGAATCCCGTCTGCGAGACCTGGATGGGAAATCTACGAGGCAAAGGGGGGAGACCACCCGAAAGTACATAGACACAGGATTTAGTCCAAATAATGACTAGACCTGAGTTCTTTCCGAACGAAGTGAGCACGTCGAACAAAACGTTAAGCGATTTTCGGGGGGAGGTAAGGTATAACAGAATATCGTAAGCGTAAAGCGAGACCCGATCCTCAAAATCTGGAGTCCACTGGATACCCTTTATCGAAGGCTCCCATCGCAGCCAAGCAGCCAGAGGCTCCAAAGCAAGCGCAAAAAGTAGGGGGGACAACGGGCAGCCCTGCCGCGTACCCCTCCCAAGAGTAAAAGAATCCGATACTCGGCCATTAACGACCACCTGAGCCAGCGGTTTCTCATACAGAAGTTTCACCCACCCGATAAACCCGGAACCAAAACCAAATTTCGCGAGGGCGGCTCAAAGATACGGCCATTCTATAGTGTCAAAGGCCATCGTGGCGTCTAAAGAAGCCAAAATGGCCGGCTCGTGAAGAGACTCCGCCCTCGCGAGGACGCCATGCAAACGCAGCAAGTTGAGTGCGGTGCTACGATGCGGGATGAAACCAGATTGATCCGGGTGGATCAGGTCACTAATCACCGTGATCAGCCGGTTAGCTAAGAATTTAGCTAGGATTTTGGGTTCGGCGTTCAACAGCGAAATGGGCCTGGATGAAGTGCAGCGATCCAGAGGCTTCCCCTCCTTTAGGAATAACCACGATCGTAGCTAGACGCTGATCACAAGGGAGAGAACCAAGGTCTCGCGACTCCAGAAACATATCTCGGAGATACGGTGCAACTTTATCAGGGCGCAATTTGTATAGTTCGATGGGCAGACCATTGGGGCCCATAGCCTTGCCAGAGCGAATGGCGATTGCAATCTCGTCCGCTGACAGTGGAGCATCCATTAGGTCTCGGTCAGCCTCCGATAGGCGCGGCAGTGCAATATCGCGTAACAACAGATGAGAGTCTTCCTCATCTCTATCAGAGACCGGAGAGTACACCGTGCGAAAATGGTCCACAAAACACTTCACTATCTCACTCGGATCAGTCACACACATTCCATCCAATTTCTCAATCACGGGAACCACACGATTCGCCCTTTCTTTCTTATCGAGCCACGCAATCAATTTACCTGCCTTGTCCCCAACATCATACAATCTGCCCTGCTGCTCCCTGTTCATTATTTTGGCAGCATCCGTAACCAGGGATCTGTAATCCAGTTGTTTCAGACCAAGGGCGTGGAGTTTAGCATGAGTCACGCCTGATTCCAAGTCACTCTCCAGCTCAACTATCTCTGTCTCAAGACGAACAATTTCTTCACTTTTAGTTTTCTTAGCCCCAGCAATTAACGATAGAGCCTGCCCACGAATGACCGTCTTGAAGGCTTCCCACAATGACACAGATGAGGACACAGACCCCACATTTTCAAGAAAGTAATGATCCAGGGACTTTATCAAACCAGCACGGGTCTTAGGATTGTGAAAATACCAGGGATTTATGGGAGCAACTTGTCCTGCACCACACACTCTAATATCCATACAGAGCCACAATGGGGAATGGTCTGATATGCCCCGGGCAAGGTGTCTGATTTCTCTAATAGAGGGGGACTGCGCCGCCGGCATCGGGACGTAATCAAGTCTGGAAAGACTACCATGGACCCCAGAATGAAAAGTGTATTGCATCTGCTCGGGATGCATCAACCTCCAGCAGTCTACTAGACCAAAAGTCTCCAAAAACCCACTCAGCCATGATTGAGACTTGGTAAGATCTCTGGGGGGGTGGCGATCTACACCGCCAGAAACAACAGAATTGAAGTCCCCACCCATCACCAAGGTACCCTCAGGAAGTCCCAGCACTACACGCCCAATATCTGAGAAAGTAGAGGTCTGTAGACCCGGCGGAACATATATAGTAATCAACGAAACAGTCCTACCCTCCCATCTACCAGTGAGGGCGGCGTAGCGCCCCCTGTCGTCAAGGATTACGTCATCTATTTCCAAAGGGAGAACAAGAATGCCCACGCCCCTAGAACAAGACGGTACCCCCACCTGTTCATGGCGTGACACGTGTTCCCAACCAGATGTGTTTCCTGTAGAAGAACGACATCAAGGGACAGGCGACGCAGGAATTTTAGCACCACTCCCCGTTTTATTCCGTCACCCAACCCGTTGACATTCCAAGATATTAGCCTCAACCCGCTACCCCCCATCCCAGCGAGAAGTACAGAACCCACCCCACAAAGAACACAATAGCCAGATCACAGAAAAGAACAATATGGTGCCTTGAGAGAAAATAACAAACACACTAACACTCCCTCCCCACCCCCCAACTTGAACCCGTTACAACTCCCCCCACCCTGCACCCCTGCATTAGACTCAAAAGCCACCGCCAACTTGCAGTGTGCCTGTCGCCCTACCATTACACTAATCTACAAAAAGAAACCAGGAGGAGGAAAGAGTCTCGCTTCCCCCGCCACCCTCGGGTATACGACAATAAAATACAACAATATTAGAATAATCTAACCCAGCTGTGAAAAGTCAAATATTCGGAGGTCGGGAACCGCATGGTCAATTTTGTTCTGGCTCGCCACCCTCGGCGCCACCAGGGTGCTCAGTTCGATCCTTCGGGGCAGGCAGAGAATCCAGCCAGTCACTCACACTCTCAGGACGGTCAAAGAAAAACATCCGGTCCTCGTATTCAACATGAAGTCTGGTAGGAAACAACATAACATATTTCAGGCCCACGTCTCGGAGTCTTCGCTTCACTCCCTGAAAGCCCATCCTTTGCACAAGCTGAGTGAAGTCCGGGTAAAAGCTTACTGTTGTGTTTTCGAATTTTACCGGGCCACTCACCCTCGAGGCCTGCAGGATAGCATCTTGGTCCCTGAAGTGAAAAAGCCCGGCAATAATAGGCCTCGGATATGCGCCCGGCCTCGGATTCCCACCGGGCACACGATGGGTACGCTCCACGGCGAAGAATTTGCTCAGTCCTGTAGGGGCAAGGTGATTTAGGACGAGATCTTCCACCAGGAGGTCTGTTGAAGGATTTTCTGGGTTTTCAGGGACACAAATGATGCGGATGTTGTTGCGTCTTGCCCTATTTTCAAAATCCTCCAGTCGATGAGACAAGAGGTCGTTGGATGACTTAAGAATGCCGATTTCAGTTTGTAGTTCCGACACATCGGCTGTAAGGCTAGAAGTCTTCAAATCCAGCGACTTCCCTTTTTCATTAGTTTTATACAAGTCAGCTCTGATCAAGGTGACATAGATGGCAACCGTGTCGATTTTAAGAGCTAGAGCTTCATATTGCTGGCCGATGGTAGCCTTCATGTTGGCAATGGCGCCCATGATGTCTTGGAGAGACAGTTCGGTCAGCGCAGCCGGGTCTTTCTTGGCTTCCTCCGGAGTGCGGCTGGCGCCACCGGGGGATCCTTTAGACTGGGTATAGCGATCCATGATATTAGTTTGAATTGGTTCCCCGCGAATAGGCGCCTTGGTTTACCGCTTCTCGTTGTCGGCCCTGTTAGCCATATTGGAAGATGCGCCCCGGAGGGGCCCGTGAGACCTGGTGAAAATGGCCATTCACGGGCAAGTCACCAAAAGTCTACAAAAGTGGGCTCGCGTGGCCGAGGTGACGACGTAGTCCGATACAGAAGCGTTCGGAACCGAAGGCACACAATGAAGAGGCAGAGCCAGGCCGGACCCCTGACATAACGGAACAGTCCTGCGATTAGATAGTGCCAGGACCCAAAAGCGAAACTGAAAGTTAGTTCAGGGCTACTGCGGGAAGGCCCCTCAGCCGTTGTTGTTCAACTTCGTCCCGGCGTGCCAGCTTGCTAAGCCCCCGGCTTCACCGCGAGGTGGGCCTCAAAAGTTCGGTCCGACGTAACCGCGGTTCCCAAAGTCCAAATCAAATTCTTGAAAGAGCAAAGGTGTCAGCTGAGGTTCATCTTCAGTAACCCATCTGAAAAATCAGGATAAAGTCAGGATATTTGCGAAGGGCGGTGAGGGTCCCAGGAGCCCTGTGCTCACGCGGCCATCTCGGATGCTTGCGTAGCTCCTCCTCTCATACCCATCCTTCTTAGGGTGAAAAGTGCTATGCAAACAAATGATGGACGGAATGCTGAAGTGTGAGGGTGGCACACGCCAAAACCTGTAACTCCATTAAAGACACTGGCGTCATTGCGCGTGGCACGAGACTGTGCGAGACTCACACCCACCGAGTGGAAGTGCACCAATTTATGTATGAGACCCCCGCCCCCTCCCAACCACCTGTTCCCCTTTCAGGATGTATGCAAGAACATTAACGGCTTTGTCGCTGACAAGGCCTGGCCTGGCACGGACTGACCGGTCACTGCCGGAAGTCCTCTGTGCATGGAGGTCACCCTGCTAATAAGGAGAAGGCCCTTCCGAGAAACCGGTCGCCAGAACCCAAACAGGAAGGGCAGCTGGGTCGCAGTCTTGTCAACCCCGGGCCAGCACAGAGAACAATACACGCTGGAAGCGGCTACCAAGACGTGGTCCGCCAGGAGAGATGCGCTGTCCGACGAGAAGCGCTATACAGGGTACAGATCTCGACCCCCCCCCCCCCCCGGGCGGTGGGCAGCTGTTGCCCTCTGGTTTTGAGCGTGGGGTTGGCCACCTAGAAGCGCGCACACACAGCTCACTGTCCTTGGCCAGGCCTCTTCTGCACGAGCTCCAGCTGCAATCCATGCAGGGTTTCCGGCGCCCGCTGGTTGGATGGCTCAAGGCCTCCTCGTTCTCAGGACCAACAGGAAGAGATAGAAAGAACAAGTAGTAGTGCACGCAAATTGCACCGAATTCAGGGAAATGGCAACAGCTCGCCACGCGGTGACCATGAAATCCAACATCCAGAAGTCAACACGTTCTCCATTGTCCCGCAAGTGTTTGGGGGGGGGGGGGGGTTTGGCTAATTTTAAAGTAAAAGCAGTGCTTTGCTCCGCATGCAAGTAGCACCCGTCATTGTCCCACGAGTGCTGTGTGAGCGTGATGCAAATTCAAGCGCCGCCATTGTCCCACAGTATTTATTAAAGAAAATAGTGCTCCTTGATTAACTAAAGCATCCCGTGTAACGCCACAAGCAAATTATCCAGTCCGGGTGGGCAGGGCCAAAAGAAGACTGGGCGGTAACCAAGAAGCCTCATTTTCAATGGGAGGCCAGTGTTTAGCATAAACGATGACGCCAGCCAATAGGAATGATGGGCGGGGCTTCAAGTCCCCTTCTGAAATCTACTCGATCACTTTAAGCTTTGCAGAGCAAGGAGAGCATGCATGCTCCAGCGCTAGGTCTGCTAGACCTTAAAAGTGTGTTTATAGTAGGTGCATTAACATCTTTAATTTTACTTGTCCTCGGTGTGAATTCACAGGGCTGTAGCTGATATCCTGGCAGACGGCCCTGAAGAGTACTCACGGAGGTTGCCTTTGACTAAATGAAATGGATAATGATCCCGGGTGGTTATCGGAGAGCACTTTACTCTAACCCCAAACGCCAACTCCTTACAGGTCCCACAGCCCAAACAGTCGCAATTTGGCACCGGGCTGCAAAAACACTGGAGTGGCATAAGAAAATAACACTGACTACTCCTTAATGGGAGACCGAACAACTCTGAATGCTGAGTAAATGCCCGGGTTTCGACAAGTGGGACGTAATTGGCAATATCTTCAGTTGGTGACCTTTGGAAGTGAAACGAGATCGTCTCATTTAGAGACCTATAAGTAGAATATCAACTGGCTGGGTCGGAGGTGTTCAGATATTTACAAATACGCCATGCTATAACTACCGCTGTAACGAGCAGTAAAGCTTTGCCAGAGGCACCCCCACTGGAAGATAGACTCCTAATGGAACACATGTGACGTAAAGCAATATCCATTACATACCGTAAATTAATAAATAATAAGCCCGACCCGCTAATATGTCTCCGGCAATTGTGGGAAAAGGATATTGGGTATCTGGAGGATGATGACTTGCAGGAGGCACTTTCTTACCCCAGAGAAGTCGCTATTCCTATGACGCTACAGTTAATCAAGCAAAAAATACTCCGTAGAACATATCTCTCTGCAAGCACGCTGGTTAAAATGGGACGTAGACCTGAACCTGGGTGCCTTAGGAGGTGTGCCAAGGAAGGCACATTTTTCCACATGCTCTGTGATTGTCCAAACATCCGCCCATACTGGGAGAGAATTGTCTCCACACTTAAAGAGGTGGGTGGGAAGAACATCACCAACTCCCCACGACTCTGCCTACTAAATATATGGGAGGCCACCAACCTAACCTAGACTGAAGTACGTGGGTCTCACTGGGATTCACCCTTGCTAAGAAAAATATAGGTTTGTCTACATATCGGAGATGGGCAAATTATATGGACAGTGCGAGGATTGCAGAGAAAGAGGTATTTAGACACCGGGGCTGTCCTAAGAACTGGGAGCAAAAATGGGCCAAATGAAATGTATCGAGAGGTGATTTATGTGTTTCCCCAGCAGAGCAATTGCGAAGGACAAGAGTGGGAATTGATCATAACTCTAGTTAATGGTGCAAGGAAAACGCGCTCAATCTGTTAACTGCAATCAATCATTGCTGTACTGTTGTATCTAAATGTTATGTGACCTCACATTCTATCTCACTGTGCTGTCACAACTATTTAATAAAAAAGAATATTAAAAAAAAAATCGACCCTGTCTCTGGCTACTCCTATTGCCCTGGTTCTTTTACCCCCTTCCCTTTGTCTGCACTCTTCTCCACTCATGTCCTGCTCTCTGTCTGACTGTTCTTTCTCTACAGGCTATCCAAGACCACCTAGGCGAGGAGTTGCTGCAGGACCTTATTAACTTCTGCCTTAATTACATTGCATTGCTCCGGCTGCCCAAGAAGCGGTAAGAACTCCCTCTGCAACCACGACTGTGGAGCTTCCGCACCAACACCTGAGGAGCTTCCTCGCCGCACCAACACCAGCCTGCGTTTCGGCCACCACACACACATCGGTGAAAGGACTATAGACTCTAGTTGTAGACTAAATTGAGTCTAAGAGCAAGTAGTAGACGTGTGATTAGTTTGCTTGTAGCAGTTGTAAGCCCCTCCACCTGAATGAGCTCCCTACTCTTTCCACAATTGAGGTTCCCCGCTGCCCATACACTCCGGTAGGGCTTACAGTTAGTCTTCCCACCTCCCCACTAACCCCAGACTTCAAAGTCTCATCTCTCAGCCTAATCCAAGACAGACCTTAGGTGACAGTGTGAATGCTTATGAAATTGTTGAACTAGTCAAGAGATGTGTGTCTGTTACTGGCCTCATTTATGTAAACTATTAATGTGCTGATTTCTTTTTTTCATTGCTTTCCGTCCCCTGCTACAACAGAGGAACCTTCATTGAGTTCCGGAACGGGATGTTGAACATATCTCCAATCGGTCGGAGCTGCACTCCAGAAGAGAGGGTCGAGTTCTCCGAGCTGGACAAGGTCAGGAAGAATTTCACCCATATGAATGTTGGGATTAAATCGCATTAATAATATTTAATGCATGAGGTTCAGAGCCTCTTTTAACTTATACAGGATACAACCAAAATGAAGATTCACAGGACTAAAATTACAAAAATAAAAATTCACGTTAGTCCCTGCATGATTAATTCAACATTTGCAAAAGCATTAGACAAATCTAAACGAGTTATATTCAGGGAAAACATTTAATTTTTTACTCTTAAACACATCGTGGTTTATTCAAATATTATATTTTTAAATAACAATTTCAGACAGACTGAAAGGAATCTGAATGCTGGGCAAATATATAACGTATGATGAAAGGAAATTCTTCAAGGTTGCAGTCTACATAATTTACTCCCAGCATCTGCTCCTATTTTCCCCGGTATAGTGAACACCTTTGAGTACTGCATTCTGGTTTTTAACCTCTTTATTAGACTTTTGAAGCAAAGCTAAGGGTGTCATGGTAGGTTGAATTCAAAACACAGGGGGGCAGGGCACAGTGAATAAGAAATCACATATTATAACAACACAACGTAGTTAGTAGGCACATGTTTATCAACAAAAGATATGATTAATTACGTACAATCAGGTCAGAGTTCTCAACTGCATTTGTACCTTTAGAGGAGGACGCCGTTCCAGATAAGGTAAACGTCTCTAGAATGGTCAGGATGTGGGAAGTACTTTTGTACCAAATCGGTTTCTTGTCATTCATGTTTTAAAAGGCAGCACATTCTCGACAGAGATTATTTTCCCCGTATTTTACGGAGACTCCTGCTATATTAGGGTTATTATTATGTATTGAATAAGTGGCTTTATAGTCTGTGAGTATAGCGAGGAGACCAGGCGTACCCCTGTCTCGTGATTCTAGATAGCGGGGCTGTTGGCTAATATTCACCATTTGCCTTGATTTTTGCCGAAAGCCAACAAAATTGGCCAAAACATATGTTATCATGTTGGTACCAAGCCATGTTTATGAAATGATTTTAGTTAAGTATTGCCTGTCGGCCTGCCCAAATGTTATGTTAAAAGACACATATAGAGCGCACATACACCGTGTGGGTTCTTGGTGCTAAAGGAGAAGTAAAAAAATAAAACACAAAGCCCGACTGAAGTGCTAATTCGCGGATCATGGTAAATGATAGGCTTGCCTAAACAGTCAAGACTTAACTTGTTCCTGCATTTCGAGAAATCAGTTACGTGTCGTACTGTTGGAGGCAAGGAATCCAGGTTTTAGGGGCTTTCACAGACACCCAACAGCACTCATCTTTTTTCCTGTTACATTTAGGTATGATCAATAGAATAGAGGATGATCATAGTTTCTGACTAGGAATATATTTTTCAATTCTTGTTTTTAATAACTGCGGTCCCTTGTCCAGTAGAGCTTCAAAAGCGACGCAGCAGGCTTTAAATACAAATCCTTTCTTCTGACACGAGCCAATGAAGATCCCATAGTAAAGGGGTGATATGGCTATTCCTTGGTTGTTTGAAGATAGGTCTGGCTGCCTGAATGTGGATGATCTGAAGCCTATGCAACTGATTTTTAGGAAGGCCAACAGATAAAGAGTTGGCATAGTCAAGCCGGGAGGTTATTAATGCCATACCACCAAGACTAAGGCACCCTGAACATGAAACCTAGATCATTTTCCTGAGCATCAGGAAGCAGGTTGGGATCATAAATCCTATCTCGGTTCTCTTACTTACTATGGAACATCCAAGCTTTTTGCAGATTTTTTTTTTGGGGGTGGGGAGGTACCATCGTCTCAGAATGCCAAGCGGAGGGGAGCCATATGTCAGTTTTGTTACTCTGAATAATAACGTAATTTTTTTCGGCATTATGTTATAAAAAAAATTACAGCCCATCCATTCCTAGATAAAATGCAGAATAGATTGAACATTTCTGATAGGCGAGGGAACCATCCAGTCTAAAAAGTAGCTGCAAATCAACAGCGTAGTTATATATTCAACAATTCAAATCACCTGATGCCTGGATGAGGCATTTAATGTAAATATTGTGGTGAGGTGATAGAGAAGAGCCCTGGGGTACTCCACACTCTAGTTGGGCCCCTGTGGCCCTGAAGGGACCCAAAATGACAAACTGATTTTGATTCTCCCAAAATAAAATTTAATCCAATCAAGAGCAGGACCTCAAAGCCCAGCAGCCTTCACACGGCCCACCAACAATTTGTGGGTAACTGGGTCAAAGGCTACTGAGAGATTTAACAAGAAACAAGCAGAAATGAGGCCTTTGTCACAATCCTTTCGGATATCACCTAACACTGACAGTATTATTGACTCAGTACACTGTCCTGGGTAAAACCTGGCCTCGTGCAAATTCAAAAATTGAGAGATTTCAAGATCTGAGCAAAGGATCTGGCCATAAATGCTTCTAGAAGTTTGGCAGGAATAGGCAGCAGGAAAATAGGTTCATAATATTTCAGGTGTAAGAAATGCACAAATGGTGATCTGATAATAGGATATCGGATCAGATACCCCTGTTGTTGAAGGCCACTCTTAGAGGGCTCTGCTTTCTGTTTGAAGTTTGGCATAGGTGCACTACATCTTCCAAACTCGTCCCTCATAAACAGCAGGAGTTTAAAGTTTCAGGTCATAACCAGTGCAAAGTGTGGGCGATGGTGGGTAAGTAATCAACTCAGGACCTCATACATTCCCTCCTTAAGTTTGGAACCCAACCTGCAAGCAAATAATGCTGTGGCTTGACAGTTTTGTAGTCATGTAATATCCATCCGTGAGATCTTTTATCCAGCATAGCCTTGCCTTTAGTTGCTGAGACTTTCCCCATTGAGTGATTGTGAAAAAGTGCCCTCTTTCTGCATGGTTGCCCCCACTTTTTGCTGAACGGCTGATGTGATTTGACTGCGTGTGCCCTGGGCTCCTGCTGATCAGGTACCCGAGGGTCTATGTTCTTGCTCTAAAACTGCATTGAAACCAAAAATCAATTGGCATCTCTGGCCACAGGTCAGCCCCTGGTAAATGGTACCACAGGTACCCAGGGAACTGTGACCAGAGAAGGCCTCTAAGGGCTGCAGCACTTATTGTGCCACCCTTAGAG
Organism: Lissotriton vulgaris; assembly: GCF_964263255.1. Taxonomy (NCBI): domain Eukaryota; kingdom Metazoa; phylum Chordata; class Amphibia; order Caudata; family Salamandridae; genus Lissotriton; species Lissotriton vulgaris. Next base: position 1,095,420,832 of record NC_141685.1, read on the forward strand.
GTCCTGTACCATTACACTCACCCACTGTCTTTGCAGGCTGCATGTTTTGGTGCAGAACAAAGTGAAGAGTCGACATGGCACACATCCCTGTGTGTCATGCCTGCAACCCACTGCCCTGACATAGGTCAGTCACCCCTCTAGCTGGGTGTACTATACCAGTGGTGAGGGTACAGGTGCATGAGCCCTGTACCCATACAGTATCTAAGTCCATTCTTACACCTTGTAAGTGCAGTGCTGTCATTAAGTGTATATGGTGATGAGAATTTGTCAATACGAACTCCACAGCACCATAATGGCCACACTGAAAACTGAGAAGTTTGGTACCAAACTTCTCAGCACATTAAACGCACACTGATGCCAGTGTGGGATTTAATGAAAAATGCACACAGAGGGCATCTAGAGATGCCCCATGCCAAAATGACCTACCATAGTGCCAAGGCTGAGTGGCTGCTTTCAGCTGCCACCACCAGACATGTTTCTGAACCCCTGGGTCAGGAGCCTGCTGCTCTCAGGGGCCTGAAACAATGCACATCCAGGGACGAGGTGCTAAGCCTCCTCCCCCAGGATGGGCAGGGTCCACGAAGGGGAAACTCAAAGGCTTGCCGCCTTTGTGAGCTTCCCCAGGCAACTTGCAGCTTTTAGCAACTGGTCCCCACTGGTTCTGACTTCCACTTTGGGTGGGAGAACCAGCGGGAAAAACAAGTGAGGAAGAGAGGTGTGCCCACCTCTGCCAACTCCATTCCTCAGTTGGGGGTGGCAAGGTGAAGCACAACTCTGTCCCTGCCATCTTGCAGATGGGGATACACAGCCAACCAGAGTGAGGCATATGCTCCCCTCCCACTGGAGGGTGACATAATAGGAGGTGTACTCACCCCAAGGAAGGGATGCATTGGTCCCAACCTTTATTTACCTGTAATACCCCTAAATCTAGTGCTTAGGGGGCACCGCGAACCTTGCCTCCCCAGACAAGATACTACAAGAAGAAAAGAAGAAGGACCAAACAGCCCTGCCAAAGCTAACAAGAGAACACCTACTGACTTGGCCCCAGCCCTAATGGCCTGTCCCCAACTAGAACCTGCAGAACTGAAACACTAGTGTGTCCTGCAGCCAGCAACCTTTAGAACCCAGAGGACCAGCCCCTGCCTTCCAAAGAAAAGACGTTGTCTCCCGTGAACACTGGATTTGTTCACCCCACAGACTCCAGCTCCGGCACAATCAGCTAGTCCGCACCCGACGTCCGCGGCCCGAGGTCAAGTGGCCCTACACCACAAGGAGGTCTACCCGGCGATCTTGGCCTGAGATCCGGTGACCCCTGACCTGCCTCAAGCCTCCAGCTGACGCCTGCAGCCTAAATTCGGAAGGTCCCCCCAAACGCGACCAGGAGCTGATAGGAAGATCCGATCCTAAAAGGCACCCCTGAACCCCACAGCCATAGGTGGTCCAACCGATGGTGCCTAACCAACCCCCAGCATCCCAACTTACGTTTCCAAGTGGTGGTCACACCCAGAAGACCTTCGTCCCTGAGTCTGCAGTGTGTTTGCAAACTGGAGACTCACCACTGAAAGCGACAGGGTTCCAGACGCTAAAACAGCACTCTGCATCCGGCCGCCCCAGTGCTGCTGAGGGTGCACTTTTTGTGCTGGCTTGAACCCCCATTTGCCCTGAGCTTAAGTCCAGGACCTTTGCTCCCACAACCCAGGTGCATGCTTGTAAGCACAACTAACCAGAGGCCCCCTATCCCCCACTGGATAACTTTGGGCCTCTCAGCATTCTGGCCGCCCTAGTGCCGCTGAGGGTGTAACTAGAGTGCACCCTTGACCCTGGGGGACCCCTAAGTCTATCCCCGGAATACCAACTCCCACAACCGAATACTTCTTTTGAACCGATAACCCTATTTTCCTCCATAGGATAACACTGGCTGTTTCTATGTGAAAAGTTCTTAAGTGTGGAGTTGGAAAATCTATGAAACCCTTTAAAACTGTAACTAAATAACACAGATGCTTTTATTTACCTGTTTACAGGAAATGTCCCAGTGCAGTATCCAGGTATACTGCACTGTGTAATAAAAGTAATCTGTAAAGTAATCTCCTTGACATTCAACTAAAAATTCAATACAAAGAATATGTACAGTATTTCCAACGCATTGCATTACTAGTAGCTCTACTGTAATCAAATCAAAGAGCATATACAATTACAATTCAAACTGTTGTAAAAACGGCAATACTATGTAAAAAACGTATTGCTTTCCTGTGCCAGGCTTGCTTGGTTCTAGAAAATAAAATAACTAAAAGAATATTTTTATACAAAACCAATTATCTGAAGTTTAGTCTTTGAGTGTGTGATATCATTTGCTGATTGAGTGTGTACAACAAATGCTTAACACTGACTGTCCTCAGATAAAGCCTAACTGCCCGACCAGACTACCCCAAATAGAGAGTAAGGTGCTATCTACTTTTACCTCTGTCTACCCTTGGGGATCCCCTGGACTCTGTGCACACTATACCTCACTTTGGTATAGCATATACAGAGCCAGCTTTCTACAGTGATTAATTGAGTTTGTAAAAACAGCAGTGGAGACATTTAGGTTCCATAGTGATGGGGCCCTGAAGGTGTTATTAGCAGATTCAAGGGATAACCTGTCTGGAGCAGTTTGGCTTCTTGACATTCCTAACTATAAGGTTTTATGTGAGGATTTGTAATCTGACGTCCTTAATTTCTACCAGGTTTTAAAATCCGCTCCCTTTCTTGCAATTGATTGCTATACCAACCCAAAGTTCAGCCAAATTTGAGCAGGGAATGCATTGGTGGGCAGACTAAAGAGTTGCTTGTAAGTTTTTGAGATGATTATATCAAGTTCTGCTGCGTCCCGAGAAAGAAATGTGCCTTAGTCATCAAATAGAACACTTACATATTGATACTTTTACGCATTCCTGCTGTTAGTCGTGTAGATGTCAGTATAACATGTTCTGTTTCCTATTTTTCATAATCATGAACTTGTTTTTTTACTTTTTGGTTAATGAACATACAGTTCTTTATTGTGTAACTTGATAGTTTGGTCAGTGAGGCTAAGAAGTATGACATCATTCACATATAACAAGTTTGAGATACATGGGCATCCCCGGCTTATGTGGGTGAGAGTTTAAAGCATCAAGTACTTGCGGCAAATTAGCCAAAAACATGTTCAAAAGATACGGCCCCAGGAAGCACCTTTGTCTTAAAACCCATTGTGTGTAGATCTTCCTTGAACGGATGGTGCTGTCATCCATTTTTAGTCTCATACATGTATCCGAGTAGAGAAGTTGTATTGCAGTTAGCCTATACGTGGTGCAAGCAGGGGGCCTTTGCCATGTTTTAAAAGTAAAAAAAATGTAGGTTCAGTTATGGTTTTGGTGGCTGACTGGTAAGTTAGGAAATAAAGGAAAAATGTGATAGTTTGCCAAATAGTAATTGTTGGTAGGCTTTATGAATTGATACGGAAAATCTATCTGGTCCTGGCTCTTTGCTGTGTGATAACGCTAGCCATTCTGAGTTTGTCAGCAGTAACAGGTGTTTCCAATATCAAAGGAATCATCCTGTGGAAATGGAATGCAACTTCAGTGTTTGTTTTATTTTGTTTTATACGGCAAAACTTCGTCTTGTGATAAATAAAAGGAGTAATACGAAATTACATACTTGAATTAGTTCTGGGGGTTTCTGAGAAAATTGCTTGGTATGTCGGTTATAACATTAATAAGACATCTTTCTGGTTGAACATAAAACACCTTTCAAGCAGTATCTCTCGTTCGCAATTGCTCTAAAGGACCCCCTGACTTTCCTCAAATTCATGATGTGTTTTTTTGTGACCAGTTTGATTGGTGTTGTGCTTTACCTGTGTTAAGGTCTTTTACATTTTTAGCGAGTCTCATCAGTGTTTCTGTATGTGCTATTAGATCAGCTCTCAACTAGATCACCTGAATACCAGATTGTATACCCATATGAGCTCTCCCTTACTGTTTTCACTAAAGTAACTCTCTACAATCTCCTTTAAGGTTTCCATCGGGGGTTGGTGATTTTATTAATATACTGAAGTTTGCAAGATAAGTGAATTGATGGCATTACATCTAAGTGGAGTATCACTGGGGTGCAATCTGACAGGATGTCGGAGACTATAGTGGGGGGTGGTGTGGAGCCCATTTGCATTCTGTTGACCAGTAAAAAATCTGGCTTAGTGAGAGTTTTGTGCTTGTCTAGAAATCCAGAGAAGGTAGTCTCTTTCACCTATATGTTGTTACTTCAATGCATCTAATAGATCATGGTCAGGTAAACTCTAGTAGAAGGGAGGGTGGTGCATGCTGGCAGCTAGGTCGAGCTATGGGTTTCATTTTAATGAGATGCATAATGGCATTAATGCAGCTTCAAATTATCAAATTCTCTTTCACAAAACTTGGCTATAGTTGGAAATATGTCTGTGTAAAATTGATCTTTTGTCTTCATTTGGGTTATAGATTGAAAATAAAGTGTTAGCCATTCTTTTCTGAGTGCTAAGATCCGGCCCTCTTTATAATATTATCTGTCTTCTACCCTGAGTAGCACACCGCATTGAAACAAGATCACTTCCCCTTTTGTTTTGCTTGAAGAGTGAAACTCTAACAAATACCGGTAGTGGCGTAGACTAAGTGATTCAACTTCCTGAACATGGTGTTCCTGTAATAGAGCAGTGTCATCTTCGTGAAAATATTACCATTGCAACAGGGCTTTCATTTTAATGTCAAAATGAGTCCTTGTAGTTTGGCTTTTTAAATTGGGCAATGAATGTTCGGTAAAATCGCATAGGCTGTGTTGCTATGGGGAACTCTACCTTTCTTAGTAAGCACGTGTAGAAGAGAGCAGTGTTCTCATTCTGTGGAGTGGACGCCTCACACCTCTGCCTTGCATATCCCTCAAATGCAAAACTGGGCCAAGAATAACCCATTTCACAGTCGATTATCAGAGTCGCGAGGGCAACCAGTCACAAGCTTCTTAGGGATGTATTCTGGGGCCATGAGCTCATAGCTTATCAGTCAATCAAAAGACAAAATAACTATAATGTCCAACTTAGTGCTTGTCTCTTAGAAAAGAAAGTTATTTTTAATTTCACAGCTGTACTTAAAACCACACAATTCAATCTACTTTACAAGGGAGTGATCCTGGCAACATCTTGCTTGTGGATGCTATACTTCTTATCCCCTCTCATTGGTCCTTCCCACCCAAGTGACACTAGTTGACTGTATTCCCCAGTAATTTTAGTAGAAGCATGAGTTGAGTTGCAGATTTTGTTACCCAAAAGTCAAATGCGCATACAGTTAACTCATTTGTTGAAGTTCTTACCTCTGGTAGTGTAGTGCATAGAAATTCAGTTGCTTACTTCTTCATGTTCTTTTAGTGCAAACTCCGCAATTCACTCCTACCATGGGCGGAGGCCCGTGATGAACACATGCCGCAGCTGCTAGAAAGATTGGGTGGGGCACAAGTCCGCCCTGAGCTAAGCTCACAGGGGTCAGCCAGTGGGCATTGGCATGATTGTGAAGACACCTGTCATAGCAGTTGTGGCTCCGTCATAGGCTGTTGAGTAGTTTGAGGCAGGTGCTGCCCTGACCAGGCCGAACAGTACACTGAGGCAGTTTCAGACAGAACAGAGTTGATCAGTGGAGACATGTAGACTTTTGCAGTTCTTGCCAGGAACTGTTAAGAGGTAGAGAAAGCCTGTGCAGTATAGGTCACTCTTGGCTTTGCTCGCAGGCGTTCCTCAAAACAGAAAAACATTGGACTTCTGGACAGTCTCACCTCTTATAGGACCAGGCACTCTCTTTGCCACCTAAGCAGACCCTCTGTTTCTCTACTAAGTTGCAGACTTCAGGCAATATCCTCACACCTCTGGGGAGCACTCCCTTCCTTATGAAGGACTTGGAACTGCCACAAAGGGGTTTACACCCTCTTTTCATACACGCTTTGCAGAAAGGGGGTGTGAACCTACTATCTGAAATTTAAGAGCCAGTTGCAGTGGTTCTCTTTCAAATGCCTTTCTCTTGTTGCGCTATTGACCCAGCCTTTGTGTAAAGCAATGTTTTTCATAGTAGGTAGCACTGGAGCTGCCTCCATACTGGAGCACTCCCAACACGAGCACAATGAAGTGTGAGGTTTCTACACCTGGTTATCACTCTGAAGTAGTAGTCGGGGACGGGGGCGTGGCTTGGCCGGATGCAAGATGGCCGCACATTGAGTGGGCTCTGCCGGCCAAGCACAAAAATCTGCCATAATCCTGTCTAAATCCTTACCATTGTTGCACTTCGAGTCTCAATTTTGGCTCCTGACCTGGTGTGGCACCGAACTATCGCGCCACCCCCGCCTGTCCGGTCCTGTGGCGGTGCTACGTCACTTTCTTCGGGAGGCCGGGCCTACGACCTCTTGACTGCGAGGTCTGGCCTTTTCTGCTGGAGACTGCCTGGAGGTGCTGGGAGCTGCTGGGAGCTGCAGGTCGGCCGTGGGTGAGTGGGAGCTGCTGCTGCAGTGTTCCGGGCGGGGTTGGGGGCCGATCAGTCCCGCTGAGCCCTGCCCGCTATGTGGTGCGCGCCTGACCTCTGGGGCGCTCCGGGCTGTCTCGTGTGGCCGCTGCGGGCGCCCAGGCTCGGCTTGGTGTGCGGCGGGCCCCCCGCAACTCCTCGCTCGCTGCCGCTGCGGTCGCTTGTGCCCGCCCCTACCCCGGGGGCCTTTTGTTTCCTCGGCCAGTGCGGGCGCTGCCCGCTGCTCCCTTTGCTTCCGCAGATAAGTGAGCTGGTGATCGGCGCATGGCCCTCCACCCCCAGGAGCTGTGGAGTTGCGCAGGTTTTGCCGGAGGCTGATTACATAGCAGGCGAGAGGTGAGGTGGAGGTGCAACACCCTTCCACGGTGGAACTTTATAGACTGTGCCCCCGGCGCAAGCTAAAGGACAAATACACATGAATTAGAAGACCCCCCAGAGAGGTGTATCAGCAGCAGGGTGGAGGCCTGGCGGACTTGTTTTGGTCTGCTGCATAATGGCCAGATCTACATCTTAAACACCAGAAAAATGTGGGCATGAAAGGAGCTTGCTTGAAGCCATATATTGAGAGCCCTATGCAACCTAGGTCCCCGGATTCGGCCTGCTGCCGCTCCTTGCGGGCCGCAGTGCCTGGGACGAGCCCGTTCCTGCTGCGAGCCCGCCGGACCTCGGAACACATTTTTCTATCCGCTGCTGAGGCGTCTTCGTTGCTGTCCCCGGCTGTGTCCACCCCCGGACGTCTTTTGGAGAGTTGCGTGCCCCGGAGGGGCTGGGTCACCACCTGCACCATAACTCCTGCACCTCCTGGGTCGTGAGGCATGGCCATTTATCCTGGCTGCAGAGGTCGCATCCTTGGTCACCGCTGGACGTCTTCTGGGCCTGCGGGTGAGAGGGGGCGTCCCCTGGGGCTTTGCGGGCGGGGTTGGGGGCTTGTAGACCACTCTTCCCTGGCAGGTGCGCTGCGGGGGGTGCGCCAGTCCTTTGGCTGTCTCCTGGCCGCCCTGTGCAGCCGCCATGAGTGCATGGGCTCAGGCTGCGAGTGGCAGGCCTCCTGCGATTCCCCGTCCGTCTTTGCCGCAGTCAGGTGCGCTCCCCCCCCTTTTTGAACACTATCCACCTCCAGAGCCGCGGGGGAGATGCTCTCTGTTTATTGGGCCCTGCATGTCCCCGCTTCTGGGTCCTCCGAGCCCCGCCCGAGCACTGCGACGCCTGGGTCTGCCCTTAAGCCAGCTGTGGCCCCACTGGCCCTCCTATTTGCTCTCTTCTACCTGCCGCCATCGCTGGACCATCATCGCGGCTGCTCCTTCAGCTTCCTGGCTACTTGTCGGTCTCGCCTTGGTGGGCCATCTGGGGCTGCCCTCCTCCCGCTCCTTTACCAGCCGTCCCATCCAGTGGCTGGTCGTGCCTCGCTGTCCCGACTTCATCTTACTGGACGCACCTTGGTGGTATCCCTGCTTTCAGAGTGTGGAGGTCTTGCCGGGTGACTGGGTGGGCGGGCTGTCGCCGTCTCTGTTCCTCCTTGTGGCTCCTGGATTCCTGGATTTGGTGGTGTCCCACTTGACTCGCTTCCCACGCACTGGTGCGCACGTGTTGGCTACCTGCTTTGATCAGACCCGTAGCCTGCTGGAGGTCCTGCTGCTGAGGCCTCCCACCATGGGGAAAAATGATCCTAAGCAGCCCAAGATAGCATTCGACCTTCGGAAGTCTTCCCGTCAAGATGGTGCGGGAACCGAGGGTGCGGATTCCGCCGTCGCCATGGAGGGCCCCCCCAGTCACAAGTATGACCTCAAGGCAATCATGCTGGACGTCAAATCCACGGTTACGGGCATAGCCACCCAGTTGGACCAACTCTCAGGCCGCTTGGACACCGTGAAATCCCGCGTCGATTCCCATGATAACCGGCTCCTTCGCGCCTAAACCAGGGTCTCGGATGCAGAAGACGCTGCCACCCAGGACCGCCAAAAACTATTGCAGATGGACAAGATCCTGGCCATAATCCAGGATAAGAACGAGGACTTGGAGGTCCGTTCCCGGCGGAGCATTAGGGGCCTTCCGGAATCCAGAAACATCACCAAGATGGAGGACTTTTTGGAAAAGTTACTTAGGGAGCTGTTCAGCGACGTCTTGTCCCCGGTTTTCATCGTAGAGCACGCCCATCGCTCGCTTGGTCCACCTCCTGGCCCTGGTCTGCCCCCATGCCCCATCATTGCGAAGATTTTGAACTACCAGGACCGGGACGCCATTCTCAAGGCCGCAGGAGACCGGGGATCCATTACCCACCAGGGTAATGGACTCTCTTTTTACCCGGACTATACCCTGGCTGTCCAAGCTGCACGGAGAGAATTTCTTCCTGCTAAACACATTCTCCTAAAGCACGAGGTGCCGTACTCTTTAGCCTATCCAGCGAAGCTGGGGGTTCGCCAGGGCACAAAAACTTTGGTCTTCCCTGATCCCAGAGAGGTCCTGGCGTTTGCTAAGAAGCTGGACAAGTGTGCCCGTTCCTCTCCTTCCACCTCTCAACCTAATGGGTCCGGCCGCCTTAGTGACAATGACTGAGAAGTGCAAATGTTTTTAGTCTATGAGACTCTCCTTGGTAACTGTATGAGGTTGGGCTACTCCACTGCTTGCCCCCCCCCCCCCCCCCTGCTTCTTTGCAGGGGTGTATGCCTAGCCCTGCCATGCCCCCACGGGATGATTCCCTTTTCTTTCATGGTTCATCCCCTTCCCAGTTGTGGGTCCCTGGGGTGGTGTGGGAGGTTAACTCAGCCTGATAGGGGGGTTGGAGTGGGTGCGGGTGGTCGCGTTTGTTTGGTTTGGGGTTGCTGTGCAGGGATGGGGTGGGGGGGGGGGGTATTGCGGGATGTTCTGCTCCTCTACTGAGGTGGCGGCTTCAGTTTGCTGTCTTTTTGTTGTTTAATATTGCTCTACTATGTTTCTCCACTGACACTGTATTGTGCTTCTTGTTTTGGTCCATTGTGCTAAATTTTTCAAGATGTGCCCCTCTTTGTTTTTTAGCATGCTCTGCTTCTGTCCGCTGGTCATTGACTGTGGACATGGGGGGGAGTTGGTGGGTTCTTCTGTTCCTCTAGTGAGGAGGTGGCTTCAATTTGCCGTCGATTTGTTGCTTCATATTGTCCTGGCATGCTCTACTCTAGACACTGTGCTGTGCTTAAAGTTTTGCCTATACCCTCCTGATGCTATTTGTTATGTCCTATATATTGTGCTATGCTCATTGCTTTGGCTACTTGTGCTCAGCGTTGCAGGGTATGTCCCATTGTGCTGTTTGATTTGCCGTGCTCCTCTGGTTTCAGGTCGTCCTAACCCCCTCGGTAAGGATCGCTGCACGATGTCCTCGCAATTTGCTCTATTACTATACTGTACTATTTTGTGCAACATCCCTGTGGCTCGCTCTCACCCTGTATTTGGTATGGACCCGTTTCCTCCATGGTTTTATGCTTTATGACTTTTCTTGAAGGTGCCTCCCAGTTCCAATTTGCAGCTCTGTTCAATGCCCCATAGGTTCTCATGCTGTCTCACGGGTCACGCCCCCCGCTGTTCAGCTTGCTGGTTGTTGAACTCCTTTTCTTTTGCATTACGCCATCCACATCACACCGGCCCGCTAGCAGCCCCTGCTGTCCCTTAATGCCACTTATTCTCTGGCACCTGCCTGAGGGTGGTCTCTACTCCTCTGTGCTGCTCCCTTATCTACGCTTCCCCAGCTGTTATTCGACTCCCCCGCTATCAATATGTGCTATGTAGGACTGCGCCGCCTGCTGTGTGCCATGCATAATGCTACCCCCGTCATACTCCCTATGGCTGAATTATCCTGTTGGACATGGAATGTCCGCGGCCTGAATGACCACCGTAAGGCTCGCTTGATGCATGCACATCTACAGCGCCATAGGGTGGACATTTGTCTTTTACAAGAGACACACCTGCTTCCCGGTACTGGCTCCAGACTTCAATCTCGCCACTGGGGGGGAATCCCACTCTTCCACTTACTCAGCCTATGCTAGGGGAGTCTTAATCCTGTTGCGTCGTGGCTGCACTTTGCAGACCTCCCATGCCCTTGTTGACTCGGAGGGAAGGTATGTTGTTTTACATGGTTTATTACCATCGCTGCGGTTTACGGCCCGAACTCTGATGATCCAGAGTTCTTCCATCACATCTGGCATCTTATTTCCTCTTGTGGTCCCGCAGCTATAATCTGGGGGGGGGGGGGGGGGTGTTTAATGTTACTTTCTCTGCGACCTTGGATCGATCTGGGTCTTACATGTCTCATCCGCGCGCCTCCACTGCTCTTTCATCTATTTTAACCGATAATTTGCTCTATGATGCCTGGCGTCATCTCCACCCCGACGCTTGGGAAGGCACTTGCATCTCCGATGCGAGGGGCTGTTGGTCAAGAATTGATCTCTGGATCACCTCGCCGGACGTTTTGTCCTGGAGCATTGACGCCACGCATATGGCTCGCATCCTTTCCGATCATGCACCGGTCCAGCTTCTTCTCCGGCCTCCTAATTCTCAGCGTCGGGCTTTCACCTGGCGTCTCTCTCCCAATGCCCTCAGGGACTCTGTGAAGAAATCCAGACCGCAATCACTAACTATTTTGATCTCAACGTGGGTTCCGTTGATTCTGCTTTCACCCTATGGGAGGGTTTCAAGGCTTTAATCCATGGAGAATGTATCTCCAAACAAGCGGGCGTTCTCCGCTCCATTCGCTCTACCCTGGCTAAACTGGAGGGGGAGATTCGGGACTTGGATGCCGCCCAGGCGAAATGCCCCAGCCCTGAGACGTTAGCACTTTTGCATCAAAAACACTCCGACTTCTGGGATGAGGCCGGCCGTGAGCTGTCCTTCCTTGGTAGGGAGGGTCGGGCCCGTATTTTTGGAGAGGGGGACCGCCCGGGACGCACTCTTGCCAACCATCTGCGCCCTCCGCACGCAACTTCCTATATCGCAGCCCTAAGTGATGGTGGTCCGGATCGCACCACCTCTCCGGAAGAAATTAAGTCCTGTTTCCTCGCTTTTTACTCCCAGCTCTACTCTGCCAGCTCCCCTCCGTCCCCAGAGGAGTTTGATCAGTATTTCGAGTCCATTGCCCTTGTCTGGCTCGAAGATTACCATCGTAAATTCCTAGACGAGCCTTTCTCTAAGGAGGCAATTCTGGCAGCCATCAGCAGCCTCCCTAGTGAAAAGGCACCGGGTCTCGACGGCCTGCCTGCTTCGTTTTACAAATCATTTGCCACCATTTTGGAATCACACTTGGCGGCTATGTATAATGAGTCTTTTGGCACGGGCAACTTCCCGCCGTCCCTTCGTGAGGCTTCGCTTACCCTGCTCCTTAAACCTGACAAGCCCGCTGACCGTCGCAATTCCTACCGCCCTCACTCCCTTATTAATATCGATAACAAAATCTTTGCCAAATTGATTGCTTCTCGTCTCCTTTTACTAATACCCACCATCGCCCTCCCCGACCAATCTGGTTTCATTCCTGGTAGGGCTACCACCCACAATCTCCACACCATTTTTTCCGTTTTACATCAAATTAATCCTACTCTTCTGGCCGTAGCTGCCCTGCTTGACGCCACTAAGGTGTTTGATACGCTGGAGTGGCCCTTTCTTTTTTATGTCCTGCCGCGTATGGGATTCATTCCCCATTGTTTGCGTAATATTAGGCTCCTTTACACCAGCCCCACCGCCGTCTTCGCATTAATGGTCAGGTGTCCGACTCAATCAACATTACTCGTGGAACTCGTCAAGGGTGCCCGTTATCCCTCATGCTTTTTGCTATCGCGATGGAGCCCCTGGCTGCTCGGCTACGGCAGCACCATACTCGCAGAGGTAATGGCTTTTCGTCCCGCTCCCTCCTAGTTTCCATGTATGCGGATGATATCACTCTCTATGTCCGTCATCCCCAGGAAAACCTCAGTCCCTTGGTGCAGGAAGTTATTCGATTTGGCGGTCTCCCAGGCATTCAGGTAAACTGGAGCAAGTCCGTTCTCTTCCCCTTGACGGATGCTACTCTCTCCTTCGAGCCTGATTTCCCGATCGAGTGGGCATCTGGTCCTACGCGCTACTTGGGCATTTGGCTGAGTAGAGACTTGGATGAACTTTGGAGGTCGAATTTTGGGCGTGCGGTGGACTGGCTCGAATCAAAGATCCCTGTATGGAGCCGCCTGCGGCTGTCCCTGGCTGGCCGCATCGCTATAGCCAAGATGGTAGTGCTTCCTAAATTCCTTTACCTCTTCTCCAAAGTACCAATTCCCCTAACTTCTCATTTCTTCCGCAGGCTACGTTCTCTGGTTGTCTCGCTGGTGTGGGCAGGGCGGCAACCCAGGGTTGTCTATGATATCTTGACCTTGCCCATGTCTGCAGGCGGTCAGGGTGCGCCTGACTTTCGTCTCTACTCTCTATGCGCTCAGGCCAGCTTCTTGCATTTTTGGCTTCACCCCACCCCCTATCAGCCCCACGTTGCGGTGGAATCGGACGTCGCTTCCCCCTGGCCGCTGACTACTGCACTGTTCGCTCCTGCTGTGCGCCCCTGCTGTGCGCCCCCGGACGGAGGACGATACGGTCGAGACGCTGCGCTGGGCATGGTCATCCCTGCGCCAGCTTTCTGGTCTTTCTCTTCTATCTACCAAAGCTATGCCCATTATTGACCATCCTGATTTCCCGCCCCTTCAATCTTCTAGCAGGTCTCGTCATGCGGCGTGGCTGGGCCTGAGGACCGTAGCAGATCTTTATCCGGAGGATTCCTTCTACTCTCTTCCGGAGTCCCCATCTTTGCAGGACACGCTACTATATTATCAGTAGATGGCTACCTGCCGGAAACTGCACCCGACCTTCTCACAACCCCCCCTACTTTCCCGCCCCTGGATTTCGTATACACTTCCACGTCGCCACACAAGTTGGTCACCAAACTATATGCTTTTGCCCTGTTGTCCTTCCCCCCTACCCCTCCTTCAACTCCCCCCTCCCCATCTCCCCCTCTCCCTCCCCCTTCCCTCCACCCCCACCCCCTCCCCCTCCACGGCGCGCGAGGCATGGGGTGCGGACCTTGGCACTGATATCTCGGAGGCAGACTAGCTTTATTGCTGTAAATCCAGCCAGGAAAGGTTTTTTGAGGTATTCCCAGATTTTGGGTGTACCTCCTAAGAAAAGAAAAATTATTTTCTTATGTCCCCTCACTCACTAACTATGTGTGGTGCAGTGTATAGTGGAGTGGTGAGTAGTGATAGTAAAAATACCTAACTAGTGACAATTTTTTAGAAAAAGAACAAGAACACACCTAATGTGTGTGTCTATTTGTCGGTCGAGCCTGGGTCCAGTAGGTGTAACAGACGGAGGCAAGCCAGAGACCATGTCAACAGGCCCCTCCACCCAGGCAGACCATGGGGCATAATATTGCTAACTGAAAAACACTGCGGGTATTGCGCTAACCGTATGTATATAGACACACGCATTAGGTGTGTTCTTGTTCTTTTTCTAAAAAATTGTTACTACCTTTATTTAGGTTTGTACACAGGAGTGGTACACATGAGGCGGGCCCTCATGTTGTCCTGAAGAAAAGGTGTAGGGGACACCTTGAAACATGTCGACAGGATATTAGGGATCATGACCACATAACAGTTCTTTTTCCTTTCATCTACCCCTTTTTATTGTACCAGCTAGGAGCAGGAATAACACTTTAGCTCACTAGTTAGGTATTTTTACTATCACTACTCACCACTCCACCATACACTGCACCACACATAGTTCCACAAAACAGTGCTCCTACGTCTTTTTCGCAAGTCTCAGCACGCCTGAAGCAGTAGATGCTTTGGATGGCCCCAATGATGAAGCATGTCACCTAGGGGCAACCCTGGGTGAGTGAGGGAACTCAAGAAAATAATTTTTCTTTTCTTAGGAGGTACACCCAAAATCTGTGAATACCTCAAAAAACCTTTCCTGGCTGGGTTTTCACGGTCCATCATACATGGATCTTTGCGTTGTACTATTATACTATTCTACTATTCAGGTATGCTTAGTGCGCCTCTCCATCTCACAGGATATGTCCTCTGTGTGCTTGCTAGATTACTGTGAGATACACAAGCACGCCTGTGTACCATGCAAGGGACATTTTCATCCCAACATCCTCATTCTTTATTAAATTATATGAACTGAATTAACATCTAAACTATAAAGCATGAAGCTCAAAATGCTAAATACAAACAGTGAAGCTTCAAACAAAAACATATTCAAATTTGGACTATGCCAGATTACCCCAACAATCCCTTGTTGGGCTGGGACTGAAAGGCTTTTCAATCTCCATTATCCCTAGCTCACACAAGTCGATCAAGAAAGCAAGATATATATATAACTTGAGCAATGTAACTATTTAGATAAATAGTGCATGATCGGAACAAAACAAAGGTCCATGTGTGGACGCTAAACAGCTTGTTTGAGAGATATAATGGGAAAAAGAACTTGGACGTGTCCTCATTCTGATTAGTTGAGGAAACCTTTTTCTTTGTGAAGTCTCAAATGTCTAACTGCTCTTTGCACACTTTTAGAATACTGCTTCTGCCACTCTTTATGACATGGCCCCATAAAGACAAGAAATCGTTTTGCGACGGACGGAAATAAAAGCTGTGTTTTCATCCCGTCGTACATCATGCTCTTTAGCCAATGAGACTGTATGACTTCACTCAGAAATGGGTGTGGGAGGCATCATCACCAGTAAGCAACAGGTACCACTGAACAAGGAAGGATAGCGTTGCTGCAGGGCAGGCTGAGCTTTGTTGTTACTGTGGTGGCCATCTTAGAAGAGAAACATCTGCTGTTCTGGTACAAAATGCGATTCAAAGTAAAGGTCAAACGTGAGGAAGCTTTCGAATTTTTACATATTGTAGATATAACCTAAATTTTGTAACTGAAAAGTTCTAAAATGTTAATATTTTCAAACCACTTGGAGTTATGTGCTTTTAGGAATGTAAGACGCTGGTGGTAAGTATGAATACGAAAAGCATTTAGGCGACCTAATGATTTTGTGTTGTAAACCCCCTCTAGGGAGCACTGCTATCCCTATTTTTCTCCGTACTATTAAACACGTCGGTCAGGAATGGCGGTAGCGTGTTTCGGTTTAACGACAGCCTGTCGCATTGCTTGCCAACTGCATGCAGGGTTAACAGAGAGACAGAAACAAAACAAGGGAGGCAGGGAAGCTGACACACCCCTCCCGACTCCTTCCCCTTCACAGACTGACAGCCCTGCGCTGTTACTGCACGATGTAAACAGTGCAGGGAGGCTGAGCGGGCCAGCGCGCTGCAGCCTTTATACCACAGCACAGAGGCCGAATTTAGATACCCTACTGTTGCGTCTCTGTAGCTCTGAAGATAGTTGCACCCTCTGCTCATTCTGTACATTTGCATAGAATTCCGGGCCACCGGTTTGTTCTGAGACATAATGAAGTTGGGCTGAGGCCCCCAGCCCGTTCAACCTACAGAAGAAAAGGTCGGAGGCTAAGCCATGCCGAACCTGAAAAACAGCAAAAGTAGGAAAAACAAACACGCCAACAGCAACAGCAGCAGCGACGAGCAAGAGAATGGGGCCCTGGCAGCTGCAGCTCTAGGTGGCCAAGGGCCCCAGGCTGCAGCAGGGGTCACAGCCGGAGCTGCGCCTTCCACAGGTGGAGCAACAGCGGCTGCGGCAGTAACTGCGCCTCCCGCCGCAGCAGCGGGTCCGTGCCCCGCAGCAGCAGCGTCCAGTGACACCCACACCGGTGAGCAGCATTCTTGGAATTGTGTGTGGGGCAGGTTCCACGCTTGAAGGTGGATGGTCGTGCTTGTTGCAGTTGCAGGTCAAAGAGGATTCTTGCATGCCCGACAAATTCAGGAAGTGCAGCTACACTCTTCCTTCCTCCCCTCTGTCTGCCACATTCCCTCAACTCCACGATCCCTACACTAACTCTTCCGGCCAGCATCGGCGAGCCCTCCTATGCATTAATAGTTAGCTCCCAGCGCTTCATTGCATGCGTCTTCCTGCATAACCATCCCTTTCTCCGGTGCGCAACCTCTCCCTTCCTCTAGCAGGTTGCTTGCCCCGTAATGCCCCGGTTACTTACCGGTAATCTTCATTACTCCAAGTCCTTGTCTTCCTCGCCACAGTAATCACATATGAGCCTCCGGCTCCACACAGAACTCCAAGCATAAAAACAGCGCTCTAGTCTCCCTCTCCCTCCTCCAAGATGGTCCCCAGTGGCTCCAGCCAATCCCATAAAGGGATACAGAATCACCAACACGACCTGAAGAACCAAGCCGAATACATGAAGCCCCCACCAGGGCCGGGAGGGAAGGGAAACTATACTGTGGCGAGGAAGACAAGGACTCGGAGTAATGAAGATTACTGGTAAGTAACCGGGGCATTACCTCCTTGTCCGTCTTCCTCGCCACAGTAATCACATATGAGCCGATACCAAAGCAATCCGCTTCATGTAAGGAAAACACACCACACCAACAGTGTAGTGAAAAACATATTTTAATATACGGAGGTATAGCAACCAAAAGGATAACCTCTCAAGGAACCCCCGCAGACAAAACAGAAGAGGCAAAAGAAACAGAACCCCTGCCCCCAACCTGGAGGCGGTAATGGGACATGAAGGTATGTGGGGAAGACCACATAGCAGCCCTGCAAACATCCTCCATGGACACCCCTTTGAAAGAAGCCCAGGTTACAGCAACAGATCTGGTGGAACGGCCCTGAACAGGAAGTGAGGGGACCTCAGAAACGGAAGCATATGCCAACATAATGGCCTCCTTAATCCAACGACTGATCGTGGAGAGGGAGGGTTTCAGTCCCTGACGCGACAAACCAAAATTGACAAACAAGTTGTCCACCTTACAAAAGGAAGACGTGCGTGACAAATAAATCAACAAGGCACGACTAACATCCAAGAGGTGCAAAAGGGATTCCTCAGCCGAGAAAGGATCAGGACAAAGAACCGGAAGAACCACCTCAGCAGACCGGTGAAAATAAGAATCCACCTTAGGAACAAAGGTAGGTTGAGGGCGCAAGACCACACGGTCTGACAAACCCAACAAAAATGGGGCAGAACGAAGGAAAGCACCCAACTCACCCATATGCCTGGCAGAAGCAATCGCCCCAAGAAACACCACCTTGAGTGTTAAAAATTTTAAGTCCACCGACTCCAATGGTTCGAAAGGAGCCAACTGCAAGGAACGCAAAACTAAAGGAAGGTCCCAAGGAGGAGGACACATGATAGGACAGGGGCGTTGGAAAGAAAGACTTAAAAAGTCTAGCAACCAATGGAGAAACAGAAACCAAAAGGAGGACATGAAAAGCCCGAATGGCGGCCCATTGAGCCCGAAGAGTCGAAATGGCCAGCCCAACACAACCCCATCAGTCAGAATATCCAGAATGCGAGCCGTATCCAAAGAATCCAATGACAGCCCACGACCAACACACCAAGAAGCAAAATGATGCCAGTGCTTGGCGTAGGACTTAAGCGTAGAAGGCCGCTAGGACTGTTGAATGACCCCAGCCACAGTCACAGAACAACCCTCACGTATCAGAGAATCCCTCTCAAGAGCCAGGCCCGCAGACCCAGGGAACGGAACACAGGCAGGGGAAGAAGAGGACCCAACAGAGGATAAGGAACGAATGGCAAGGCTCACCCCAGAGACACAGCCAATTCCAACAGTAGGGGATACCAAGGGCGACGCTTCCAACAAGGAGCAACCAGAAGCACAAAGGACCCCTCCCTCTTGATCTTCTGCAACACAGCCGGAATCAGGGGAACAGGGGGAAACGCATACAACAGACCCTCCGGCCAAAGGAACGAAAGTACGTCCATTCTCCAGGTATCCCGGCAGGGCATAATCGTGCAAAAGCATCAGGTCTGGGCATTGTCCTGGGAGGCAAACAGGTCCACAATCGGACAGCCAAACATCACCTGCAACCTCCTGAACATCCATCGAGTGAGGGACAAGGACCCCATGGAAGGAAAAACCCGGCTCAGACAATCCGCCACAGTGTTCTCCACACCAGGTAGGTAAATGGCAGAAAGGGACTCCAGATGAACCTCCGCCCAACAACAAATTCGACGGCTGAGGCAACTGAGGGAGCGAACCTTGCACCCCCCTTGATGGTTCACATAAGACATTACAACCTGATTGTCCGTTCGGATCTGTACATGGTGACCCCGAACAAGATCCGAGAAATCCAACAGACCCAGAAGGACGGCCTTCAGCTTCTTGTAGTTGGAGGAACATGACAACACCGACTGAGGCCAAACCCCTTGAGTCGTCGAATCCCCCAGAGTAGCACCCCACCCCAGCAGGCTGGCATCGGTAGTGATTACGCGGGTGGGAAAAATCAGGAAGGGGCGGCCCCTGGACAGATGAACGTCGTCTACCCACCAACTCAGGACCACCCGAACATCCTTCGACATAGGGACCAAAACACCCATATCTAGGGAACAGGGGTCCCAATGCGACAAAATGTGGGACACCACCGGATACATGTGGAGGCGAGCCCACGGCACCGTGAATAACGACGCTGACATCAGACCCTGAACCCTCAACCATAGGCTCACTGGATGAGAACTCCCCACCAACAGGGCACGAACTGCAGACATCAGGGACAGAATTCTGGGAGGGGGCAGGAACACCATCCCTAACCAAGTCTTGAACAGAGCCCCAATGAAAGTCAATTCCTGCGCAGGAACCAGGGATGACTTCGGCAGATTCATGAGGAACCCATGATGCTCCAGGACATGGCACACCCTCTGGACATGTAACTCCACCTTAGAAATAGAAGAAGCAGAAATTAAAATGTCGTCCAGATACGGAAAAACACTAATGCCCTCCCGATGCAAATGTCCAATAAGAGGAGCCAGAATCTTAGTAAAGATCCTGGGAGCAGAGCAGAGCCCAAAAGGCAATACCTGGAACAGGTAATGATGACCCTGTACGCAAAACTGGAGAAACTTCTGAAAGTCCGGATGAATAGGAATATGCAGGTAAGCATCCCTCAAGTCTATTAATGCAAGGAAATCGTCCTGAGACACCAGAGGAAGGATCAATTGAAGTGAAACCATTTTGAACTTTTGGTGAGGGATGAAATTGTTGACCCACTTCAGGTCCATCACAGGCCGAAGATCCCCGGTGCGCTTGGACACCAGGAAAAGTATGGAATACACCCCCTTCCCCAACTGATCGCTGGGCACAGGAATCACCGCCTATTTGACCACCAGGGAATCTATGCCTTCCAAAAGCGCCAACCTTTTCACAGGATCTCTGGGACAAGGAGTTGCCTTGAAACAGTCTGGGGGTGTCTGGGCAAATCCAATGCGCAAACCTTCCGAAATCACCCGAAGCACCCACTGGTCTGACACAGTCTCTCGCCAAGAGTCCATGAAGCAAGTGAGGCGACCCCCAACCGGACCCACACCAGGAGCGATCCAGTCAGGATTTGGAAGCAGGAGCGGAGGAGGTAGACGCACCGGAGAACCGGGACTTATCAAAGGAAGGAGCACCCGGCCACGCCCCCTACCACGAAAGGGCTGACCAGCCCGACCCCTCTTAGAAGGACCAAAAGACCTCTGTGAACCAAAGGCACAGAATAGGCCAGGACGTTCAGGAGCAAGCAGTTTACGGTCCTCCGCCGACTTCTTCACCATCTCGTCCAGAGGCGAACCAAAAAGCTTAACCCCAGAAAAGGGGATCTTCATAAGCAAGTTTTTCTGTGCAGCATCAGCCTTCCACGAACGGAGCCACAACTGTCGCCTTGCAGCCACAGAAGACCCGGCCGCTGAAGCCGCTGCCCCCAATGAATCAAAGGAGATATCAGAAAGCAGACGAACCTGCTGCTCCATCTTCGCCAGGGTAGAAGAAACATCCTCCCCCTGGTCCAACAACTCAGACAGAGACTGAAAATCCTTGAGCAAGGACTGGGATAGTGTAAGACGAATAGGCCGCAGCCCTGATAGAAAAATTTGCAGCCACAAAAGTGCCTTTCACTGCACCATCCACTTTACGGTCAACCGGGTCAGCAGGAGAAGAATCCTCCGAAACAACAGTCCCATGTGAAGACATGCTGGCCAACAAGGAGTTAACCTTCACAGAGGCAGGGTATTTCACCGCAAAATCCTGCAGAGGGTATCTCTTACTCAAAAAACACGGAAAAGAACCCTTGTCCACATCCTTCCATTTATTGTCCAAGACCTCCAAAACGGAAGAATGGAGAGGCAAAGAATCAGGCTTAGGTCGTTGATATTGAGAAAACAGATCGTCTTCCAGAGGCACCACTGACGCAGGAAACACCAAGTTCTCGCGAATGTGACCCAGCACATCCTTCAGGTCGGCACCTTGCACAAAGCGACCCCTGACATCAATGTCCTCCTCATTATCAGAACCAGTAGCAGCAGCGGTATCAACCCTCGCCTTCTTATCAGGAGGAACAGGTACCTGCCCCTGTAATGCAGCAGCCACAGCAGAATTAATCATCTGCTGTAACAATTCCATAGAAGGAACTTTCACCCCCAAACTACAAGGCCCATCCAAGGAACCAGGAGCAGGAAGATCCGGAGAACCACGTTCCATCATAGCCACACACGAGTAAACGAGTGGAAAAACACAGGCAATGAACAGGACAACATGCCCGGAAGAAAAAGGACCCGAGGTTGCTAGGCAACCACAGAAACCAACCCTCACTCGGTCACCAACGAATAAATGGACCGGGAAGTGCCGCGCGCATGCGCAAAAGACAGCCCCACACCGTCGCTGAATGCAGGAGAAACGGAGACCCGAAGGCGCCCCTATCGCATGCCCAGAACCATCACCAGGTAAGAATGCCATCGGGAGCCTCCGGCCCCCACATCAAAAGCACCCGGCACGTCAAAAAGGGAAGAAATGTAAACGGAAGCCTCCGGCTCCCACAGCAAGTGTACTCGGCCGCGATGCGGCCGCTCAGCAGGACGCGCGGCCGGGAAAGGCAAATAAAACAACCGGCAGAGCAGGGCTCCAGGCGCCCCACCCAACGATCCAGTAAACGATCACAGCCGGAAAGAAACGCCATCAAAGTCCGCTAAGGCAGGACAAAAAGGCGCGAAGGCAGAAGAAGGGGGAAAACAACATAGGAAAACCCACAAACAATAATCATGGAAAAAACACGAACAAGAACATTAAAAAACTACTTCCTCCAAACTAGATACCAAGGACACAAGGGGACTGCTCAAGCAGGACCCCAGCCCCACTCACCTGACCAGCAGGGAACATAGCACTCGGAGTACTGCAGAAAAAAAGAACAGGTCGTGTTGGTGATTCTGTATCCCTTTATGGGATTGGCTGGAGCCACTGGGGGCCATCTTGGAGGAGGGAGAGGGAGACTAGAGCGCTGTTTTTATGCTTGGAGTGCTGTGGGGAGCCGAAGGCTCATATGTGATTACTGTGGCGAGGAAGACGGACGAGGAGGTAATGCTCTAGTCCCCCGCCTCCCGCAGCAGTTTTAACCGCCCACTGAAAGTTATCCCGATGTAACTGGATTCCTCCGACCGCCGACCGCATGGCCTTTGCTGGCTATGCTGCCCTCAAACTTCGTCTTGTTGCAAGTACCCCGTCTCCCCTTGTATGCTACTCCATTGAACGCCCAGTCGAGCTGCCCGATCCTAACACTTTACCCCGTCCCCTCTCTAAAGTACACACGTAATCTATTTTGCAACAGCAGATAGCTGGGAAACCAAATACAACCGCTCTTAGCTATTTATTTAGTTTTTTAAATTTTATTAAACTTGAATTACACCCAACCGGGTTTGTAGCGGTAAGACGCGAGTACACGAGGCAGAAAAAAACATGTGTTGACTGGTAGCAAGAGATTTGTTTACAGTATACATGTACAGAAGATTACAATACACAGAATGTATACATAACTCGTCATTTGTATAGTTACCTATTTTTGCCAGTCGTATTTTCGTAAAAGAAAAATCATTATTTTGTCAACTTTAACGTGCTCATAGTCCTTAGTTTTCAGTACATGTGTATAGGGCATAAAAAACTACCCAATTACAGGTAATACACATAGTTCCCAACCTGTCATTAATGTTGTTCCTCAGAAATGGAAATGCACTTATTGAATGAAACCCTTTGGACTGGTGTTACGGTTGTGGGGTCAATCGCAACAGTAACCTGGTGATTTGTTAGCTAATTGTCGCAATTATAAGTAAGGCTCCCTGTTATACATGTTTACAGAAAAAATACAGACCGAAGACTTATTTTACTATCTGTTTACTTTTTAAAAACTGACAAATACTGAAAATCTTGACAACAACCCTCCATGTCGCCTTTCGCAATTCTAGGACAACCGCTGAGCAGATAGACAGGATGGGGAGTTAAAAAAAACATAATGCAAAATACAGAATGCAATTTCCTTGAATACAGGCATATGTTAACATATATTTGTAGTATAATGCTAATATAATGCTAATATTTACCTGTAGAGGTAGTGTTGTGTTGGCTGCTTAATTTGCTAAACAGTGACAGGCCTCCAAGTATGAGTGCATGTTTATCAGTTAAATAGGTGTGGAAATATACATTTGTACTACTACATTTATGCTCAAAGCACAAAATAAATATAGATAAATACCAATAAGATGGCCAAAAATACATAAGGATAAAAACAAACAAAGGTTTAAAAAAAAGAAACCCGAAAACTAGGAGACAGTTTTTAGGCTAAAATGAATGAGGCTGCTTTCCTAGCATGACACTAGCACTCAATTAGTTTGGCCTCTGCTAAGATTTAACAATTACTGTTGAAAACCCTTCTGATCGAGCACCTCAGCAACTGAATAGAGGTCATAATGCACACGCTGCAAAAAGACAATGCACACCCATAATGTGTATACCCATGTGGTGTCTCGTTACCGCCCACAGAGTAGGCATTATATTTGGACCCAATGCCTAACTATGAAGCATACAGTTAAGAGAATGCAGTGGCGTCATCAGTTTGGTGAATTTTTTGATTGGGGTTAGCTTGTCAGGGATGCTGATACCCATTTCCCTCTCTTACTCTTTGTATGTAGACATTTCCTTCGTTAGGAAGTTAACATAGGTATCAGTAAATCTGGAGAAGGTAATTGAGTAACCCAGAGGACAATCCGGTACCTGTAGAATCTCTGTGTGACTTTGAGTGATTAGACTGGTCTTGTGGATCTCTGTGTGAAATTCAAAGTTTGTGCATCCAGTCATGCTATTCTATGTTCAGTCATAAACCTTAAATCGCCAAGGGGTTCAATGAATATTCAAAATATATTCTATGCAGTACAAGGGCATACTTTTGGGTATGTTTAGTCATAAAGAAGTTCCCTCTTGTAGAGCGCAAAGTTGTGGTTAGTGAGAATGTGAATGTGTAAAGGAGTACGAGGAAAAAAACAGAACAATGAGTAAGAGAGAGGTGTTTAAGAAAAAGGACATTGAAAGATTGTACATAACAGCCTTTGGGTTAAATTAGGCTTGGGCACAAGTGGTAAAATTGGGTCCAGATGCAATTGGGCCCTCTTTAGGTTGAGCATTCGAGACCTCTTGTATATTCTTTAGTGTATATACTTTAGTATGTACTTATATGTGAATGTACTTTGTGGGCTCTGGAGATCAGCCCTAGGACTTGTCTGCTTCCGCTTAGGGACTTTTTTCTGTTCAGCTGCCTCTATTTAACTGTCTTGATAGAAAATGACCAGCAGAGGTCTGTAAAATACCAGAATCACTTTATCATTCTCTAGATTCCAGTCCATAGAAATTGTCTTCCACAAGCACCCGTAGACAATAATATTTTTTAAAAATCTTGTATTTTCAGTGATATGACCACCGAAGGCCCTGCTTTTATATTAAAAACAGAGCTTTGGACTATACCATTTCCAGCTGAAAGGCAATATTTCTCTCCATGTGTTCCCATACCTCGCGTGTCGCGCAGTTTGGTGCTTACTTTCCATCCATGTTAAAGAACAGTAGATGTTTCAGCATCCAGGCTAATGTGCTGCATAGCTAAATACATTTAAGTTCCAAAGGCAAGACCGATTGCATTGCAAATGCCTGTTTTTATTTTTCTTTAGTCATGCTGCACAGCATTGCTGAAACCCATTGTCAAGGTTAATAGGTCCCAAAGCCTAGACCTATTGGCTTTGCTAATGATTGTTCAGTAAAGCCTCTTCATTTTGCTAGTGTGAATGATGACAGATGGAATAGTAGGATGGGACCTCCTTAGAATGAAACAGTTTCCCATTTTCTAGGGCCTGCAAGTAGATCTTCCTTCAGTCGAAAAAAGTAAACTCTTGTAAGGACATTTAGAACCAGTTGTTTGCATAGTTGGATTACAGAAAACTTGAGTGCAATCCAGGATGATATCACAGTCATTGGTTGCTTAGATCAAATGTCGTAAAAGAGCCTGAATATTGCCTCCCACCTCAGCATTGGAAAAACTGCTTTTAATTCTATTAAAGCAAACACTGTTCATAGCGCAATGATTTTCCTAGTCTTTGATGCTGTCCTTAAGATCCTTTTGTTGACATTTAAGTACATCAATTCTGGAGGACAATTTCCCATGTTCATGTGCCTGCTTGACTACATTGATTTCAATATGATCAATTTGTGACTATGCCTTTCGTAAAGACATGTCTAGATCTATTAAGGCTGTTAAAATATTTGCTGCAGGGTGGTAATGTCTTTTTGAATTCCAGCAATACAAGTTGAATGCATTCTTCAGTAGCCTCAAAATCTGGGATCTCCTACTTGATAACAGACTGACAGCCTCCTTACTCTCCAATTCGTCTGTTTTTGTGAAGTCAGCATTCATTTGATGGAAAGCGTTTTAAAGATTTTTGATCGTATTGATGCAATCACTGTGATTTCTGGACATAGGATCTCAAGGACGCAACTCAGTTTTCAGCATCAATGGTAACGACTGATCTGCAAGCTTGCCTAAAATTGCATTCTACAAAGAGCTGCAGTCTGTCTAACCTAGGGATCATTACATAAAAGCAAAAGTGTTTTTAGAGATACGCGCTGATGGAGGCGCATTCTGTCTTGAGGGGGCAATGAGTAGGAGTTCCTTGTTCAAAGTGTCAGTAAACAGTGGCTTGAGAATTTGATGTTAAATGTGCTATTACTGGCTTCCAGAAGTGATAGGAGTGAGCACAAGTACTCCTGTTTTCAGAAGGTGGCAGGGCTCTTCTTCTTTTGAGCAAGGCAGCGGCACGCAGTGAGGCCAATGTGGAATGCATGCCCACCTCAAGCTACGCTGCACGCAGGCTCCACCTCTCCTCTCAATACTGCGGCAAGACAAATTTCCTGAGTCAAATGCTTTCATTGCATCACATAAATTCTCCTAAGCCTCAATTGGCTCCCAATTGAAGTCAGAAGCATATTCAAAGTTGCTTGCATCACACACAAAACTTTGCACTGTGGCATACCTAAATAGTTGGGCCAAAAATCAATTTTATGTGGAGTCCTTGTTCGCATCAAAGTGCTGCATCTTTGCTCCTATAACCGCCTGATCCTTTTCGGGAAACGCTCCCTGAATTTCGAACTCGGTCCCTGCTGAAATTCGCACAAACCCTTCTTTCTGAGGCCTTCAAAGTCCTCTCTTTGTTACCAATATATGGCCTATGAACTCTTTACTGCCACCTGTAGGAAAAGTGCCCCTTTTTGCATGGTTGCCCCACACTTTTTACCGGATGTTTGATGTTTTTTAACTGGGTGTGTTCTGGGTTCCTGCTAATCAGGTATCCAGGGTCTGTGCTCTTTCTCCAAAACTGTACCTTTGCACCTGCATTGGCATTCCTCTGGCCCGCCTAGAAGTCCCAAGTAAAAGGTGTCAGGGGCACCAAGGGCCTTGTAGCCTAGAGAAATTCTCTGAGGGCTGACACATATATTTTGCCACCCTCAGAAACTCCTCTGCTCCCCCATACACACTGCCAGTGCAGTCTGTGTGCCAGGGGGAGACCATAAAACTACAAGTCGACATTGCACACATCCCTGCGTGCCATGCCCACCAAAACACTGCCTGGGGCATAGGTCAGTCACCCCTCTACCAGGACTTACAGCCCTAAGGTAGGGTGTTCAATACCACAGGTGAGGGCCCAGTGGCATGAGCCCTGGGCCCCTACAGTAGCTGTGCCATTCACAGGTATTGTGAGTGCAGTGAAGCCACTTTAGACCACGGGCTGGGAGTCTGGCACCCCAAACTCTACAGCTCCATGATGGCTTTACTGAAGACTAAGAAGTTTGGTATCAAACTTCTCATCCCATTAAACCCACATTGATTCCAGTGTTGGATTTAATATAAAATGCACTCAGGTGGTATCTTAGAGATGCCCCATGGAAAACAACCTAGCTCTAGTGTCCTGGCTGAGTGGCTGTTGTCAGCTGCTACCCCAGACATGTTTCTGGACCCCTGGGTTGAGAGCCTCCTGCTCTTGGGGTCCTGAAACAAAGCACATCCTTGGCAGAGGTGCCAAGCCCCCTACCCCAAGATGGGCAGGGTCCAGTGGAAGCTTCAAGGGCTTGCCGTCTTTGTTAGCTGACCCTGTCTTTGGCTGCTCCTAGCAAATAGCCCCTACCAGTTCTAACCCCCACTTTGGGAGGGGGAATCGGTGTGACAACCAACATAGGAGGAGAGGTGTGTCCACCTTTGCCAACTCTACCCCTCAGGTGAAGGAGGCGAGGCGAAGCACACTTCTTAGTCTCTGCCATCTTAAAGATGGTGGGACCCAGCCAACAGAGTGAGGCATATGCTCCCCTTCCACTGGAGGGTGGCATAATAGGAGGTGTACACACCCCAAGGAAGGGACCTATTGGTCCGGACCTGTACCTACCTGAAACACCCCTAAATTTTAGTATTTAGGAGTGACCCAAACCTTGCCTCCTCAGACAAGCAAGAAGATGAAAAAGAAGGACCGAAGGGCCCCACTGAAAGAAGAAGAGGAGAAAATCAACTGCCTTGGCCCCCAACCATACTGGCCGGTCCCCACCTTGACCTGTTCCAGCGGAATACCGGCATGTCCAGCAGCCAGCAGCCCCCCAGAACCCGGAGGACTTGCCCTGCCTTCCCTACAGAGTCTCCCGTGAGCACCAGACTAGCTCAAGAACCAGACTCTGGCTCCAGCCGACTCTGCAAATCTGCACCTGACGCACACTTCCCAAGTTCGAGTGGCCCAACACCACGAGGAGGTCCCCCACCAAGGAACCTGACCTAGGAGCTGGTGATCCCTGACCTACCTCAAGCCTCCTGACAACACCTGCAGCCTCTATCTGGATGGTCCCCCTGTCTGCGACCGGAGCTGGTAAGGAAACCAGGCGCCTAAAGACACCCCTGCACCAGACACCTCGCGGCCTTGGGTGAACCAACCAATTGTGTCCAGGCACTCCCTTGCATCACAACTTACCTATCCAGCCGGTGGTGGCCTCCACCAAGCCTCCCTTCTAGTGCCTTTGGTCTGACTGCAGATCTCCCATTGAAAACAGGGCACCCAACGCCAATCAAGCACCTTGCACCCGGCCGCCCCAGTATCACTGTGAGTGCACCTTGTGTGCTAACACTGATCCCCCTTTGCCCTGAGCTTAACCCTTAGACCTTTGCAACCTCATCCCCTTGGCTTGCCCGAGAGCAGCCACCAACCAACGGCCCTCTAGCCCCCATAGGCTAACATCTGGCCTCAGCACTCTGCACCCAGCCGCCCTAGTGCAGCTGGGTGCTGTTTGAGTGCATACTTGACCCTGGGGGAACCCTTGTTCTAACCCCAGAAACTCATGCCCAAACACAGATTGCTTACCTGCAAACAGATAACCTAATTTTCCTCCATAGTATTGCACTGACTTTTTTTCCTCTGAAAAAGTTCTAAGTGTTGAGTTGTGTTTGTATGGAAACCTAAGCAGCAGTGTTTTAATGTCAAAATACTTTACTTACCATTGTCTAGAAAATGTCCCAGTGTGATATCTATGCATACCACACTGAGTAGAAAAAGTAATCTTAAATTTAATCACAAAGTAATTAAAAGAATCAACTGTTTTTAAGTGTTTTACAAACCTCTAACAAAGTCTGTTTCATCCAGCTTGCATATTCTGATCCACCTGTTTTGAAAAGTACAGTTTTACTTACCTGTACCAAGCCTGCTTGGTTCTAAAAGTAAAATAAAACTAAGGAAATATTTTTTATACAAACAATAGGTCTGAGTTCAATCTTTGAGTGTGTGACATAATTTCTTGCCTGAGTGTTTACTATAAATGTTTAACACTACCCTCTACTCGCTCAAACTACCACAAATAGATAGTAAGGTATTATCTACTTTTACCTCTGTAAGCCTTTGAGGATCCACTGGACTCTGTGCACACTATACCTTACTTTAGTATATTGTATACAGAGCCAGCTTCCTACACTACCTTTAACGAATGCCTTTATCTTAGAAACTGCATTCTTACTCACTCATTTTTTATACAGGCTCTAACTCACTCACTGCATTGTGGACTTCCTTTATGGGTCACCCCACCCACCAAAACACTTTTTTGTGATTTTCTTAGTAACTATTTGTAAAGAGCTCTTATCCACGTTTGAGTACTGCACCTTGGCCCACATGCATCAACCTATTTAGGAAGTGCAAACGGTGCGAATCGCAAAATTCGGCCGTTTGCGATTCCTAAATAGGTTTCTGGGATGCATCAAGCATTTTTGGTGAAATCGCTATTTTTAGCGAATTCCAAAAATGCGATTGCTTGTAAGGAATCGCAAATTTGCGATTCCTTAAAAGCAATGCATGATTAATTTTAAATTTGCGAATTCGCAAATAGGGGTGCAAATTACCACGAGGTTGAACCTTGTGGTAATTTGCGAAAATGTGTTAAAATGCTCTAATTTGCATTTCAAAACACTGTCATGTTACAGACACACATGTCCTTAGGACATGTGTGTTTGAAACATGCACTTCAAAATACATTTCAGGGGTGCAGGAGGGGGTCCTTTGGACCCCCCCCCTGCACCCATGGAATGCATCAACATTTTGCGAATTCTAATTGGGAATTGCGAAATCGCAAATTGGAATACGCATAATTTTTGCGATTCGGTAAAAATTGCGATTTTTACCGAATCGCAAATTTTATGCACTTTCAATCATGCATCCCGTTTTGCGATTCCTTATTTGCGATTCGGTAAAAATCGCAAATTAGGAATCGCAAAACCGGACTTTGATGCGTGTGGCTGCTTGTGTTTATGAACATTAAGGTACCGGCTTTAATCAAAAGAAGTGAGCATATCAGTTATTTTATGTCGCTTTGTCAACTGTGATGCGCACAGTTCTTTTATGTGACCCATTGTATTTTTACTATGTCCCGTGATGTGCACACAAAATTTTAACATTCCTTTAGCTGTGATGTACACACACTGCCTGGTTCACAGTGCATGTGCTAGAATACTCTGTTCCTTCTTGCATCCCCCACTGGTGTGGGTGATGTCCTTATAAAAGGGTTTCAATGTTTGAAATCACAAATAAACGTTCGTTTTAGATCAAATGCTTTTTAATATTGTGTTGGCCCTCACACGTAGTGTTTGTTTACGATAAACATCATTTCCCACAATGCATTATTGCTGGTAAATAGTTATCTGTACAACTTTTTTTTCACAATGCATTTCGGCCTGTGACCTTCCTCAAGGAGATATATCTGTGAATGAATGAATGAATGAATGAATGAATGAATTGCGCTATGAGTATCTAATACAATTGGAGGCAGTCGGTGTATGCAAAAAAGAAGTTAAAACATGCCATGCTGTTGCAAAAAAAATGGTGAGGTGAAACGTGTGGTGACCGCGTTCTCAAATGTTAAATATGTTGTGTGCCTGTCTGTCTCCTGACAGGCCATTACGTGGTGCTTCGATACAAAATGTGCACTTAGAGCTATCTTGGCAATTTTAATATAGATGTGCTTGTGATGTTAATGTCGTGTTGGACAAAATCTCAGGCGGTCTATGGTTTGCGGTGTGTCTACCGTGTTTTGTTTAAACTAGTAGTTAGTGCGTGGAATACTGCGTGAAGGTGTCTATTTCAAGCCGTACACACGGTTATGTGTATGTTGTATTTACGGCGGACTGCTGTGTAAACAAAACAACGTGCCTAGTCATGCTCAGCTGTTAAGAGAATGTTGCTGATTATGCGCTTACCGTCTAGGTATTATTTTGCGGGTTCAGCGTGTATGTGTTGCGTCCTCGTTCAAAAAGGCGTTCGATGTTTGTGTGAAAAGCACTCTGTTTAAATCTCACGCCAGTGCAATGTGCGGAGAGGAAACAGTGAAAATGGACTAATTTTGCCAATAGCGAGTGAAAAAAGACTAGTCGTGATCGCGGCTTCTCGAGTGCAATAATTAATAAAAACAGTGTGTAGCGGGGGTACAACAATGTAAATTTAAATGCTATAGCTGTGTCATCTTTTAACGATGAAATAAAAATAATCAAAGGTGAAACATGACAAATTAAAACGAAAAAATGAAATTTCTAAATCAAGAACAGTGACTCAGCCAGCTGCATCTACAAATACCAATGATATTCCAAACGCTCGTTCATTCCATGAGGTTTCAAGGAACTTAAGCAGTCTATCCAATAGTTCTTGCGTCTCAATAGGTAGTTGTGATTGTCTCTTCCTTCTTGCTTTTCGACGACCTCTAACACACAAAATTTTAGCTGACTCATGTTATGTCCAGCTTTGTTGAAATGTTGAGCTACCGTGGGTTTTGCTTGCTTAACTCTTATATTGCTTTTATGCGCATTTATTCTGATTTTGATTTTTCTTTAGTTTTGTCCTACATATGGTTTTCCACATGGACATTTTAGCATATACTCCACATTCGAAGTGTCGCATGTTGCGTTTCTTTTTTTTTTAACAAACTTTATTCTTCAATTTGCACAATCGGTGCATGACTGCACTCCAGAGGCCACTGCAGTATCTCATTACACATTAAATGGCAGCAATTTACTTTTTTGAGAAAACAAATCAACCAGCACATTTGACAATGAGCATCATTTAGGATAGCAGCCCCACGTGTCCCAACTGTTCCCCCCCTCCCCCCAACCCCAAGTTGCGCATCCACCACCTAGACCCTGCCACCCGAGCACACACACACACCCCAGACTATTCCCCCCCCCCCCCTCGCCAGGCCCAACCACCCCGTCTCTACCCTCATTCCAATGAGATATCGTCCGTTTCAGCCGGAGGCTCCAGCCACAAGCCCCTATAGTCAGCCCACATCTTCCAAATTTTGTAATGCTTGCGCGGGCATTCCCGGGCCACAAAGATTGGCCGCTCGAACCCCATGCAGAAGTCCAGGCCGTTCTTCCAGGCGGCCACCGAGGGTGCCCGCGCATCCTTCCACATCTTAGCAATATCACGTTTCGACAATGTGAGGCCCAACTGTAACAGATGCCGTTTATAGATATTGCCCCCGATCCCTTCCATCACATGCAATAGGGCAAACTGTGGTGTACGTGGAAGCGATCACCCCAGGACCTCAGAGAGGCAGGGGAATATCCCTCTCCAAAACCGTTCCAGCGACAAGCATTGCCAGACGGTATGCAGGAATGTGCCTTCCGTCCCACCGCACCGGAGGCATTCCGGGGAAGCAACCAGTTCCGCCCGCCACAATCGTACCCGAGTAAAATAAACCCGGTGTAGGTATTTAAATTGGATGAGGCAGAGACGCATTGCTAGGGATGCCCCGATGTCGGGCTAAGGCCTCCCTTCAGTCCTCTTCTTCCAAGACCCCCACATCCTCTTCCACGCCCCCCGTAATTTCTCCAGTTGGGACGCATTGTGGGTGACCTGGGTCTGGTATATCCGCTATATCTTTTTGGTCTCCAGGCCACCCATAAAAACTTTCGCTTCCAGCGGGCTAAACTCGGGGACAGAGTCAAGGCCCTCCAGACTTGGGGTAAGCGCGTGTCTGAGCTGGAGGTACCGGAAGAATTGCGACTGGGGCATGCTAAATTCCACTTTGTAGATCGTGAAACGATTTGAGGGAACCATCGCACACAACATCACCCAGGGTGGGGATGCCAATGGCGTCCCAGCCCCGAAAGCCCTTTAGGGCCGCCAAGTCAGGCAGGCGCCCATTATGCCACAGGGGGGTTTCTTCCGTTAGTGTATTCCACCACCTCATGCGCTTCAAAGATTGCCGCCAAATTTGGAAGACTACGTTGGTCGCCGGCGGCATTGCACCACGCAGCGCAGCTGAATAAAGTATCGTGTGGAGAGTGGACCGCTCCATCATGTACCGCTTAGGCCGGGTCCCTCCTGTCCCCATACCACCACTCTTTGAGGACCAACAGGTGCGACGCCTGATAATATGAATGGATATCTGAGGTCGCTAGGCCTCCACAGGGAGAGAAAGCACGTATGCAATGCGACACGCTCCACTCCTCCACCCAGAGAAACTGCCCCAGAGTCAAATTTACCAGCCGAAACCATCTGGGTGCGATCGGGTACGGGTGATTCTGCAAATGGTACAGCAGGCGGAGGAGTACGACCATTTTAAATAAACTACTAGTTTAAACAAAACACGGTAGACACGCCGCATCAAACGCAAACCGTAGATCGCCTGAGATTTTGTCCAACACGACATTAACATCACAAGCACATCTATATTAAAATTGCCAAGATAGGTCTAAGTGAACGTTTTGTATCGAAGCACCACATAATGGCCTGTCAGGAGACAGACAGGCACACAACGTATTTAACATTTGAAAACGCGGTCACTACACATTTCACCTCGCGTTTTTTTTTGGGAACAGCATGGCATGTTTTAACTTTTTTTTTGCATACATCGACTGTCTCCAATTGTATTAGATACTCATAGCGCAATTTATTCATTCACAGATATATCCCCTTGAAGAAGGCCACAGGCCGAAATGCATTGGGAAAAAAAGTTGGACAGATAACTATGTACCAGCAATAATGCATTGTAGGAGGTTAAGCTAACGTGTACTTTAGCTTTCCTGTGGACAGTGCACAGAGTTAGTAATTCTGGTGTGAGGTTCTTGCATCTGTATGATTATAGTTACTGTTGCATGTAAAACGCTGTATACATTTCCTTGTAAAACAAGCCCGCGAAAGGTGCGCGCGAGATGCGGGAGCTGCTGGTGTGTGCGAGCAGCAGCATATGTTTCAAATTATCGCGCCCGAGTCTGGGCACGATTATTGGAAACATATGCTGCTGCTGCGCGTAACAGACACCTATAGGCCATGGGCAGAACAATGCGCCCACCTTGGCCAATTGCGTGCGGGCTTTGAAAAAAAGACGCATGCAAAGGCCAATAGCATGGCCCAAAAGAAAAAGCACACGCTCATGCGTATGCGATTCCTAAACCCCCTACAAGAGGTCTCTCGCTGCGCGAGACCTAAAAAATATATATATATGACTTGTATTGAACTGTTTCTTATATCTGTTTGCAGCAAAATCTATTAGGTTTTTGTGGTGTTTAATTTTGCACTAGAGGTTTTATTCTTATTCTTTGTTTGCAAGCATGCTCGCTCTTACATGAAAGAGCTATGCACCAAGGTTTTAATTGGGTTGTGGGAAAGGTGATGGTGTGACTATGTATTTTATAGGATAAAGTTCCCCCTCGTGTACATGATAAGGATATTGCTAGTCACCTCGGAGTTCCATAACCTTATAAAGGTTATGGAACTCCTCCTGGACTTGCAGCAGCCTTATAATGTACTGCAAGGGATACTCTATCCCATATATATAGGATATATCCTATATATATATATATATATATATATATATATATATATACTTTAATCCAAGGATGCTCCAATAAGTCTTTATTCACTCCAATATTGCTCTCCGCAAAACAGTTTTATTAAGCAATAATCTTGATCTTGGAAACAACCCGTTACATATTTTGTGCGCATTGCAACTGTATAAACAAGCGTTATTTTGGGTGACCAGATTCTCAAAACAAACAAGCATTTACAATGCAATGGTCTTGGCATCATTAAAGGTAGAGCTATTGGCATTGCTCATGACATTTTTTTTTTAAATCATAAATAAATGGCATTGTCATTTATATTGCCAATAGCTTAATCGCTTGCATATGCGAGACCTATTGCATTAGCACCCACACACAGAGTAAGAAGCAGAGTAGTAGAGTGAGTAGTTGATAGTGAGTAGGAGAGAGTTATTAGTAAAGAGAGTATTAGAGAGCGAGTAGTTAAAAGTGAGAGTGAGTATTAAATAGTGAGAGAGTTAGTAGTAAATTATGAGTTCGTAATGTTGAGTAGTAGAGTGTGAGAGAGGTAGAGTGTGAGAGAGGTAGAGTGTGAGAGAGAGAGAGAGTGTGAGAGAGAGAGAGTGTGAGAGAGTGTGAGAGAGTGTGAGAGAGAGTGTGAGAGAGGGTGTGAGAGAGAGTGTGAGAGAGAGTGTGTGAGAGAGAGAGTGTGAGAGAGAGAGTGTGAGAGAGAGTGTGAGAGAGAGAGT
>NC_141685.1:1096058372-1096242071 GCF_964263255.1 Lissotriton vulgaris
CTTTCCGAAAAGCGATTCCCCATCATAAGGAAGATCGAGGACTTTCGCTTGGACTTCAGGGCGAAATGCTGTTGATTTTAACCAGCCTTAACGCCGTAAAACAGAAGCTCCCGCCAACTGTCTAAACCCCGTAGAGGAGATATCAATGGCACAGTCAATGATCTCCGAGATTTTTTCACCCTCCTGAATGATGGTTTGTGCCTCTGCGCGAATATCATCTGGAAGTTGTGGAAGCAATGCCGCAATCTCGGACCACATTTGGCGGTCATACCGTCCAAGAAAGGCCAAGGAATTAGCTGCCCTTACAGTGGTGGCTGCCATGGTAGTAAATGTTTTCCCTATGGAATCCAGCTTTCGGCCTTCCTGATCTGGAGAAGTAAGGAGCGTGGAAGGATTGCGAGACCTCTTTTGAGCCGCCTGAGTAATGACGGAGTTCGCCTTAGGTTGAGATACAAAACATGCTGGAGAATTTGCTGGTGCTTTATATTTTTTATCAAGTCTTGGCAGGACAGCTGGGATCGAATTCGGCCGCTCCATTAATTTGAGACCTTCCTCCCAAATGTGGTAAATTATAGGGACAGTGTGAGCTTGCCTTTGAGGTAGGTCCTTAAAATCGTAGAGAAAACAGGCAGTTTGTTGGACGTCCAAAGTGAGATGAAATCTCTTAGCCGCGCGGACCATCAAATTGTGGAAGCTGCCAATGTCCACAGGAGGCGAAGCCAATGGCGACGTTGGTGGAGTGGAAGGTGTGTGAGCCCTGTAATCATCCCATTCTTGAAGGGCATTGTTGTCATCATTTGGATCCGTATTTTGAGGATCAGGATCGTCATTGTCCGTATCAGGCAGGGCATGCACCGGTGATCGTGATGGAACTGGTGCTGAGGCTTGTGTTTGCGGAGAAGGTTGCAGGACTGGAGAAACAGGCCGAGATGGAGGAAATCTGCGGTTACGTCGACGAGGTGGACGTCGTCGACGTAGTTTGAGGACATAGAGCAAGTCGTCGTCGACGTGGAGGCAGCATCCACGGATTTCGTCGCCAATGCCCAGTTTAGAGGATGAAGGCATGGCTTTGGACAATGATGCTAGAGAACCAGGTCTCGTAGGCGCATGTGGAGGTAAATCCTGTGGGGAGACAACCTTAGAAACATCAACAAGTCTCTTTTTCTTCAGAAAAGGAGAAGGTATTTCAGTCTCCGACCCACGTTTCTGAGAGGTCTTTGAGTGAAAAGAAGAGACACTCTCATCCTCCGAGACCACAGCCTCCGTGGTCTTCAACTTCTGAAGCCACAGAAGGAGACGGGCCTCTCTGTCCCTTAAAGTTTTAGGTGGAAAAGTACGACAATACTTACAGGTCTTCACTTCATGGTCAGGGTAGAGACAGTAAATACATTTACTGTGTGGATCTTCATGAAAGAGACGCAGTTTTCCACAGGATGGACAAGATCTGAACAAATATTTCCTTGAAGAAGACATTAGAGTTGAAAAAACAGCTAAATAAGTTGAAAAACTGAGCAGAGCTCAGGGAGACTCCCTTCACACGACGTGCGGTAGAAAATCTGAGGTCTTGGGCTTCTGAGGAGAAGGTTCTAGAGGGAGCTACAGCCTGATTGGCTGGAATTTGGACCAAAACATAATGACACTGATATGTTACCAAGTTGAGTTTCTCCCTTAGGCTTTCTATGGGCCTATTCTGTTCTATGGTACTTTTGAGTTTTCTGGATATTTTACTGTATTTTATATATGTATATGTATTTATATAATTATAATAATTTTACTTATATATGCATATATTACTGCTATTTTATGTACCGTGGGACTCCCACTTCGACGGCGGGGAATATTCAAGCATGTGAATCTATGAAAGACACCCCTAATACTGGAGAACAAGAACTTCCAAAAGAAAATGTGTGACATTTAACAAGGTTCTCCAGCTATATCTTCCATAGATTCACACTTATGAATAATTGCCTGGGTGAAATTCAAGGGCCCTGGAACACAAAGATATAGAATTTCAGCTATGTGAACCCATTTTCCCAGGGGCACAGTCAAGCCAGACTAGTTTGCACTACGCAGGAAGCAAAGAGGACATCGACTGGTGTGGTACCAAAAGGCAAATGTTAAAATCATTGAAATACCAGTGTCTTTTAAACCACCTCTACACAAATGGTTGCAGACTAAAGTCTGAAACAGTGCATATACTTTTAGTTTATTTTCACAGACTGCAATATACTTTTTAATGTAAAGCATACTAATACATATATACTGAACAGCCTGGGCAACATAACATGGTTCAAAATCTCAGACCGGTCTGTCTGCAAGGAAAAAGAAAGCTTTAACTGTTTGTTCATGCAATCACATTTTTGCAATGCCCTAGGCTACAACAAATACGGCTACATAGCAAACATTGTAAAGTTACTTATTTTACTTTTTAATAGGCATCTTCATTGAAAACAAATGTTAGAATCCATCCCTTCCCACACAAGTAAGAAAGAGACCTACAGAATAACACCTGGCCAAATTACAAAGTTTCAAACGTTCTTCCATTTAATTAAAAACATGAGAAAAGACAATTACAATTCCTAGAAATATACAGTAAATACACTTGCAGCATAACTACTCGCAGCCTTAAAATAAGTGGGAAACATAACGGAAATGAAGGGAAACAGACAGGCCGTAGTTTAGCTTGAGGGAAAAGGGAGCCTTTTTTTAAGAATCCATCAAGCTTCCCCATCCCATCATGCCTAGTGATGGCACTGGATAGAGAACATCGTTTTTGAGAGTATTCAAAACACAAATCTTTAAGAAGTGAAACCTTTACGATA
This sequence comes from Lissotriton vulgaris, assembly GCF_964263255.1. NCBI lineage: Eukaryota > Metazoa > Chordata > Amphibia > Caudata > Salamandridae > Lissotriton > Lissotriton vulgaris. The sequence goes on from NC_141685.1 coordinate 1,096,061,195, forward strand.
TCCCGTTGAAGACTGGGAGGAGGGAGGATTGTTTCGGACTGCAACTAAGATACTAACATTCCACTCTGCATTGTAGAGCTCTTTCATGATAGTGAAAAGAATAGCAAGCCTATCCTAATCAAAACTTCTTGGATAAAGGAAAAACATAACACGGTGAACCAACTGCTAAAGGAGATCTTTAAGGGTTTCTTGGTGCAGCTCGGTCTGCACTATAATTCACATCAAAACAATAGTGTATGGCAAAAGTATGCTTAGAATTCCAAGTTGCAGCTTTAAAATCTGATTCAGGAACTTTCTCAATCAAGTTGACTTTGCAACTTTTACCATTATTAGAGGATCCTAGGCCTCCCTGGTAAGGGTGTCTTGGATAATCGATGATACATATACCAAAGACAATCCACCTCAATACTATTTTGAAGCTGGATAACCTAATCCTAATGAACCATCGTTTTTTTCAAGCAGAAGTTTAGGACTCTACAGATGTTAACAGATTAAGTGTGTTCTGCGCTGGAATACCAGGGCTCTCGGAAAATACTTGTAAAGAGACTAACAAAAATCTAAAACACCTTGTAGATAAAAGAAAGAAGTCCTCAATACTACTCTATTCAATTAAGTCAGATAAGGTTTCTAAATTGACAAAGTGTGAATTTAACCAACTCCACGGACTAAGTTAATACCAATCAGAAAACCATCTTTTGTTGAAAGATGCTGCAAAACAGCTTTGTGCATCACTCAAATGGAGTAGCCAGTAACCTTGATAAAACCACATGTAATTGCCAAGGAGGAGATGATTTCTAAATGTGAGGAAAAACGTACTGTCAAAAATAGATTTTTGTGAAGGATTCATTCTGAAGGGTGTGATGGCCGATAAGTCAACTCTGACGGGTGAAAGGCTGCAGCCCTGTTTAGGCTATATGCAGGGATAACAGAAGAATCACCTTGTTGGCAGGAGATAGGAAATAAATTATTTACGAGATTCAATAAGAACTTCTTCCATTTAAACGCACACAGCACTCTCATATCAGGTCTATTAGATTCTTTAAGAATATCCAAAAGTGTTTTGACAACTTCAAATGTTCCTACTGGATAAATTCAAAAGGTATGCAGCCAAGTTCAATGATTTTAAACATGTATGGATGAAACTCTTCCCTGGAACTGGCCAGTAGTTTGTCTCTGGTGAAGTTTCTCTCAAAAGTGAAATAGATGTGCATACCTCTTGTTTGCACTTGAAAATTACAGACAGGATCGATTGAAGAATGCACACATTTCGCACTTTCTGCTTCTACAAATATTGGAGGATACACTAATTCTTCAAAAATATCTTCTAGAACCTTGTCATACAGCACTTGCTTGTGATCATCTGGACGGACCCTACTCAGTGTATCTGCCTAGCTTTTCTGAGCTCCAGTGAGATAAATCACAATTATTTAAAAAAAACTAGGAATTAGCCATTTAAAGATTTTTAAGCCTCCACTGAGTGTGTAATATAGTTCACTCTTGTTTGTTGAGTCAGTATATAGTCATAGCATTGTATGCATTAATCAGAAGCCTTTCCATCAGCATAGACTGAAGGAAGGCCTTGGGGGCTTAGTGGGAGACAGTTACCGCATGTTGATGTGCTTTGATTTTTCTACCTCCGACTAAGCTCCTCTTCGGGGTTAAACTCCCAAGAGGAGATGAACTGGTTCCTTGGAGAGTAAATATGTAGCAAATATGTAGTAAATTTGCATTGATGAAACCAATGTGGTCAAGAAATTGTTATAATTGTCAAACTATCATACATGGGACCTTAATGTAGTATGACAGTTGTATATCTCTCTGTATCCTTCGTTTTGCTTCCTATAATTTTTACCAATTTACGTTTGAAACATTATCAACATAGAACAAGACTACATAGGATAAGCCACCAATGTACGTTTCAATTTTCTTTCAGGTGAGGACACAAGAAGAAGAAAATGTGTCAGAAATGTATGGAATCCAGTGACACACAGGAATCTATATCAATTTGTCCATAATGATCATATAGAGACCACATAAATAACTATGAATTTAATTCAATTTGCTCACCCGCTTGGGAAAGATTACAAATAACTAATGAAAATACTCATGAATATCCACTGGGATTGCTTATAAACCTTGGTCTCTCGTTTTTGTTTTGTTTATGGACTATTATGCAAAATTACCCACTTGGGATTGGACACTATTTTTCAGGAGTTCCTTTGAGGGTCTATCTGACTAGGACTATTTAAACATGATATTTAATGTTTATCTCTAGGTAAAAATTACCCACTTGGGATTTGATACTTTCTTCTTGAAGCATTTAAGTTGGTTCATCTGCCTACTTTTGAACATATTTAATGTTTATCTTCAGATATTGTATTTAACAAAACGATAATAGTCACCGTAATTGATTTTGAAATGAAACGCACTTTAATTGTGAATACAAATTGTGGGACAAGTTATCGTCCATGGGAAAATCGTTTGTGTGTATATACACTGTGTCCCACATTTCACCATGCAAAGATGGCCGACATATACTATGTTGTTGTGTAGTCCTATGTTGATGTTTATACACGAAACACATTTTTTTGAGCACTTTCTCTATCTTTTTTAATGTCGGCTTAACAAACGTATGATTACCCGTGACCAAGGCGAGTGTGTCGCCCGAAACGCGTTGGGTTTTTGGAGTTTGGCTTGATGTAAAGCACAAGTTACTACTTGTGTAACGATATATCTGTAAGAGACGTTGGTTATTGATAGATTCCTTACCTTAGAATATCCCCAGGCGTCAGACTGGATCCGGAAACTTTTGCGTAGCAGTACCCTTGCGCGTCGGTAGGCGTAGTCTGCGGCTCCGCGTCCATCGTCGTGGGCGCCGTGATGACGTCGGAGTACTTAGACGCCGCCTCCGCGTGCTGACGTCAGTTCTTAGACACCGCTTTTCCGTGCCAGAAGCACAGAGCCATGCCAAAAACCAACACTGGTGCCATGAAACTAGGGCCCTGAAAGGGGATGACCGTAACCCTAGATATCGGTTCGCAGAACGGGGAGGATGGGCGGGTCGGTAAGGAATCTGTCACTAACTAATGTCTCTTACAGATATATCGTTACACAAGTTGTAACTTGTGCATCTGTAAGAGACACATTAGTAATACATTCCTTACCTTAGAATAGATACCCCAGCAATACCAACCCCGTGGTGGTGGGTCTGCGAACCAATAATCACACCAGAAAGTCCTGGAGGACGGAACGGCCAAAGTAGCCATCCCTCCGGACTTGACTGTCCAGGCAATAATGTCGTGCAAATGTGTGCAGCGAGGCCCACGTAGCCGCCTGGCAAATGTCCTGCAAGGGCACACCTCGGCCCAAGGCAGTTGCAGTGGCTGTGGCTCGAGTAGAATGAGCCCTCAGCCCAGCAGGGGGTTCCTTCTTAGCCAAGGAGTAACACGCCTGGGTGCACAAGATGATCCACCGGGAGATGGTCCGCTTGTGCACCGCTTTCCCGTTCTTAGCGCCCGCGTATCCAACAAAGAGTTGATCATCCACCCGGAACTGTTGTGTGCGGTTCAAATAAAATGAGAGCGCACATTTTGGGTCCAGACGGTGGAGCCTCTCTTCCTCTCTCTCGAGGGGTGCGGAGGCGGAAAGAAGGTGGGCAAGGTGATTGATTGCCCAATGTGGAAGGCCGTGACTACCTTGGGTAGGAAGGAGGGCCTTGTTCGCAACACAACCTTGTCCGGATGGACTGAAAGGAAAGGAGGCTTACAAGATAGAGCCTGGAGCTCACTCACTCTCCTGGCAGAGGTGATGGCTACCAGGAAGGCAGTATTCAAAGAAAGAAGGCGAAGAGGACAGTTGTGAAGTGGTTCAAAGGGAGCGCACATCAGAAAGGTAAGAACCAGGTTCAAGTCCCACTGAGGCATCACGAAGGGAACAGGAGGAAACGTATGAGTAACGCCCTTCAGGAATCGATTAACGATAGGGGACTTGAACAAAGAAGGTTGATCAGGCAGCCTCAGAAAGGCTGAAAGAGCTGGGAGATAGCCCTTGACAGTGCCCAGAGCAGAGCCCTGCTGGGCAAGAGAGAGAAGAAAGAGGAGAACCTCCGAAAGAGGGGCATTAAGGGGATCCACAGCCTTTGCTGTGCATCATGCCACAAATCTGTTCCACCTGCAGGCGTATACAGACTTTGTGGAGGGACGCCTAGCTGCCAGAATGATGTTGCAAACTTCAGGAGGCAAGTCAAATGGCCTCAACTGTCGCCGCTCAATCTCCAAGCATGGAGGTGGAGACTGGACAGGTTCGGGTGGAGGACCGTCCCCTACTGCTGCGACAGAAGGTCCTCCTGAAGAGGCAGACGAACCGGGGGATCGACTGACATACTGAGTAGCTCTGGATACCAGTACCTTCGTGCCCAGTCCGGAGCCACAAGGATGACTTGTGCCTGGTCGCGCTTGATCTTCTTCAGCACTCTGGGCAGAAGTGGTATAGGCGGAAAGGCGTACAACAGACCGCAACTCCACTTGCGACGAAATTCGTCTCCGAGCGAGTGCCGCCTTGGAAATTCCAACGCGCAGTACTGATGACATTGCGCGTTCTCTTTGGTGGCGAATAGATCTAACCAAGGCTCTCCCCACTGCTGAAAGAGACCTTGCGCCACTTCCGAGTTCAGACGCCATTCGTGATCCATCATGCACCGGCGGCTGAGCTCGTCCGCCCTGGCGTTCAGAGAACCTGCCAGGTGTTGAACCATCAGTCACGCCCTGATGTTCCAGCCATTGCCAGAGGCGCAGAGCCTCCTGGCAGAGGGTCCATGACCCCACCCCGCCTTGTTTGTTGCAGTACCACATGGCGGTGGTGTTGTCCGTGAACACCTGCACTACACTCCCTCGGACAGACGGGAGGAATGCCTTCAGTGCTAGACGAATCGCCCGCAGCTCCAAAAGGTTGATATGGAGCGGGGACTCCGCCGGAGACCAGAGGCCTCTGATCTCCGCCTCTCCCATGTGGCCTCCCCAGCCCTGGAGGGATGCGTCCGTCTCAACTACGTGCTCCCTTTGGGGAAGGGAGAGGGATCTGCCGTTGACCCAATCGCGGTCCGTGAGCCACCACTGTAGCTGTCTCGCAGTGCCCTCCGAGATCAGGACATGGTCGGACAGGTTGCCCTGATGCTGGGCCCACTGAAACTTCAGGTCCCACTGCAGAGCCCGCATCCACCACCGTGCGCGATGCACCAGTAGGATGCAGGAGGCCATCAGCCCCAGAAGCCGCAGCGTCAACCTGACCGAAACCCGGGATAAAGGCCGGAAGAGTGGAATCAGGGCCTGTATATCCCGAACCAGCTGTTCGGGCGGGAAAACCAGAAACTGCGCAGAGTCGAGAACTGCTCCGATGAAAAGGAGCTTCTGAGAGGGACACAGGTGTGACTTCGGCACATTGATGGAAAAACCCAGCTGGTGCAGGAGATCCGCCGTAGTCTGGAGGTGGTGGATGACTGCCTGTGGCGAGCCCGCCTTCAACAACCAGTCGTCGAGGTAGGGGAAGACTGAGACCCCCAACCTGCGCAGATGAGCTGCGACCACCGCCATCACCTTCTTGAACACCCGTGGGGCGCTGGTAAGGCCGAAGGGTAGCACGGTAAACTGAAAGTGCTCGTGGCCTACCATGAACCGCAGGTAACGCCGGTGGGTCAGCAGGACGGGGATGTGGAAATACGCGTCCTGCAAGTCCAACGCTACCATCCAGTCTCCAGGGTCTAGGGCAGCTAAGACCTGAGCCAGAGTCAGCATTTTGAACTTCTCCTTCCGGAGGAAGCCGTTGACGGTCCTCAGATCCAAGATAGGGCGTAGGCCCCCTTTGCCCTTCTTGGGTACCAGAAAGTAGTGGGAGTAGCAACCACGTCCTACTTCTGGCCCAGGAACGCGCTCAATGGCCCCCTTGGCCAAGAGGGCCGAAACTTCCTCCTGCAGGAGCCGCAAGTGATCCCCCAATACGCAGTGGTGTTGCGGTGGCATGGCTTGTGGAGTCGTCTCGAAGGGGAGGGAGTAGCCCCTCCGGACGATCTGCAGCACCCACCTGTCCGAAGTGACAGTGCGCCAGTGAGTGGTGATGGCGAACCCTGCCTCCCACTGGCGTCACATGGGCCGAAAAGCACGGACTAATGGGGGTTTAGAGGTGGATGCCGCGGGGGCAGGTGTGGACTGACTCCGCCTGGTTCCCCGACCGCCTCTGCAGCGGTTTCCACGGCAGCCGCCGCGCTGGACGACAGTCTGCGGCGAGTGGCTGGCGGCACGTGTGGGGGCGCCCCTTCCCTGGCCACGAAAGGAGCGAAAGGCACCCGTTTGCTGGCGCGGGGCCGAGAGGCCCAAGGACTTGGCCGTAGCTCTGGAGTCCTTAAAGTGCTCAAGCGCGTGGTCTGCCTTGTCGCCAAAGAGGCGACGGCCATCGAACGGCATGTCCATCAGAGTGTTCTGGACATCTGCCGAGAAATTGGCGGATCTCAGCCAGGCGTGGCGTCTCACCGCCACTGTCGTAGCCATCGCTCTGCCTAGCGAGTCAGTAGTATCCAGCCCACACCTGATTGAATACTTGGCTGCATCCCGGCCCTCCACAAGGGCTTGGCCGAGTTTGGCCCGTACCTCCAACGGGCACTCTGGCAGCACTTCCGCCACCGTCTCCCACAGAGAGTGGGTGTAGCGGCCCAAGAGGCATGTGGTGTTGGAAGACCGCAGTCCCAAACTAAGGGAGGAGAATAGCTTCTTTCCATTAATCTCATACCTCTTGGATTCCCTGTGCGGCGGGGCCGTCGGGAATGCTGTCTGGGAATTAGAGGCCTGGATGACCAGACTTTCGGGGGTGGGGTGGGAGGACAGGAAACTTGGGTCGCCCGGAGCCGGGTGGTGGCATCTGGCCACGTTCCTATCTACGGGCGAACCCGTAGCGGGCCTGGACCAAGTGCCCAAAAGAATGTCGGTCAAGGCCTCATTAAAGGGCAGCAGAGGCTCAGCTAAGCAGGACTGCGGTTTAAGGACTTCTGTGAGGAGGTTAGCTCTCACGGCCGCGACGGGGAGCTCAAGGCCCAAGGCCTTGGAAGCCCTCGTCAACACCACACCATAGGTAGCCCCCTCCTCCGAAGCCACGGTAGGAGGAGAGACAAATCCAGTGTCTGGAGAGGTGTCCAGGCCACTGGCCTCCCCAAGGTCTCCTGCCCAGTCCATATTAGACTGACACTCCTTGGTCAGAGGGTCCTCAGACCCCTCCCAATCCTCCTCATCACCCATCTCCTGAGATTCAGGGTTGTAATTGAATGAGGTCGGTTCATAGAAGTGGAAATCTCCAAACGGCGTCTGGTACGGCGCCGAAAGGCCCCGTCCCGACGTCGGAACCGAAGCAAAGGAGGTATCGGGGGCGGCGCCGCCCGAGGACGGCGCCGGAGGTGAGACCAGACGGACCGACGCCGGGGGGGTCGTAAGGTCCACCGGTGACGATCCAGAGCCCGAGGAAGGCCCAGCGGCGTCCGGTCCGAAGGCGCCGGTGCCGCTGTTCCCTGCGGCGCCGGGCCCGAGGGCACTGGCGGTGTTGGGATCATGGGGCCCTGCGGCGCCGGTGGCGTCGGGGCCGAAGCACCCATCAGCGTCGGGGCCGAAGCCCCCGACCCACTAGGGCCCCCAGACGGGTCCGCTGGGCCCGGAGGCGCCGCGGAGCCCGTCGGAGGAGAAAGGGACCTCATGGCCATGAGGAAACGCTCAATCTCCTCCGGCGTCGCGTTCAGCCCATGGACGGGAGGGTATGGGGCCGGAGGCAACGCCCGCGACTCCCGAGGAGCCGCGTGGGCGGTGTCACCCGAACCCGCATCGCGCGAGCGTCGGGGGTAGTCAGAAGAGCGATGATGCCTCTTCGACTTCTTGTGTTTCTTACCTGACGACTTGGACCCGGAGGAGTGGTGCCGACTCCCGGAGCTGCGACGGCTCCGTCCCCGCGACCTGTCCCTCGACCTCCTGTGGGACCGGGACCTCACGCGGCGCGGGGCCGACTGTCGGAGTTCGAGTCACCTGCGGGACCGCTCCCGCCTGGCTTTCCTCGAAAGGGCCCGACAGTCGGGGCAGGCCTCGTCGTCGTGGTCGACGCCCAAACACGTCAGGCACAGGCGGTGTGGATCAGTGACCGACATGGTGCAGTCGCAATCGTCACAATGCTTGAAGCCGGGCATCCCTACGGCACCGTCTGAGTCGCAAGACTTCGAAAAGGATCAAAAATGATCACCAAAAAGTTAGTCAAAAATTGACTGGGTTACTGCTTTTTCCAGATCTGCGCTGTCTGGCGCGGAAAAAAGAAGAACTGCGGAGGCGGCGTCCAAGTACTCCGACGACGTCATCACGGCGTCCACGACGCCGACGACTGACATGGAGCCGCAGACGACGCCTACCGACGCGCAAGGATACTGCTACGCAAAAGTTTCCGGATCCAGTCTGACCCCTGGGGATATTCTAAGGTAAGGAATCTATCACTAACGTGTCTCTTTCAGATATAAAGTCTTACGAGCTACATTTCTGACTGGCGGTAATTATTGTCAAGAGTGCAGCACGTACTGGAGAGTGCGAGGTGGAGTCGATTGTGCAGGGCGACCTTGTGCCCTGGATTGCACCGACGCCGAAAGAGTCCCGGTCTCTACAAGGACAGTGGAAAGGTGATATATATATATATATATATATATATAGATAATATGCATAACATATGCAGCCTGAAAACATGTTACTAGGCTCAAAAACGGCAACCTTTGCAAGTAAATCTTTTACATTTGAAAAAATAAAGACATACAAGCCAATAGAGATATAGATATATATATATATATATATATATATAACTGCCCTGAGTTTACTTTGAAACACACAACCTTTATTTTCAAAGGTAAAAAGGCAAGATCATAGAGGCATATTAGCCTAGAAAGGCTACATAGAAAACACACAGAAAATTGGCGCAGTGCCTTTAAGACCTCCAGGAACCCCCAGGCTCCCATCATGCACCACAGGTGACAGTTAGGTCAGTTCTTTTTTCCAGCTCCTTCTGTGAGGATCCTGGAGCATTGAGCTAGCCAGTTAGTGATTTTATATCACTATTTTCCGGTTTAAAGTGAAATTTCTTTAGTTCACTCGACGTCTTTAGTACTTGGCTTACTAATACTCTTAATTTTTCTGACATTTGGCCATTTTTTCCTGTCAAAGTAGCGGCCTTATTTATTAAGTGCCCAGCCTGTGGAAAAAAGATGGCCAAGTCAGACCCTCACTCGATCTGTATTGCTGGTCTACCTTCATCTCACACGCCAGACCAGTGTTACCACTGCAGGTAGAAGAACATCCCTCAAGGAAGCCCTCCTCTCAAACAAGGTTGGAGCGCAAAGAAAGAGGTGAGAAAAGGAGACATTGGTCTCATACGCCGTCGAGGGACCGATCGACATCCAAAACACCTTTGTGCTCCGAGTTGGCGTCGAAATAGACGTTGAGACGTACTTCGCCGTCAAGACAAGGTGGGAAGACCCATAAGGCGAAGTCGACACCAACGCGTATGAGGTCCAAGTCTGGTTCGCCTACGACGTCAAGAGGCCGGGATTCGACGTCGACACATCAAAGTCGAAGACCGCTGCCGAGAGGGACCGTGGCGACAGATCACTGCTGAAGTCAAGAGGTCCAATTGCATCGATGTTGAGCCGAACACCTAGGGCTTCGACGTCGGAGAGACAGACATTCGATGTTGAGGCGCATGACGACGACACATCCGTCGCAGAGGTCGACATCGAGGAGGTCGTTGTCGAGGAGATCGACGTTGAGATCTCGATGACGCCCTCTGTGTCTAGAAGAAGATCGCGTTGTAGGTCGAGGAGATGACATTCAAATCATGGGTCTCCGCCTGCAGGAGACCTAGGGTGACGTTGAGAGTCCTTTCGACGCAGGACGCCCAGGTGGTGACATCAAGGAGTGCTTCTTCCTCCCCAGGATTTCAGATAGTGCAAGTCACCAGTACCATCTCCAGCCCCGCCAACTAAAATCTCACAGAGATGGCTAGGGGACATAAGAGCGGAAGATCCACAGGAATAATCTGCCACGTTCTTCTACAAGATCCTGATCGCCTATAATTCAGTCAGTACACGAAAAACACGAGTGACATGCCACTTCACAAAGGTCCCCATCTTTAAGAAGGCGCTCATCACGTTCTCCTAGGAGTCGAGCTTCCAGATTTCGACACCGCTCTCCTAGAAGACGGAGCCATAGATCTTCTTCATGGTCTTCATACACCAAGGCTGATTATTCTCTTACTCTTTCTTCCTCTCCTCCGAGTAGAATATCACCCATTGATCCTGACCTCCATTGAGGTTCTCTGTCGAGGGGCTGCGAAACTTCACATTGAAATGCCTGTCTCCACAACCAAGACATCGGTCATCTTTAAAACACTACACCAAAGGTCTTCCTCTAGACCAGTGCTTCCCCTAGTGCCTGGCTTGCTGGAGCATGCTCTGAAAAATTTCCTTACTCCAGCATCGGTGGGGGCTGCCCCATCTCGGATAACAAAAAAATAGAAGGCTCCTGAGAATGACTTCCTCTTTCTGAGGGCTGACCCTCCACCGGACTCGGTTATTGGTTCAGCGGCACGGAAGAATCAGACGAGGCAGCATCATCTGCGGTACCCCCAGATAGAGACAGTAAGGCGTCTGCGGCTCCGTTGTCATTGGCGCCGGGATGACGTCGGAGTACTTAGACGCCGCCCTCACGCGCTGTCAGTTCTTATACATAGCTTTTCCGCCACAGAAACGCAGAGCCATGATAAAAACCAACACTGGTGCCATGAAACTAGGGCCCTGAAAGGGGATGACCTTAACCCTAGTTATCGGTTCGCAGAACGGGGAGGATAGGTGGGGCGGTAAGGAATCTAATACCAACTACTGTTTCTTCCAGATATATCGTTACCGAAGGGAAGTAACTTGTGCATCTGAAAGAAACAGGTTAGTATTAGATTCCTTACCTTAGAATAGATACCCCAGCAATACCAACCCCGGTGGTGAGTCTGCAAACCAATGATCACACCAGAAAGTCCTGGACAACAGAACAGCCGAAAAAGCCATCTCTCCGGACTTGGCTGTCCAGGTAGTAGTGTCTTGCAAACGTGTGCAGCGAGGCCCACGTAGCTGTCTGACAGATGTCCTGCAAGGGGACTCCCCGACCCAGGGCAGTAGTAGCCGCCGTGGCCAGAGTGGAATGGGCCCTCAGCCCAACAAGAGGCTCCTTCTTAGCTAAAGAGTAGCATACCTTGATGCACAACACGACCCACCGAGAGATGGTCAGCTTGTGCACCACCCCACCGTTCTTACCGCGCACGTAACCAACAAAGAGATGGTCATCCACCCGTAACTGGCATGTGCGATCCAAATAGAATGAGAGCGCACGTTTTTGGTCCAGACGGTGGAGCCTCTCTTCCTCTTTCGAGGGATGAGGAGGCGGAAAGAAGGTAGGCAAGGTGATGGACTGCCCGATGTGGAAGGCTGTGACTACCTTGGGTAGGAAATAGGGTCGCGTCCGCAACACAACTTTGTCCGGATGGACAGGAAGGAAAGGAGGTTTAGAGGAAAGAGCCTGGAGCTCACTCACCCTCCTGGCAGAGGTGATGGCAACCAGGAATGCAGCCTTGAGAGTAAGGAGACGAAGAGGACAGTTATGAAGTGGCTCAAAAGGAGCGCCCATCAGATAAGTCAGAACAAGGTTCAAGTCTCACTGAGACATCACGAAAGGAACAGGAGGAAACATAAGTGGTGCCCTTCAAAAACATATTTACAACTGGGGACTTGAACAAAGAGGGCTGATCAGGGAGCCTTAAGATGGCGGAGAAGTAGCCCTTTATAGTGCCTAGAGCAGAGCCCTGCTGGGCAAGAGAAAGAAGAAAGAGGAGAACCTCTGAAAGAGGACCAGAAAGGGGATCCACAGCCTTTGCTGTGCACCATGCCACAAATTTGTTCCACCTGCAGGCGTATACAGATTTTGTGGAGGTACGCCTGGCTGCCAGAATCACATTACAAACGTCAGGAGGCAAGTCAAATGAACTCAACTGCCGCTGCTCAATCTCCACGCATGTAAGTGGAGACTGGACAGTTTCGGGTAGTGGACCGTCCCCTGCTGCAGCGACAGAAGGTACTCCTGAAGAGGCAGACGAATCGGGGGATCGACAGACATGCTGAGTAGCTCGGGATACCAGTATCTTCGTGCCCAGTCCGGAGCCACAAGGATAACTTGGGCCTGGTCGCGTCAGATCTTCAGCACTCTGAGAAGAAGTGGTATAGGCAGAAAGGCGTATAACAGACTCCATCTCCACTCGCGACGAAAAGAGTCTTCAAGCGAGTGCCGCCTTGGAAATTCCAACGAACAGAACTGATGACATTGCGCGTTCTCTTCTGTGGCGAATAGATCTAACCAAGGCTCTCCCCACTGCTGAAAGAGGCCTTGCGCCACGTCCGTGTTCAGACGCCATTCGTGATCCATCATGCACCGACGGCTGAGTTGGTCCGCCCTGGCGTTCAGGGAACTTGCCAGGTGTTGAACCATCAGGGTCACGCCCTGATGTTCCAGCCACTGCCAGAGGGGCAGAGCCTCCTGGCATAGGGTCCACGACCCCACCGCGCCCGGTTTGTTGTAGTATCACATGGCGATGGTGTTGTCCATGAACACCTGCACTACAATCCCGCGGACAGAGGGGAGGAATTCCTTCAGTGCAAGCCGGATCGCCCGCAGCTCCAGAAGGTTGATGTGAAGCAGGGACTCCACCGGAGACCAGAGGCCTCTGATCTCCGCCTCTCCCATTTGGCCCCTCTCACCCCTGGAGTGACGCATCCGTCACAACTACGTGCTAGGGTTGGGGTAGGGAGAGAAATTTGCCGCTGACCCAATCCCGGTCCGTGAGCCACCACTGCAACAGTCTGGCAGTGCCCTCCGAAATCAAGACATGGTCGTACAAGTTGCCCTGATGCTGGGCCCACTGAAACTTCAGGTCCCACTGCAGAGCCTGCATCCGCCACCTGGCGTGATGCACCAGAAGGGTGCAGGAGGCCATCAGTCCCAGAAGCCGAAGCGTCAACCTGACCGAGACTCGGGATAACGTCTGAAAGATCGGAATCAGAGCCTGAATATCCCGAACCCGCTGTTCCGGAGGATAAACCCGAAACTGCGCCGAGTCTAGAACCGCTCCGATGAAGAGGAGCTTCTGAGAGGGACACAGGTGTGACTTTGGCACATTGATGGAGAATCCCAGCAGGTGCAGGAGGTCGGCCGTAGTCTGGAGGTGGCTGACGACTGTCTGGGGCGAGCCCGCCTACAACAACCAGTCGTCGAGGTAGGGGAAGACTGAAACCGCTAACCTGCACAGATGAGCTGCGACCACCGCCATCACATTCATGAATACCCGTGGGGCGCTGGTAAGGCCGAAGGGGAGCACGGTAAACTGAAAGTGCTCGTGGCCTACTGTGAACCGCAGGTAACGCCGGTGGGCCGGCAGGACAGGGATGTGAAAATAAGCGTCTTCAAGTCCAACGCTACCATCCATTCTCCCGGGTCCAGGGCAGCTAAGACCTGAGCCAAAGTCAGCATCTTTAACTTCTTCCGGAGGAAGCCGTTGACGTTCCGTAGGTCCAAGATAGGGCGTAGAACCTTTTTGCCTTTCTTGGAAAACAGAAAGTAGTGGGAGTAACAACCACACCCTACTTCTGGCCTAGGAACGCGCTCGATGGCCCCCTTGGCCAAGAGGGCCGTAACTTCCTCTCGCAGAAGATTCAAGTGATCCCCCGACACGTGGTGGTACTGCTGTGGCATGGCTGGAGAGGTCGTCTCGAAGGGGAGGGAGTAGCTCCTTCGGACGATTTGCAGCACCCACCTGTCCAATGTGACAGTTCGCCAGTGGAGGAGGTGATGGCAAACCCTGCCCCCCACTGGCGCCATGTGGGCCTGAAAGCTCGGATTAGGAAGGCTTTGAGGCGGATGCTGCGGGGGTGGATGTGGATTGGCCTCGCCGTTGTCCCAGGGCACCGCCACGGCGGTTACCACGTCCGCCACCGCGCTGGATGTTAGTCTGCGGCCCATGGCTGGCAGGACGTGTGGGGGCGCCCCTTCCTTGGCAACAAAAGGAGCGCAAGGCAGCAGGTTGCTGGCGCGGGGCCGACAGGCCCAAGGACTTGGCCGTAGCCCTTGAGTCCTTAAAGCGCTCAAGCGAACTGTCTGCCTTGTCGCCAAAGAGGCGACGGCCATCAAACGGCATGTCCATAAGGGTGTTTTGGACATCAGCCGAAAAGTTGGTGGACTTCAGCCAGGCGTGGCGACTAATCGCTACCGTCGTTGCCATCGCTCTACCTAGCGAGTCCGTTGTATCAAGTCCACACCGGATAGAGTACTGTGCCGCATCTCGGCCCTCCGCAAGGGCTTGGGCAAGTTTAGTCCGGGCCTCCTCCTGACATTGTGGCAGCACGGCTGCGACCGTGTCCCACAGAGAGTCTGTATAACGGCCCAAGAGGCACGCGGTGTTAACTGACCGCAACCCCAAACTCAGTGAGGAGGGGAGTGGGGGGGGGGGGGGGGGGGGGCAGGGGGGGATGGGGGTGGACAGGAAGCAAGGGTCATCCAGAGCGGGGTGGTGGTGTCTGGCCACGTTCCTATCTACAGGAGGATCTGTAGCGTGCCTGGACCATATGCCTAGAAGATTGTCAGATAAGGCCTCATTAAACGGCAGCAGAGGCTCCGAGGAGCTTGCCTGCGATTTAAGGACCTCAATGAGGGGGGGGGGGGGGGAGTCAGAAGAGAGCGAGGTCGCCTTTTCGACTTCTTGTGCCTCTTACCTGAGGACTTTGAGCCAGAGGAATGATGTCAACTCCCGGAGCTATGATGACCCTGGCCTCGCAACCGGTCCCTCGACCTCCTTCCGGACCGGGACCTCGAACGACGCGGGGCCGACTGCCGGAGCTCGAGGCGCTTGTGGGACCGCTCCCGCCTAAGTCTTCGACGTCAAGGCCCGGCAGTCGGGGCACGAATTGTCACTGTGGTCGGGCCCCAGGCAATGAAAACACCGGCGATGGGGATCGGTAACCGACATCAGTCGGCTGCAGTCGACGCAGGGTTTGAACGCGGGCATCCCTTCCGGCACCGTTCGACTCTTATATTGAAGGAAGGGCTCCTTTATGCCTGTAACTCGCTGACCCTCCTAGCTGAAGTCAAGGCTAGAAGAAGAGCCACCTTCCAAGTATGTTATTTCAAGTCTGCTTTATGTACTTTATGTATAGGCTTGAAGGGATGCTTCATGAGCTGTGACAAGACCAGATTAAGGTGCCACATTGGTGGAGGAGGCTTCACTGAAGGGAAGGCTTGAAAAGGGAATTTCATAAACTGCTTAACAATCCTTGCCGACCAGAGCGAAGGGCTTGAGGATGTTCTTCTGAAGTGGGATATGGCTGCAAGATGAACTTTAATAGATGAATGAGCCAGGCCCGCTTTCGCCCAAAGAAAGAATGTAAGGAAGGATTTCATGAACAGAGGAAGAGAAAGGATGAACTTCCGGGTCACGGCACCAGTGGCAAAACCTCTTCCACTTCAACCGGTAGGTTTTGTTTGTACTTTGATCACGAGCTTCAGAGAGAATCTCTCTACATTCCGTCTAACATCGAGAAATTTTCTGTGCTCAGGAGCCATTCCGATAATTGCAGGGATCGGGGTTCCGGATGCAATACTTGGCCCCAGTACATAGTCAACAGTGATGGGCTTGGTTTCAATGGCACTGAATGCTCCAGGGATAGAAGAAGCTCCGTGAACCAGTACTGGTGAGGCCAAGATGGCGCTATTGGAATCATTTTGCATGGCTGCGTCTTCAGCTTCTTGAGAAGCCTGGGGATCAGAGGAATGGGGGGGAAGGGCTAAGTGTAAACAAAGGCGACTAACCATGACATCAAAAACGCATTCCCCAAGGATCCCCGATGGTGATGCCAGCTTGGCAGAACTGGCATTTCTTGTTCTCCGGTGCAGCAAAGAGATCTATGGCCGGTCTGCCACATAGACAAAAAATCTCCCCTTGAGTCTGCTGATCCAGCACCCATTTGTGGCTGACTGCCTTCAGTCTGCTTAGTGTGTCTGCTGTCTCATTGAGCGTCCCTGGGAGATGCTACGCCTTTAGTGAGACTCCATGCCAGATCGCCCATTCCCAGACGGTCTGAGCTTCCGCGGATAGCAGGCGAGATCTTGTGCCACCCTGCTTGTTGATATAATGCATGGCCGTAGTGTTGTCTGTTCTTATTAAAACCGAAAAATTCTTTATCCTTGGGACGAAAGTCTGTAAGGCTAGGCAAATTGCTCTGAATTCCAGTAGATTGATGTGTAACAGACGTTGGTGGAGCAGCCACCGACCACTTAATTGGAGGTCCTGCAAGACTGCTCCCAACCTTCCAGTGATGCATTGGTTGTGATAATTTGAGGAGCTGGTGAGACCATGAAGGAGAGACCTCAGGAAATGTTCCCCTCGCGAGTCCACCATGAGGCGGCTTCCTTCATTGGCGTAGTTATTGTGAAGTCTTCGAAAGATCCTTCCAACTGGCGCCACTGCAAGTCCAGCTGTTTTTGAAGAGGGCGCATTCGTAACCTGCAGTGAGGAATTGGAGGAATTCAAGATGAAATGGATCCCAGAAGGGACTTGTAGAGGCAAACTGAAAGTGACCTTTTTCGAAGTAGGTGGGCCATTGACTTTAGCTTTGCTAGTCTTTCCACTGTACAAAAAGCCTTGTTCTGAGACATGTCAAATATGGCTCCCAGGAATTTGGCGCTCATTGAAGGGCACAAATTAGATTTTTCCGCATTGAGGATAAGATCCAGACTCCTGAACAGCTTTGTAAATGATGCCACCGACCTCTCGGCTGCCGTCTTGGTAGGAGCCTTTAGCAACCAGTCATCCAGGTAAGGAAAAACCTGGTGCTGTTTTCCTTAGAAAGGCTGCCACTGGAGCTAGTATTTTTGTAAAGACACTTGGTGCCTTTCTGAGGCCGAAGGGGAGGACCCTAAATTGAAAGTGGCTCTTGGCTACTGTGAAGTGAAGAAACTTCCTGTGGGATGGATGAATGGGAACATGAAAATATGCATCCTCTAGATCTAGAGTAGCCATGAAATCTACTGAATTTAAAAGATGAAGAATGTCCTGTAAGGAGACCATTCGAAACGACTGTGACGAGATCGGCGTTGAGCTTCCTTAGATCTAGAATAGGGTGCCACTTTTCCACAGTCTTCTGAACGAGAAAAAAAACAGGAGTATAAACCCTCTCCCCTTTGTGAGATGGGGACCGGTTCTATCTCTTCTTTCTGCAGCATCTGTTGGAACTCTAAACGCAGGGGACGAAGATGTTTTGTTGCTGTGGCGCGAGAGGCCTTGGTTGGAGGAGGATCTACAAACTCCAACGTGGGGCCAAATTGGATGATATTGAGAACCCAACGATCTGATGTTATTCGACGCCAATCTTGGAAGTATTGCAGTAACCTGCCCCCAAAGGTGTTACATGAGGAGGAGAAACGGTAGACAGAGCCAGGCAGCCGCTATTGGCGCCTAGAGGACTCCTTCCCCTGCCGTTCCGCTCTTCCTCGGTTCATAGATCTTTAATAAGATGAGGACTGACCTTGCCGCTGGTTATACTGTAGACGGTAAGACTGCAAGGCAGGCGAATACAAGGAGTACCGGTAGTTGCTGGTTCCCTCGCCTGTATGAGGGAAGACTCTGCCTCTTGGACCCCGAAAGGGGACCTTGCGGTACTCCAGCATCCCTAACGCACGCACCGTGTCCATGTCTTTTTTTAATGTCCAGGAGCACATCGTCTATGTGTTTACCGAGGAGCGCTTCTCCAGCCATGTTTTGAACCTCCAGTCTGAACGAGGTAGCACGAAGCCACCCTTGGTGTCTAAGGACTGCCGCTCCAGCCAGGGAACGGAAAGCAGTTGTTGTAATGTCCATTGCGTAGTCAATTACCTCCAATGAGGCCGTCTCTCTTTCCTGGAGAATCTTTTTTGCTTCTGCCCTGCTGTCTTCAGGCAGTTGGTCTAAATAGGGAGAGGGGTCACACCACATCTGGCGGTCGTAGCACCCTAAGATGGCTAAAGCATTAGCCACTTTGACAAGAAGGCTGGACATTGATGAAAACCTTTTGCCAGCATTGTACAAGCGTCTGCCTCCTTTATCTGGAGGCGTAGTTAGAGGAACTGATGGATTTTTTGATATCCTCTGTACTGCCTAGGAAATAACAGTCAGACTTCGGTTGGCTCACCAGGCAAGCCGGGCTGTCCACCAGGGCCTTGTATTTTTTCTCTAAACGAGGAAGCAACGTGACCACTGTAGCTGGGGTCTACATAACCTTGAGTCCCTCTTTCCCAAACATGACCAACAATAGGGATTGTCCTCACAGACCGTTTAAAAGGCTCTTTAAAGTCATACAAGAAACCCTCCGACTGTACTGATGGCATAGGCAGATTGAATTTTATAGCTGCCCTCTCTAACAAATTATGGAAACCACCTATGTCCTCAGATGGAGAATCCACTGGCACTGGAGAAGGGGAAGCAGGAGTAGGGATAATGTAATCATCCCTTTGCCTCTCCGGATCCGGGAGATCTGTCTGTCCCTGGTCATCAGAGGTATCATCCTGGCCAGGAGGAACTGTAGGTAGTGGATACACTATTAATTGCAGTGGAGGTGGTGGCAGCCGAGGCATAGAAGGCCCCGCAGGCGATTGAGCAGGAACTGAAACGGGTTCCTGTGCCGGAGATGGTGTTGGAAATCTCTTTTTATAGTCGGAGAGCATTAACTCCAAGTCTGAAATCAAGGAGGATGGCATACAGACCATCTCCTCCTGATAACCTCCATGATAGTCCTGGGGAAAATCATACTCCTGTTCATCACCATACTCATCTTTAGAATCCAAATCTTGGCACTTAAAATGCAGTTCAGAAGGGCTATGTGCAAAGCCATATGGACCTTCCTCCTCCTCCTCCTCCTCCTTCTTCTTCTCTAGGAGGTGAGTAGGCAGCAGAGGTGTCACTATGCTGGGGAAGTGATCTCAGGAGCAATGTGACGTTGCCTGACGATTACAGCTAAAATTGTATCCGTTGTCAACGATGTAGATGTAGTCATTGTTACCAATACCGTCATCACAGTCGATGCAGACGTCGTCGTCCCTGCGACTGTCACCCTTGTCGAAGTCTTCGAGAATATCTTCACCATCACTGATAACCCTGCATCAGCCATCACAGCCGCCGACGATGAAAGCTGCAACGTCGGTGAAGGCAAGAAGACTCTTGTTGACAATCCCGTCGTTGGAGCCACAGAAGACTGAGGAGATTTTACCTTTTCGCTGCGCATTGGCTAAGATGATGATGGTTTCTTCGTCTACGGTGTCGTCTGCAGCGTGGTCGACGGCGGAATTCTTAACCCGTTTTCCCTCAGAGGGAACAGAAGGATAAGTTACTTACCTGTACTCCTAGTTCTCTTCCAGGGGTATACTCAAAGTCATAAGCAGTGAATAATCCCCGCCCACGTTCGGGGACCCCGGAGCGCATGTATATGTGTATATGTGTGTGTATATGTATATATATATATATATATATATATATATATATATATATATATATATATATATATATATATATATATAAGTTTGTAAACTTTTTAAACTATACACCTAAATATGTATGAACGTACATATATGTAACTATGCAGCCCAAAGTGAGAACTCCAATCAAAATAGGGACAAACAGCCAGAAAAAAATTCAGCAATACTTTTAGTAATAAAGAACATTCAAGACTACTTGTAATAGAGACCATACATCCAAATGGCTTCATACAAGAACAAGGAAAAAAATCAAGTCATTGCAGGTAGTTTGGCCCATAGGCTGCATAGGAATAACTGTCCTGAGACAGAAAAGAAAACTGCCACCTTGCCTTTAAGAATCACCAGAAACTAGGCACTTCGCCTTTAAGAACCTCAGAGAGCCCTCTGCTCCCAGCAAGCACCACAGGTGACAGTTAGGTCAGTTCTTTTTGTAAAGGCGTATATTCCAACATGAAAAAACCTTGTACCCACTTTGCTCATCCGGGGAGGAGGGCGGGGTGCTTATGACTTTGATGAGTATACCCCTTGAAGAGAACTAGGATTACAGGTAAGTAACTTATCCTGCTCTTCCAGGGGATAATCATCAATAGTCATAAGCAGTGAATAGAATAGCAAGCACATACCCCACACTTCGCAGATGAGCAATGTAGCACAAGGAATACAAACAATTAAAAACAGATGATACCATTCACTAACCAAACAGATTTCTCAGAGATGCTTGACCTACTTGAGCATCTGCCTCAGCGTCTGAATCTAAGCAGTAATTACGAGAAAAAGTATGAACAGATCGCCATGTAACTGCTTTGCAAATCTCGGCTATGGGGATATCTCCAAGTAGGGTCGTGGTAGAGGCCTTTCCCCTTGTCGAATTCGCTTTAGGTCTCCCCTGAAGAGATTTATTCGCTAACTGATAAGCCAAGGAAATACAAGAGACTATCCATCTTGAGATGGATCACTTAGAGGCTGTTAAACCAGTATTAATAGGACCATAATTAACAAATAATAAGTCTGTCTTTATGATATCCTTGGTTTTGTCCAAATAAAACTTCAACACTCTCTTAAATATAAGGAATGTAAGTCTCTTTCAGGTGGAGTTGAAGGATTAGGGAAGAAAGTGGGTAAAGTGATTCCTTGGTTGATGTGGAAATCAGATACCACTTTCGGCAGAAAAGTAGGATGAGTTCTAAAAACTACCCTATTTGCATGAAAAACCGTGTAAGGTTCCTTACAGCACAAAGCTTGTAGCTCGCTAACTCTATAAGCTGAAGTAATTGCCACCAAGAAAGACACTTTCCAAGACAGATGCTGTAAGGAAGATTTGTGTATAGGTTCAAATGGTGCTTCCATTAACTTGGTATGAACTACATTGAGCTCCCAAGGGGGAGAAGGAGCTCGCACTGGTGGAAACACCTTCTTTAATCCTTCTAGGAAATCTTTTACTACAGGCATCTTAAAAAAGGAACCTTGCATAGGAGACTTTCTATACGCTGTTATAGCAGCTAAATGTACCTTAATAGAAGAGAATTGTAGACCCGACTTAGCTAGATGCAATAGATATGGTAGAATAACCTGTTCCTGTCTTTTAATCGGGTCATGTCCATTATTCAAGCACCATATATAGAAACGCTTCCATTTAAAAGCGTAGGAAGCTCTGGTAGAAGGTCTTTTAGCTTCCTTCAGGATAGACATACAGTCCGCTGGCAAGTCTAAATGCCCTTATTGCAAGAGTTAAGGAGCCATGCTGTTAACCTCAGCGAGGGGAGGCAGGGACGAAACACTCTCTCCCCTGACTCCTGGATGGTAGGTCTGTACGACAAGACAACCTCCGGTGTTGAACCTTGGAAAGTTGAAGAAGATCCGGGTACCACCACTGGCGTGGCCACTCTGGGGCGATTAGCATCATCCTGGAGTTGGTCTTGTAAAATTTGATGATAACTGCCGGAATGAGAGGCAGTGGGGTAAAAGCATAAAGCAGGCTCTGGGTCCAGCTTAACAGTAGTGCATTCCCGACTGACCCTGGTTGGCAAAACCTGGATGCGTAGACAGGGCATTTGGCGTTTGTCTCGTCTGCGAACAAGTCTATATCTGGAAAACCCCATCTTTGAAAGATATCCAGAGCAACTTCGTTGTTGAGCACCCAGTCGTGAGCGTCTATGAAGTCTCTGCTTAAAAAGTCCGCTTGGACGTTTAAGACACCTGGAACATGGACTGCCTTGAAGGTCAGATTTCTGGCAAGTAACTATTTCCAAATCGTTTGTGCCTCCTGGGACAGAACTCTGGATCTGGTGCCTCCCTGCTTGTTTAGATAAAACATTGTAGTGGGGTTGTCTGTCTGAATCAAGAGGGAGTTGGACCTCAGAGATGGGAAGAAGGATTTGAGAGCAAAGTGAACAGCTCTTAGTTCCAGGAAATTGCTATGGTAACCTTTTTCCGTGTCCGTCCACAGGCCTTGCACTTGAAAATGATCCATATGAGCACCCCAGCCCTGCAGGGAGGAGTCCGTGACGATGGTTTGAGTCGGAGTCTCTTGGAGAAAAGGAACACCCGTCATCAGGTGTGACCTCGTCATCCACCATCTGATGGAGTCTTTGGCAGACTGGGGGAGAGATATGCGATCCTCCCAGCTTCCTGAAGCCTGTGTCCATTGGTCCTCCAGAGTTTGTTGAAGGGGACGCATGTGTAACCGGGTGTTGGGTACTATGAAGATACAAAGGCAAGGGACCCTAGGAGAGAAGACACCTGTCTGACCGAAGGATGGAGAGATTGAAGTAGATCGAGACTTCATCTTGATAGATGCAAACCTCTCCTCCGACGCTTCCTTCCACGGTGTCCAGAGATTAACCGAGGTAGTGAATTTTTTGAGTGGGAGTGAGAATCGATTTCTTGTAATTGACTTTTAGCCCCAGAGTGCTCAAAATCTTGAGGCTGTACGACAGATGAGACTGAAGCAGAGATGGAGTGGAACTCTTCAGAAGCCAGTCATCAAGGTACGGGTAAATGAAGATTCCCTTTTTGTGTAGAAAAGCCGCCACTACCGCCATGCACTTCGAAAAAGTTATTGGTGCAGACTTGAGTCCGAATGGCAGAACTGGAAACTGGTAATGGCGTCGAGCCACCTGAAACCAGAGTGGACAACACGTTGAGAGGAAGTGTCCCTTCATGGTTTTGGTTGTTGTTTTGAGGTAGAGATCTGCTGTCTGTTGTTGCCTCTTCCTCTCCCTGTTCGTCTTTGATGAAATGGGATCTTTGTTGCTGCCTATTACCCTGCAACGACCATTGGGACAACTGACCCTTTTGTTGGAACTGGAGTTTGTCACTGGAACGAAACACAGACGAAAATCTTTTTTTTCTAAACCCACAGCTTTAACTGTATCTAAATCAGCCTTCATTTTCACCATCTCTTTGTCATCATGAGGACCGAAGAGGGAAGAGCCATTGAACGGATGGTTTGTGATCTTGCGCTGCAAGTCCGTTTTGAGACCAGTTAATCTGAGCCATGAGGAACGCCTCGAACAGATACCATGCGCATATCCGTGGGCAGCTAGATCAGCAAAATCCGCGGATGCACTGATCATTTGATTTGCAAAAAGACCCCCTTCTTGCAAGATTTCTTTAAGATCCTGTTGGTTTTCTTTAGGGAGTTTATCAGCAAAGCGAGTCAGAGTCCCATAAGGATCTGTCGTACCTCCCTACTAGAGCGGAGGCACTTGCGACCTTCTTGAACGAAGCCGATGTTCTGCACATCTTCCTGCCCATGGAATCCATTCATTTACTGTCTCTGTCAGAAGGAGCTTAAGCGGAAGACATAGTTGACTGAGACTTCCTAGCCGCTGCCTCTATGATGGAATCTGGAGGTGGGTCAGAGCTTAGAAATAATGGATCCTGATCTGGGGCCTTATATTTTTTGGCTATCGTTGATGGTACGGAAACCACAGCTGCAGGTGTTAAAAAGGTCTGTTTGGTAAGATCAAGAATACCAGGGACCAAAGGTTGCAGCGGTCTAGATGAGGTACGCTGATGCAGGGTTTCGAATATTACTGAGGCCAAAACTGTAGGCACTGACAGTTATACTCAGCTTATTTTCTCCACGACACAATACCTCATTGAAGGTAGTTAAATCGTCAATAGGTGAAGCTCTTGAGGGAGGAGTAGATGTACATATTGCAGAGTAATCCCTCATTGACGTTCTAGTAGAAGAAGTCGACCAGGTAGGAGATCTTCGTCGCCTTCTCTTTGGTCAAG
Organism: Lissotriton vulgaris; assembly: GCF_964263255.1. Classification (NCBI taxonomy): domain Eukaryota; kingdom Metazoa; phylum Chordata; class Amphibia; order Caudata; family Salamandridae; genus Lissotriton; species Lissotriton vulgaris. The sequence goes on from NC_141685.1 coordinate 1,096,085,086, forward strand.
AGTGGAAAGAACTAGATCTATCCCGTGTATGCCTCTTATGGGGACGAGGAGAGCATGACCTGTGAGGGGTTCTTCTCTCTAGAAGACAGAGCCATAGGAGATCTTGATCTTCTAGGAGACACCTGAGGAGACCTTCGAGGAGTCTGAACCGGATTTCTTGATAGATGGGAAGGAGAGTAGGTTCTGGAATAGTCCAATCCAGAGCTGCTAAGGGGTCGAGGTTCTTCATCAACCACCGGAGAGCCCTCCGGTGAAACCTGGACAATGTGGAGACCTGGAGAGTAAGAGCCAGCGGGAGATTGAGGCACTGCGGCAACTTCCTTAGATGTCACAGCAGGTTCTTGGCCTCGACGTTGACAAATGTTTCTCCCTCGACGTCGATATGCGCTCTTTCCTCAGCGGCGAAACCACTCTCTGCAAAGAAGATCTCGACGTCGATCTTTCCTGATGTCGAGATGACATCGACCACCTTCGATGGTGTGGTGATCTTGACGTCTAGCGATGAGCAGCCCTTGACGTCGAATGTTCTTCATGCCTTCTTGAAATCTGTAAACTCTTCGATGACTACCTACGGCGAGGTGACAGAGTGCCAATCTGCCTTTTTCTTGATGATGAAGAGGCAGTTTGGTGTCGATGGGTTGGAGTAGAGGAGGGCTCTTGATGTCCAAGGCCACTTTCCAGATGAGCTGTTCCTCTCTCCGCCACTGCTTGCAGGCGAATCCTCTCTCTATTCCCGACAGTCCTCGAGGAAAACTTCTTGCAGTGGTAAAAGGAGTCTACTTGATGGGAGGAAGGAAGACAGGTGATACACACAGTGTGGATCCGAAACAGCCATCTTCTTCCCACAGGATGGACATTTTCTGAAGAGAGCTGTCATTCTGACAGAAAAAGATGGACAATGTCCGTCAGAAAAAGATGATAAAACCTTCACCAGCACAGGAAAATTGCTAAACAGCAAGAAAAATAACAATTTCTGACTAAAAGGTCAAAAAACTGTCGAGCTCAAGCTCCAGGATCCTAACTGTCACCTAACTGTCACCTGTGGTGCATGCTGGGAGCAGAGGGCTCTCAGAGGTTCTTAAAGCCGAAGTGCCTAGTTTCTGGTGATTCTTAAAGGCAAGGTGCCAGTTGTCTTATGATCAGAGAAAAAGCATGCAAGGTCACAACCTGGGGGAGAGCTTCACGGGGAAAGTCATGGCTCTATACAAATCCACCAAAGCCCAGATAGCAATTAACGGAGCGACCTCAGCGCCCTTTAATCTCGAAAGGGGGACGAGACAGGGATGTCCTCTATCTCCTCTGCTTTTCCTTCTCGCCCTCGAACCCCTGATCAGAGATATCACAGACAAGAGCAGTATAGCGGGAGTAAACATTAACACTACAGCCAAACTGGCTGTCTACGCAGACGACCTACTCATAATAACGGAGAAGCCCACTCACTCTATAACAGCACTCATGCACACTATCGAACTGTACGCAAAACACTCAGGCTACTCAACAGAGACAAATCGGAATGCATGCCCCACAACATACACACAACCAGAAAAATATTAGGCTCCTCCGGACTGGCCTGGAAACCTAGTTCTATCAAATACCAAGGTATCCACTTTTGCAGAACGCCAAGATCAACCCTGGAACAGAATGAGAAAACCATTCTAGAAAAGATAAAAGGTCTGCTAGATTCCTGGTCGCCCAAGTTCATCACCTGGTGGGACAGAGTAGACAATGTGAAGATGATGGTCACTCCCATAGTAAACTACCTAGCTGGAATACTCCCCCAGGCTCTCACGGACGAATTCCACAACAGAATTGACTGGATGCTAAACAATTTTATATGGCGTGACAAAAAAAAAACAGAATCAGCCTCTAAAAACTCAGACTAGGTAAAAAGCTAGGGTTGGACAGGCTTCGCTGCGGAATTTATTCGCACAATAGTGGGGTTGATTTCTTTTCTCCACCGCCGCTTTGGTGTGGGGATGGGCTTGCCATTCTATTCACTAGATTATGACTATACACAGAGATCCCCAACTACAGAAGGAGTAGTTTCTGTCCTGTAACTCCAGTTTTGTAGTAGGGGTATCTCTGTTATATGCATAAGCGCCTGCCCTCCTCCCCGGTGGAGAGATATTAATGTAAGGAATGCTACAGGTCTGGCGTGTTACGCCTTCAAAAAGAACTGAAAGTAAAAGGGACCTGCAGTGCATTCTGGGATACTGTGAAGTTCTGGAAAGTTCTCTTAAAGGCACAGTATCCTGTTTTGAGCCACAAAATGGCAGCCTATGGGGCTTGTCTGTCCATGTCTTCTCTCTATCATTCCAGAGGGTTTTTGCTGCTAAGGCAAGGGAAATCTGGACAGGCTTTGCGGTCTGTGGATTTTTGGTGGAATTTCTAGTTGAAGTACTGGACAGTGTAGCCTGGTTATATGCTGCATTATCCGTCTTTAAATTCTCTCTTAAGTGTCTGTGCATTTCTGCATTTTTTCGACACTTTAAGAGATTATTTTTGATTGCTCTAGGGTCCACACACATGGGCGGGACTATTCACTAGATTATGACTATACACAGAGATCCCCTACTACAGAACATAATTTCTTAGATGGAAATTTCGATTTAAGTATAGATAATTCAGACCTCCTACAACAATGAGCACTCATTTCTAAAACTTGAACAGTGTAGGTTCCACAACAAGAAAGACATTTAAAAATCATGTGGAGTAAGCAAATAAGAGAACATATAAAACTAACACTGCATGAACATACACCAACACACCAGAATGGAGGATGAACTGGTCAGACTGATAGAAATTATAGGATGAGCAAAATTACTTTAGTTAACTAGTACTTCCTGTCAAGACCATAAAACTTAATTTTCTTTGGCCTGATAAGCACTTTAAAATATGATAAACAATTCTTAAGGACATTTAAAAATGAGACTCACTGTCAATCAACCATGCTTTTTCCAATTCCAATGACTTATGGTCAGGATGACAAAAGCCTCAGCTATTAGGCAACACTTTATGGACAGAATGTCAATTATCACAAAAGCATACCAAATGTCTTGCTGATCATGGCTTGATAAACTTGCAGTAGTGAGATTTAAGCACAAATTCAAGTCAAGTCAATGAATTTATATAGCGCGCTACATACCCAGAGGGTCTCAAGGCGCTTGAAGAAGGGTGGGGAATTACTTGTCGAATATCCAGGTTTTAAGTTGCTTTCTGAATGCTAGGTTGCTTTCTCATTCCTTGGTACACTTTATGCATGTCAGAGCCCATCCTACACTTGTAATGAGCTGTGCCTTTTGAAGCCTGATCTCCCTTGTATTAAGCAGCACATTGGACATAGCTGCTCTCACCGTCTTGCAAGGTACTGTGTGATGATTGGGTCCATCCTCAGCATGTTGTAGTAGGACGTTTGCATGTTAAAACTTGTTCTGAGCGAAACCTGGACCAGAACAGTCATGTAGTGCATGCTACAGATGCAGCTGGGGCTTACTCTCACCTTGTGGGTGCTGTGTGTATGTTGGTCACAATCTATACTTGTTATAGCAGCTATGCTCGGACCAGTTACCTAGTCATAGTTTACTTGAGCTTGCAGAGCTCCGACCTTTCCACTGCAGTGGCAGAAATTGGACAAATATCCTTAGACTGTTGTAGATGTGGTGGCAAGCTGGGCCCATGAGTGGAATGTACATTCTGAAACAGTATACTCACCAAGTTGCAGGGAAACGCTTGTGAATCCTATAGTCCATTCTCACCTTGTAGTAGCGGGCGGTGTCTGGAACGGCTCCATACTCCTGCGTTAGAGCGTTCTTTACTGAGTTGGCCTTATTGTTCTCAATGTTGATGGCTCCGATCAGCAGATTGTTTGAAATATTGTCCAGATGACCACGGAACTTTAGCCAAGGTCCCGCCGCAGAGATGTGATCTGTGGTGCACTTCCCCTTTACCTGAATCAGCACACATCAATAGGCTGTTACACAAAGTAATTCAGCTTCTCTAGCATAATAGGCACTGCCTTCAGGCAGCCCAAGAAGCTAAAACAGTAAACAGTACAACAAGCTTCACCTCATTACAGGCTACATGCCCTAACTCCCTAAGCCCAAGCACCAACGTCCATCAAAATCTCTAGTAGTAGAACATCTACAAATGCACAAATTGTTCAAAAAACAAAGGAAGGCCTACTTCTTCATTCGCAGGTCTGCCTAACCTTGGGTGTTTTCTTCATGTCAGGCCTTGCCCCTTATCTTCCCACGTTTTCCTGTCTTGCAGAGCAGCACCACATGAATTCTAATCCCAGCAATTTGTCCTTCAAGCGTTTCTCCTTTCAATTAGTCTTCTTAGTAGACTAAGAAGCCAGACACTCACCTGTTCATAATGTACATTTTTCTGTTTGCTTCTTCTCTGCCTCAGCAGCTTACAGTCTGCATTCTCCACCCCATGCACTCTTAGTGGGTGCTTTTACTCACTGATTTTTCCTAGTTTTCTCCCTCAGAGCAGCTCACTTGCTTCTGCAGTGTGGCTGTGGTGCCTGCTGTGTTTCCCCATACACTTTTCACATTCTCCCTTTTTTCCCTTTGTGCCACTTGGCATCATTTTTCCTTCCCAATGTCTTATCAGTTCATGATAAGACCCAACATACTTGCCCCTTGACGCCCTATGCCACGGAGGTTATTGCTGTACGATCGTTCATCACTCCCTGCTCCCATCTATATGTGCTTTTAGTGAATTTCTGCAAATAATTTTTAACTCCCCATGTCGCTCAACAGTTCCCAATTAAAAAGTTACTTACCTTCGGTAACTATTCTTCTGGTGGATACCTACAGATTCCTAATATCCCAGGCAACAGACTAGGTCTGGAAACGTCTGACATAGATTTCACGCGGCGGTAGAGGACACTGGCTCTATGTCAACATCAGAAGTGGAATCATGTTGATGTTACTGTTGCCACATGGTGCACGGCATAAGTTCCCCATAAGTGTTGATCCGTACCACTACAGGTAGAAACTAGGAAAAACACCAAGAATTATAGCAGTGCAGTGATCGATTTTGGATCCTTATCAATTGGGCCTATGACGATCCTTAAGAACAGGGAACAGGGCATGACCGTTGAGGAACCTGGAGGTAGATAAGGTATCCACCAGAACAGCTAAATACCAAAGGTAACTTTCTTCTGATGGCTACTTCTCCATGCTGATTACTGACCTCTTGAACAGATTTGCAACCAGTGTATCTACCCAGTGAAGGATTGAAGGAATTGTCAGATGAGGAAATCCTGGAGGATGGAGTGGACAAAATAGCCATCCCTCCAGGTGAATCCAAACAGCAGTGTTTAGTGAAGGTAGCATGTGTTGCCAACTTGCAAATATTAGCCACAGGGACACACCTCGTTAAAGCTGCAGTATACAACTTCTTTGCAAGGGTATAGCACATCTTGACACAACAAAATCTAAGAAGACAGTCCTCTTCTGGACTGCCTTCCCTTCTGGATGGCAGTGTACACTAGGAAAATCTGGTCAGACCGGATCTTCTTTGGGGATGGGGGGTCAATATAAGAACAAATGACATGTTTGGGGTCCAGGCGGTGCAACCACTTCTCTTTGGTTGGATGGGTAGTCGGTTAAGTGGTAAGAGTGACAGATTACATCAGATCAAAGATGTCACCACCTTGTGGAAGAAAGCTGCTTAAGTTCTAAGGACAATCTCAAAGCATGAGAACAGAGGCCAGAAGCTCATTATGTGCTGCTCATTGACATGCCTTGCTAAAGTAATGGCAAAACTTAAAACAGTCTTGAGTAAATTAATGCAACGGACTACTGTGGAGGTGCAAAAAGGGACGAGCCATCAAAAAAGAGAACATAATTCAGGTCTCAGTGGGGCATGACCAAAGTAGTTGGAGGAACAGCCGCTTTGGGAACCAATCTTCATCGGTGACCTAGAGGGATGGATGATCTAGGCAGAAAGCCAAGGAATGCTGACCAGGCTCTAATATACTCCTTGATGGTGCCCACCACTGTAAAGTGCCTCTCTGGACATGGTTGCCCCTACTTTTTGAAGGGAAAATGATGTAATTTCGACTGGAAGTGCACAGGTTCCCTGCCAGCCACGTACCCGGTGCAAGAAGCTCTATCCCTAAACTGTACCTTTTGCTTTCCAATTGGAACAACTTCAGTACCCCTTTCAAGTCCCAAGTATATGGTATACCTGGTACCTAGGGCATTGCCACTGAAGGACCCCAAGGGTAGCAATATGAATTGTGCCACACTGTGGTCAGCTCACCAAGCCCATGCATGCAGCCATTGCAGACTGCGTGCCTTGGTGCAGACAAAACCTAACAGTCTACATGGCACACATTCCCGTGTGCCATGCTCACAGACACAGCATGAGATATATGTAAGCCACCCCTCGAGCAGGCTTTATAATCCTAAGGCAGGGTGCACTGCAATATCCTTGTCGGTTCTTGGATATTGTAAGTGAACAGGGAAGCCATGAGTACACAGGCTGGACACTAGTGACTAGTTCCCCAGCTTCATGATGGCTTCTCTATGTTGTGTGATGTTTGGTACCAAACCTCTCTGCATAATTAACCTGCAGCGATTCCAGTGTTAGATTTATTAAATTGAACAGAGAGAACCCTTTAGAGGGGCCCCCTGAAAACCTACCAACCCTCAGTGTGGTCACCGACCGGTCTAAGCCAGCCAGTCACCATCAGACAGAGTTATGACCTCATGGGGTGAGCACCAGCGCTCTCAGAAGTCAAGAGCAAAGCCTGTCCTTTGTGGAGGTGTTAATTCCCCCCCTCCCCCAAGTCAGTTAGAGCCATCTGTGGCAGGAAGCTTCAAAGGCCTTGCTGCCTCTGAAACGCAACCCCAGCCTCTCCTGATAGGAGAAGGCCCTGCCTCCTATCCTTACCCCTTTTGGCAGGATGACAGGTGGGAAAACAAAGTTAGACTATCAAAATCTGGACACAAAGGTGAGGAACGCCAGGAGAGCTAGACAAACTGCTTCCAGTTTGAATATGATGATGCAATTTGGATACATCTGTCACTAACAGTTACATGGTAGAAGGCCATCACTTGGAATAAGTTCTTATCTGCTAACCAGAATCCAAGTCCACTGCAGTGACACTGAAGATCACAACTGCAAAAACAAGGTAATAAATGGATTGCTTGAATTAATCTCACCCACTGACAATCGCTCAGGGCAGAGTCCCAATCCATTGTTTTTTGCCCACCATGCCCCTCAGTTTGGACTCCGCCATATGCAAATCAGCCTTGAACAGTCCAGCCAAACTGCCAAGCCAGGTCCTCCCTGAATCGGAATGCAAACAATCCAGGACTACTTTTGTCCTGAGGTGGCAAGGCGGAGGAAAAACAATGGATTAGGATGCCGCCGCATCAATTGCCAGTGGCTGAGATCAATTCAAGCATTCCATCCATCACTTTGTTGTTGCTGTAGTTGATGCCCTAAGTGTGACAGGTATGCCCAGATGTGGGTCCTGTGCTCACTGTGCCACTGAAATCAAGCTATACATTGCTGATGATACCTTACAGGGTGAAACCAGTTCTAGGTTGCCTGTATTCCGATTCAGGAAATAACTGACTTTGCAGTTGGTGCTGGAATGTTCGCAGTGGAGCAGGTCAAGACTGAGCAGCATATGGCTGGGTCCAAACTGAGGTGGAACAGTGGGAAAAAAATTATGCAATGGGATGCGGCCCAAGCGATTGCCAGTGGCTGAGATTAATTCAAACATTCTATCCATCAACTTGTTGCAGTTGCTGGAGATCACAAAAGCATCTACTAGATTCTTCCTTGTGCTGGGACCACTTCCTGTGGAGGCACAAATGGGAGACCCTCATTCGTCAAAATGCTTGAATGACCAGAAGGAGGCAAAAGTCGGCTGACCTAGAAGGTGTAGAACGATTCGGACTGGATCCAGAGATTCTAGTAGAATTGTACATTGAATATCCCAGATCCTCTGCAAAGGAGGGTAGGGTTGGGGTGATGTATCCAGGACTGACCCTATGAACTGGAGACACAGAGGGCTTAAGGTGAGTGACATATTGACAGAAAATTTCAAGTCAAAAAGCAGTTATGCTATTGCCGGCAAGTGGTACGTCTCAAACTGCAGTGACCCAGTTTTGACAGTCAACTGTCGAGATGCAGGAACACAAAGATCCTTAACCTTGTGAGAAAAGCCATAACCACTGCCATCACACTTTGAAGACTTGAGATGTTTAAGTCAGTCTAAATAGTGAGCAGTGAACTGGTAGAAAGTGGACCCTACCACAGCAGGTACGTTTTGGGGCACCATCCAGTTTCCTAGTTCCAGCACCTGAAGAAACTGAGCAAGGGACAGCATCTTGAGCTTCTCCATGCAGAGGTAAAAGTTCAGGAGCCTGAGGTCTAGGATCTGAATAAGACGTCCTTCCTTTTAGAGGGCCAACATGTAGAGTATCAATCCTGTCTAATTTCCTGCTCCAGCACCAACGTACTGTTGCTTTTTGCAGATAGTCTTCGACTGAAGGGACTGGTGGGAATCCTGCCAGAAGGGTAGGGTATGCCCCACCACAATTTAAAGGACCCGCTGGTCTGATTTTCTAACCTTCCAAGCCTGTAGAAAGAAGGCTTACCCATCCTCCAACAGGCCACACATATTTCTCCAAGAGGAGTCTAAGGAAAATGCTACTTACCAGTATGCATCTGTTCTTGGCATGTAGAGCTGCAGAGATTGTACACTTAGTATTAGATCGCCACCTGGTGTTGGGCTCGGATGATTGCAGGTTGTTGTCTTCTTGGAAGAAGTCTTTGTAGTCACGAGATAGGGGACTCCTCCCTTGGACAATACTGCGCATGGGCATCGGCTCCAACCTTAGATTGTTTTTCGCCATAATGGGAAATGATGGAGTTAGTAGAAGTAAAGAAAAAAGGATGTCTGGAACGGATACAAGTACCGGGGAGGTGTGAGGGCGTGTACAACTCTGCTGCTCTACATGCCAAGAACAGATGCATACTGGTAAGTAGCATTTTCCGTTCGAAGCATATGAGCTGCAGATTGTACACTTAGCATTGATTGTGCAGCAGTGTCTCCCCTAGCGGTGGTCACCTGTATCAGTTGCAGTAGTTTGAAAGAGTTTTAAGGACAGCCTGGCCTACTGCAGCTTGCTGCTTAGCTTTCACATCAACACAATAGTGTTTAGTGAAGGTGTGTGGTGTAGACCATGTTGCTGCCTTGCATATGTCCTCTAGGGGTATGTTTCCTAAGAAAGCCATACAGGCTCCTAGTTTGCGAGTGGAGAGAGCTCTAGGAGGAACAGTTAATGTACGTTTAGCTTTAATGTAGCATATTTGTATACACTTTACAATCCACCTTGCAATTCCATCTTTAGAGATGGGGTTGCCTTTGTGTGGAGGAGAGAAAGATACAAACAGTTGTTTTGTCTTTCGAAAGGATTTAGTTCTATCTATATAGTATAAAAGAGCCCTTTTAACATCTAATGTGTGTAAAGCCCTTTCCGCTACAGAGTCTGAGTTTTGGAAAAACGCAGGTAACTCTACGGATTGATTTAGGTGAAAAGGAGTGATGACCTTTGGAAGAAATTTTGGATTAGATCTAAGAGCCACATTGTTAGGATGTATTTGAAAAAAATGGTTCTTGTATAGTGAAAGCTTGTATCTCACTTACTCTTCTGAGAGAGGTGATGGCAACAAGGAAAGTGGTTTTCCACGTTAGGAATTGCAGTTCACATTTATGTAGAGGCTAGAAAGGGGGCTCTTATGGTCCTAACGGTTAAGCCGCTACTCCGCCTTGGAAGGATGAGGGGGAGGATAGAAGGTAGGAAGGGTAATGGACTGCCCCAGATGGAAGGAAGTTACCACCTTAGGCAGAAAAGCAGCCCTGGTCCTAAGAACCATTCGTTCAGCATGAATGAACAAGAATGGAGACTTTGAAATAAGAGCTGGACGCACACTTACCCTCCTTGCCGAGGTAATTGCATCTAGGAAAACCGTCTTTAAAGACCGTCGCCTCAAGGGACAATTATGAAGAGGTTCGAAAGGGGAACCCATTAGAAATGTATGCACCAGATTCAAGTCCCATTGAGGCACAATAAAAGGAGTAGGTGGAAATGTATTTGTAAGGACCTTAAGAAATCTTAAAACAATAGGAGATTTAAATAAGGATGGCTGATCCGGCTGTCAGAGAAAAGCCGACAAGGCCGATAGATAACCTTTCACTGTAGCCACAGCAAAACCTTGATCCGCTAATGAAAGAGCAAATAGGAGTATATCTTACAAACAAGCCCTCAAAGGTCTTCTCCCCACACAAAGACACAAATTTAGACCATCTGTAAGAATAGATTGAGTTAGTTGAGTCACGCCTGGCCGATAAAATGACATCCACCACATCATGTGGGAGAGAAAAGGAATTCAGGTTGCCCCGTTCAATCTCCAGGCATGAAGGTGTAAGGTCTGGAGGTGGGGGTGTAGAACCTGCCCCTCCATCTGAGAGAGGAGATCTGCCCTGAAAGGGAGACGGAGCGGCGGGCACGAGGAGAGGTGGAGAAGATCTGTGTACCACACCCTTCTTGGCCAATCCGGGGCGATCAATATTACTTGTGCCCGGTCTTGGCGAATCTTCCTCAGAACCCGAGGAATCAAGAGTATGGGAGGAAACGCATAAAGGGGTTGTGAGTCCCAACTCAACTGAAACGCGTCCCCCAAAGCTCCCTGCATCGGATACTGGAGACTGCAGAATGAAAGGCAGTGAGCATTCTCGCAAGTGGTGAACAGGTCCACCTGAGGAGTCCCCCACGTCCGAAAGACATGACGAACTTCCTCCTCTGGATGAAACCTCCATTCGTGGTCGGCTGAGAACTGCCGACTGAGACTGTTTGCACGTATGTTCAGAACTCCAGCCAGATGATTTGCCGTCAGACATATTCGATGATCCTGGACCCAGGACCAGAAACGCAGAGCCTCTCTGCAGAGACACTGCGACCCTACTCCTCCCTGCTTGTTCACATACCACATTGCTGTGGTGTTGTCCGTCAGGATCTGAACCGACCACGAAGGGAAGGGAGGAAGGCCTTCAGCGCCAGACGTATCGCCCGCAATTCCAGAAGGTTGATATGAAGCAACCTTTCCTCTGGAGATCAAAGACCGTTGATCTCCAGATCCCCCAGATGAGCACCCCACCCTAGAGTTAATGCATCCGTTATCACTGTGTCCACCGCTGGAGGAAGTTGGAAAGGCTTTCCTTGAGACAGATTGCCCTCCACACTCCACCATGTCAGATCCGCTGCAGTTTCTCTGGAGATCCTGATAGACTCCCTGAGATCTCCGTTGTGTTGATACCACTGCCTGCGGAGGCACCACTGGAGTGCCCTCATATGCCAGCGTGCATGGTTGACCAGCAGAATGCAGGAAGCCATCAGACCGAGCAGACGAAGGACCTTCAGGACTGGAAACACCGCTCCATTGTGAAATAAAGGAATCATTTCCTGAATGTCGCGAATCCTTTGAGGTGGAGGGAATGCCCGACATACAGTTGTATCCAGTACCGCACCTATGAACAGGTTGCGCTGGGAGGGCACCAGGTGAGACTTGGGTACATTTATTGAAAAACCCAACCTGTACAACAACTGAGTTGTGCCTTGCAAATGATGGAGCACTCTCTCCGGAGATTCTGCTTTGATCAGCCAATCGTCCAGATAAGGGAATACTGGAATCCCTGACCTTCTGAGATGAGCAGCCACCACTGCCATCACCTTGGTGAAGACTCGAGGCGCAGTAGTAAGACCAAACAGAAGGACCGCAAACTGGTAGTGCTACGAACCCACCATAAAACTGAGATACTTTCTGTGCGACTTCAGAATAGGGATGTGGAAATACGCATCCTGCAAGTCGTTCGACACCATCCAGTCTTCTTCCAACAGCGCTTGAAGAACCTGCGCAAGGGTGAGCATCTTGAACTTCTCCTGCTTCAGGTAAAAGGTTCAAGTTCCTGAGATCCAGGATTGGACTAAGTCTGCTATCCTTTTTGGGGATCAGAAAATACCGGGAGTAGCACTCCTGACCCCTCTCCTGCTCTGGAACCACCTCTATTGCACCCTTTCTGAACAAAGCCAGGACTTCTTCCTGCAAGAGCAGCAGGTAGTCCTCCGCACAAAACCCTTCGCAAGGAGGGTAATTGGGGGGAAAATCTCGAAAGGGAAGAGCATACCCATTCTCCACGAGATTGAGAACCCAAAGATCCGATGTCATCAATTACCAATCTCGTAGAAAATGGGTAAGCCAGCCCCCACTGGGCCCACATGATCCGGAATGGCAGATCTAGGGCTGCTTTGCTGTTGTGGCAGGGGGTTAGGAAGAGGTAGAGGAGGAGGCCAGACGAGCCCTAGGACGAGCCCTTTATCTGCCTCTATACAACTAGTACAGCGTATTTTGCTGCGGCTGCTGTCTAACTCCGAAAGGAACACCTGCCAAACCTCTGAACCTCTTCACCGTAGAACCTCTGGACTGAAGGCCCAAAGATCTCGCCGTCGATCTGCTGTCCTTGAATCTTTCTAAAGCAGCATCAGCCTTCTTACCAAACAATCCAGACCCACCAAAGGGCAAATCCATCAAAGCGCCTTGGACATCCGCAGAGAATTCAGAGGATTTAAGCCATGCCGCTCTCCTCCTGGCCACTGAAGAACCCATCACTCTAGCCACAGAGTCAGCAGTGTCCAGACCACTCTGAATGACCCGTCTTGCGGCAGCCTGTGTATCCGTGATTACCTCTTGAAAATCCTTCCTTTCACACTCAGGAAGTTTCGGAACCAACTGTTTAACTGAATCCATCAACGCATGGATATAGCGTCCCATAAGACAAGTAGCATTAGTCGATTTGAGCGCCATGCTAGCTGAGAAGACTTTTTTAGCTGCTTGGTCCTGCTTTTTTGATTCCTTATCCCCATGAACCTGAGGAAAAGCGCCCACAGATTTCTTCGAGCAGGCCGCTTGCACAACCAAGCTCTCCGGCAAGGGATGTGTAGATAAAAAGTCCGGGTCACCAGGCGCCACCCTGTATCTCCTTGCAACTGCCTTTGAAACAGCCGGGGCTGTAAGAGGTCTTTTCCAAACTTCTGATATAGGCTCCGCCAAAGCATCATTAAATGGGAGCATAGGCTCGACCACAGAGGTAGGCTAACGTAAGACTTCAGTCAGTATATTAGCCTTATACTCTGCAGTAGGAAGAGTTAAGTTTAACAAGTCCGCAGCCTTCCTTATAACCACATGATAAGGTGTAACATCCTTAGAAGGGGCATCAGAAACAGAGGTCAAATACCAATCAGGGCACAGTTCAAGACCACTAGCCTCTCCCAGATCATCGAAAAGATCTTCTGAATCCTGCAGCTCACCCTCTTCCATTTCTGCCTCACGATACCTCTGCTCTTCCAGAAGCCTCTGGGCCTCACGTCTCGCCCTGTCCTTCATGAATGAAGTAGACAGATCCGGAACCGACGTCTATCCCGAGGCCGGTGGACCAGACCGCTGAACACTAGGTCGGTTCGGATTCGGCATCGGGGGTGCCGGAGTCGAAGTCCTTGGCGTCGAAGGCTTCGGCTGCGCTGAAAAAAGCCAAGGCGTCGTCGGAGCCGGCATAAATGGCATGAAAGGCGCAGGAGCGTAAGACTGGGGAATACCCAGATTAAATGCTAATGGACCCGTGGGACCAACCGGTGCACCAGAGGGGAACATAGCTCTTGAATACATACCATACATAGCATTCAGGAACTGAGTAGGATCCTGACCTGGAGTAGGAAAAGGTGGGTATGAGCCAACAGGCTGCTCCTGAGTGATTGGAGTCTTCAACTTCAACTTCCACCTCAGGCTGGTGCACCGGGATCGTCAAACCCGAAGGCAACATAGCCTCCACTTCTACTCCATCTTCTTCATCTCTTTTACCTTCATAGTCAGATGAATGCGCAGGAGCCAGAGAAGGATTCGACAACAGCTTCGGGGACTGATCGTGCGAATTCACAGGCGACGCCTTATCTTCGGACACCTGAACCTCTGGAGCCGGAGCCTCCACGTCCTTTCGAAGCAACTTCACCTGCGACTTCGTCTTCGAGCCCGAGTCCTTCCCAGAGTGATGTCTAGACTCATGAGACCTCTTCTTGTGCTTCTTCCTCTATGACTTCGAAGCAGGCACTGAAGATCACCTCGAGCGCGACCTCGACCGACGAGTCCGTGACCTCGACCTCTTTTTATCTTTCCTGCTTTTCAATTCTGCAACAAGGAGTTTCGCATCCCTCTCTCTAAGAGCCTTAGGATTCATTTTCTTACAGGATGAACAATCCTCAACGTCGTGGTCTGAACTTAAACACCAAACTCAGCATTCATGTGGATCTGTAATGGACATCATCTTGCCGCACTCCCCACAGGGCTTGAATCTGGTTTTCTTTGTAGACATCTTGACACAAAGAAGCAAACAGGACACCAAAACGAAATAAACAGTAACAAAGTTACCAATAGCTACAGAGGATCCCAAGAAACCGTTAGTGTTGACGACGCAGAAAAAAGGGAACTGATGTCATCACGCCGGTGTGGGCCTATTATGGAGTCGGTGACGTCAGCGGAGTCGCGCGCGGTGTCGTGCCTCTGTGACGTCGGCACGAAGCTACAAAAAAGAATTTCCGAATGTTGCTGACGCAAGGGGATATTCACAAGGTGAGGAATCCACTGGCAGATGTATTTATCAGAAACTCTGTTTTGGCCCTGGTTCTAGCCATTGGGATTGATGTTGCCATTGAGTTGAATACAGTTGCGAATCCTTTATTGAATCCACCTGCTGGTGATCCTCTTAATAATACTGAATATACTTACCCCACTGACTTGTCTATGCCTGATTTGGAGACCTGTGTGGCTAATCAATCACGTTTTTCATTTGACACTAGCTCAACCACTTTAAAGTCCCCTTCAAAAGTTTTGATTTTTGCTACCTGGTTTAAAAAACATTATTTGATTCCCCCTTGGACTTCTATTTGGTTGGTGCTCTTTTTAATTTTTCTATTCATGTCCATCGGATTTGTGGTGCATTTTTTTCGTTTTGTGAATGGACACTACGTTCAAGAAAGAACTTCAATTAGACTAATTGATGGACCTTTGGCTCCCCACTCCTCTTCACACATCCTTAAGAGGGACCAGACATTTGTGAATATAACTGCTTGGCCCGCTTTAGATGGGATTGTATGGGATGCTGTGAAGTTCCAGATTCATGGGCCCACAGAGGGTATTAATGTCCCCAGTGTACTTCGTGTTTCTATGGGGGATGTGGTTAAACAAAATATTCGCTCTGATTGGGACGTTCAAGCCGCAGAGGCTCTATTTTCTGATTTGAAATATTATGCTGCCTTTGATGCTGAAGATTTGTATCTAAATTCCGCAAACTATGGCGATTTATTCTGGTACCAGTATTTTGGAAATCACTTTCAGCATAAAGCAAATACATTTAGAAATGTAGTAAATTACACACAGTGGGAACATTGTCCCGCACCTATTGAAGGCAGATCTAAAACTCTTGAAAAAGTTCTTATTTTACTGATTTTGATCAATCAAACCCGGATGCATTTTATTTTAAGATGACTGGGAAGTCCTCTTCCAAGGTTAGACTTACCCACACAAAATTACTGTTTTCAGAGTCCTTTATTGACCAGTTGGCTGTTGGGAGCCTTGAACTGTGGAAAGATTCAGTTGATCTTAAATCTGTTCAGGGTTCTAAAAGTTGGCAAGTGCAAGGCACCGAGGCTTTGCATCGTGCATGCCTCATTCCGAACCATATGTTTTTTCTGAATGCTTCAATTTCACAAACCACCTGCTTTGGATTGGCTACTTCTAAAGAATTAAATGCTCCTTCATTTCCTGATTTGGGTGAATATCCCCATTGGAATAATTACACCAGTACCTCCCTTACTAATTTACAAGACCTGTTGAGAAATTCCTCTTTTAATGTTTCCATCGTTAACTCCGAAGGCTGGTTGTGGTGGCAAAGAAGTGCAGATTCCTGCCAGCACCGTTTTCTAGGTCTAACCCCTGGCTATACAGAGGTTCTAGTAGATCTCAGATTCAAGAGTCAACATTCAGTCACCACATATTCTGTCGGCAAGTTGTGTCATAGTTGGCTTAAACACTCTACCTTCGCGTCCGTTAAATCACATTTGTCTAAACTGACTGATGCCGTTGATTTGAATGATTTTGTAAAAGGTACTGCAAAAGGCAGATGGGTATATGCTGCGTACAACGAGGTTTGGAAGCTGTCCCAGATTGAAGCTGCTTCTAGGCTCAGAGCTAATGATCAGGCCAATTTAGAAAAAGTGCTTGCCGTTGTAGATACTAGCATTAACACCCTTTCTTCCCGTATTTACACAGATAATACTGTTTCATCTGTTGTTGATATAGTACAAGAAGATGTTGCAGTTTTGTACCATGGACAAAATCAATTGCGTTCTATTATGCAGTTTGCTTGGACTCTTCAAACGTTAAAACCTGGGAAGGTGCCTTGGGATTACAAGAACACGATCGTTATTTCTGCCTTTTAATTGGACTGCTAAACAACAATTTATGTCAATGAAGGATGCCACGTTTTCACTGTTACATATCGAAAAGTTAGAACCATTACCATTATCTGTGGCCGAAACAAATTCAGCAGTTTGGTTTATCCATGGGTTAATAACTCTACTTTTTCCTCTGTTCAAATTTGAATCATGCATGAAACACTATGCAATAGGTAGATTTGAACCTTTATGTGATGCTTATCTTCATGAAGTATGGAATCTCCTGTTTACATATAGATGTTTGAGGGAAGGAAAGGAAGTTTATTTGAAAGGTGAAAACTGCACATCCACACCAGATCACTCAGTCTGTAGAAATCTGCAATTGCACGATTCTTGTAATGTTATGGCACCAAATCTTGTGTGTGTTTTGAAAGGCACCCCCACCCCGGCTATTACACCGACTTTCACACTGTTAGCAAACAGTAGTTATTTGTTATTAAATAATGAAGATTGCTGTGGTATGCTTGCGGGAATTCCGTACATCGTTGCTGTTTCCCAACGTTTAGTTTGCTGTAAAAATGTCCTGTTTCCTCCTCCACACGGGAGGCTCGATGTTTCCATCTAGCCTTCTACACCAACCTTGAAAGCAGAGTTCAACAAGATGAGTCGAATAGGAGCTCTTTTGTCCCAGAAGGAAGTCGCCCGTACATCTGCGCGTGAAACATTCGTCCTTCACGTTGCTAACACTCATTCTGAGGTACATGCCTCATCAAATACAGACCTGCCCCAACATTTCGGGGCTTTATTTCGCACAATCTTCAATGCCTCGTCTACCACAGGCGTGGCACACTTTTTTAAAGTAGTAAGTTCTGGCCTTGAGGCCTCATTTCAAGCTATATTTGGTGTGATACCAGCATTTTTCCATTCGATTTTTTCGAGTCTTTCGTGGTTTCCCTTTAATTCTCGCTTTAGGAGCGGGCATACTGCTGTTAATTTGCTTACTCCAAAATGGAAGCACATTCTGTGCCCCACGACGATCTGCCCCGGCTGCTCCAGCTTCGTAACCAGATGCTTGAATACTCTGGATCGCTACCTCTGGTGACTGAGTGTGCGTATGGTTTATCTTTCCGGTTCTCTTACTTTACTTGCCTGCAGCCTGTTTTCCATTGCCTGGACTGTGGATTTGAATGGGCCCTGGATTTGTGTCTCTGCAACACAGTGTCTCCTGACCCGCATTTTAATGTACTAATGAGTCTCTTAGTTGCTCATGAAATAGATTTTTCTGGTTTCGGGATTATGGCCTGCGCAGCGGCTCATGGGGTCCTGTGCAATTGGAACATATGGACTGCGGCCCATGACTTTCTGGCGCTCAGTTATCTCGAAGAAAGCCCGAGCTGTCCTCAGTTTGTGCTAGAGGCTCCGGCTTTTGAAGAACATGTCTGTTCATTTCCATTACTGAATTGGATGGCTGGAATGTTCACGGATGATAACTACTTCCTGTTTTAGGGGATTGCGACATACAGTGCCTATACGCTGTTGGATTAAAGTGTGATTTTTTTTCTGCTTCATTGGCACGTACTTAATTTGTTTATTTTTTTTCAATGATGTATTAATATTTTTTAAACTTTTTTTAAGAGGTCTTGTTCACACCATGGCCGCTTGTAAACGTTTTTAATAAATTGTTTACTTTATAAATCGGATTTTTACTCCCAATTATCAAGTTTGGCAAAATTTCATGAACTTGGTTCTGTCTCATTCAAACTTGAACTCTGCGTTCTATGGATCTTGCCCCCTTTATTGTGCGTTCTCCGATCAAGGGAGGGTGAAGTGTGGCCTAAGGCCTGCTTTGCACGCATGTTATGTTAGCATGGCTTATTAGAAGTTTAAACGCCATTTTACCTTTTGCCCACGACACTGCATATAACTGTTTTTGTAAGTTAGGCTTCGTGAAGGTCTACACATGAGAAAAGGTTTTGTTTTCGACATCTCTAGACTTACATCGTGCCCCTAGTCGGCACAGTGAGTGCTGAAGCCGTCAAGGTTATCATAACATGGTAGCTGTTGTTCGACATGATCAAGTAACAGCTTTTTAGATACAACAATTAGGCAGCTGTGAGCCAACTGAGATTCTGGCGCCCTTATAATTGCACAGTTGCTATGATTTCACACAGTTGGAAGATTTTCCGTTTCCATGGATGCAGAGAGCTTTTGCTGATCCTGATGTGATTTACTCTTACTGAGCAGAGAGGTAATGGGGTCCCCCAAACAAGCCTAAGAGACCTTCAGTTTATAAATATAGTTCTGATATAGGGAGGGTGTTAAAACTAGGCGCTATAAGACCTGTTTTCATCATTGTTATATTTTATGGAATTGTAACAATGCTGACCATATTATTTCTAATCATAGGTCTGCTTATGTTGGCTAAGATACTGCACCGGAGATCACGTCGTTAAAATAAACATTTTAACCTTACCCGTGTCTCTTATTTACTCCTGTTGTGGACTGGTATGAGAGTATAATGAAAGAGTGTTCTCACTTCGCACCATTCCTGAGTTTGTCCTAAGTTGCATGTTCTAGGTTGTCTAATCATTGGTTACTTTGTTATAGGACGAAGAGCTAATGTGACACTGATGCTAGCTGGTTGGGGTTTTTCTAGGTACTGAGGTGAGTTTCTGGTACACCACAATTCACTGGTGTCCTAGGTCTCTGTGCACAGTACTGTGTATGAGCAGGAACCTTGCAACAGTGGCAGAATGTTTGGGAGATTGGTGGCAAGCTCCAGGCAATAACCATGTTGTATAATTCCAAGAACCCATTTTTCTGAAGGTATAGACATAACACATAGGAAGACATTTTTTTAAGTCTTTCCCCGGGTAGGTGTGGTATAATCAGGGGGAAGCATGGGCAAGTCACTGATTGTTGGGGGGGAGGGGAGTTTCCAAGTGTGTTGCCCTTACCCTACCCTTAAAGTTTTTGCCTCTATAACCTTCTCAAAAATATCCTCTAGAGGGAGAGGACTGATTATTCCCTTGAAGTGGAGGTATTCTGATCTGGGGACATTGTTTTTGACAAAAGAGCAACACAAGGAACCTCTAATGTATGCAGTCTGAAGTGCTACTATAGATTTAACAACTTCAGTGTCCTTTTTCATCTTCTCTAATGCCTGGTCAACGTGAGGGCCAAATAAGTGTTCCTTATTAAATGGTGTGTTAAGAATAGATTGTTGGACCTCAGGTTTTAAACCCGAGATCCTTTACCAAGCGTGCCTCCTGAGTAGGAGACTGGTGTTAATCTCCCTCGCTGTGTCTGCAACATCTAGAGCACAACGAATAGAGGAATTAGAGATGAGCTTACCCTCATTTACTAAGTCCTGAACTTTAGTTTAACGCTCATCTGGGAGGTATTGGAAAACTTGTTCCATTCCGTCCAAGTGTGCCCTTTAATACCTAGCTAAAAGGACTTGGGTATTTGCAATACGCCATTGATTCGCTGCCTGCGCAGTTATAAATTAACCAGAGGTGTCAATTAGTTTAGACTCCTTATCCGGTGGAGGAGCATCTCCGGATGATTGAGAATTTGCTCTCTTACGAGCGTTTGATACCATTAGTGAATCTAAGGGCAATTAGCCTCTGATAAAGATGGGGTCTGTAGGAGAGGGTTTATATTTTTTGTCCACCCTAGGAGTTAGGATGCGAGCTCTGACTGGGTCTTTAAACATTTCTTCAACATGCCACATCATGCCATTGGTAGGGATTGTGATGACCTGGGTGTGGATGCTAGTGCCTCATATAAGAAATCTTCTTCAAGTGATGCCTTATGAAACTCTACCCCATGGTAATGTGCAGCCCTGGCAAGGACTGCATTGTCTTCTGGAGGAGATGGTTTGGCTGGGTGCAAGTCTGGATCAGGGTCACCTGGGGAGGGGGGGGGGGGGGTGGGGGGGTGTGTCTAGTGTGATCCATGGATCTATTGGCATAGGCATTCCCCCATCATCTGTATCATCTTGGTCATGATGATACTGAGGAGAATCTTGAGGTGTAATCTGTAAATAATTTTCAGGAGGCGACGGGGTGCTGGTAAATGAAAGGTACTTGTAGCCACAGTCTTTCTTTTCAAGGGGATCTTGTAAGAAGTGTCCTCTTGAAGCTTGTGTTTCTGAGGTGGTTTTAAGTGTATATGACCAGTATCAGGGTTGATATGCAGTCTTTCTTGCTTTGGATCGTGTGTTAATGGAATAATGTCCATTTACGGATCCGAAGGGGTGCCCCTATGTTTCGGTGCTGAAGTTATTAGTGCCAGTAGTTTCGGTGTTGAAGGAAGCTGACCTTTCGGTGAGGAAGGTTTCAACTCCAAAGGTTGCTTGGTCTTGGCCGCAGTGGATTTCAGTTCAGGGCTGGATTTATGCTTGGAACAGGAGGCTTTCAGGCTCCGAGGAGAGTTTTTGTTGACTCTGTACCGAGCCTGAAGGCTTGAACAGTGGTTTTGGAGCCAGGCCTGAGGGCGGGCCATCTGAAATGTCATCTCAGTGCCAACCTGGCCAGAAGGCAGAGGTGGTGCCAAAGGATTATATTTTTGGGAGATAGTTTGTGGGAGCAAGGTGTCTGCTGTACTTATTTCACCTTGACCCTGTGGCATTTCTCAGCGTGAGGTCGAACTAGAGTTCCGCGCTTAAGTCTTGTTCAGAGAAGGCTTCCTCCTCCTCTGCCACCGATGCTTCGATATCTTCCTGGCAGTAGTCTTCACCGAAGATGTTCGGCGTGTCCTCGATGCTTTGATGTTGCATCTCCCGATGTCGAGCCAGACGATCGCTAAGAGACTTCTTTGATCAAAATGATCTGCAAGCGTAACAATTTTCTTCTTTGTGCTCGGGTGATAAAAACACAAGTTGCACACTTTGTCAGTGCGCGGATACTTCGCGTGGCACAGAGGGCATAATTTAAACAGAGTCCGATCCATTGATGGAGAGCTACAGAGCTCGGGTAGGCTTCGAAGGTCGTTCTGATATGGAAAACGATACGTGGAGAAGTGGGAATGTGAACGGAACACTACTGTCGAGGTAGAGAGGATAGTGCGTCGAGGGGAAACCGAGAAAACTGTTTCGAACCGGAGCGCAGCAATTCACATCCAAACCCAATGGTGGAAAAAAACAATCTAACAATGGAGGCGATGACCATGCACACACACACCGAAAGGAGAACTCACCTTACCTTGTGACTAGGAAAGACTTCTTCGAAGAAAAACAACTTGCAAACATCCAGACTAAACACTAGATGGCAGGAGTATGCAAATGATGTGTATCTACAGCACACATGCCTCAAACATGGTATTTCTGCTTGTTTGCTTTTGTCCTCTCCAGACCCTTAAAATGCTGTACCATCAGCCAAATGCCTCTCAACAGCATCCAAGGCTAAGTTGTCTAAGCTTTTTGGTAGAGCACTCTGAAAATCATCCCTCCTGCCAGTAGGTGGCTCTTGTGCCACCACCTTAGGGACTGGATGGGTGCACAGGTAGATTTACCTCTCATTCCAATTTCCCGGACTTCTGGCACCACTGACCCAGACTGCTGTGGTCTATTTGACTGCACAACCCAAATAGGAGATGTACAAGACCATAGATGCAAGAAAATGAATGGTTTCTTACTCGTAAGAAAATAAGTTAGTTACCTGTAGTTCTACAATATTGGAATCTTTCATAGATTCACATGCTTGAATCATTTCCCACTGTCACAATGGGAGTACCACGGTATCTTAGACTAGCAATGCAATGTTAAACAGACTAGATAGGCTTTTTGCCCTGCAGTTTTGTTACATATTGGTCATTTTTTAAACAAGACCAAAATTAGGTTTGAATCAATCAGCATGCCCTGCCTTCTATAACACTCCTGTGAGAAGCTCCAGTCCCTCAGATTTTCAAAGCACGAGTGTAGGGGATACACTCACAAAAAGAGCGAAAGAGAGAAGAGGAGCTTCTCAGGGGAGAAGGGTGGGTCACATGTGAATCGATGAAAGAATCTGATTCTGAAGAATTATAGCTTTCATGAATTCACAAGAATATACAGAAGTAGGCAAGGACATTGTACACAAGAAAATATTTGTTAACTGCATTTTAGCACAAGCAAATATCCATGTGTGGATTTGCTCATGCGAGTTCTGTTGAGCGTTTACAAGTGCACGTTCCTTCCAACCACTGGTAGAAGTTTTACTTCTTGTAAGGAGTACATTTCAAGCCTTTCTCAAAATTGGAAAAGATTACAGAAGACTTGGTGAAAACCATTAAAACATTTAAGACAGTTGTTTTACAGAATCAAAAGGTCATTGCAACGCTGGAACTATTACTTATTGTTACCTCGAGCCCCAGTATGAAAATAAGTTAATTACCTGTAACTACAGTTATCCAGTATTGGTATCTTTCATAGATTCACATGCCTGAATCATTCCCCGTCGCCGAGGCGGGAGTCCCACGCTAATAATACAAAAGCAGTGCCTTAGTAAGAAACTGTAGTAGGCTGACAAGACAATAGGCCCAACGCTTAGTAGGCTATCTACCTCATTATATGAAAAGAACTGAAAAATAGTTCCAACCAATGAGATGCCAGCACTCTCTAGAACCTTCCCAGCAGAGGCAGTTCTCCTCAGATTTTCCTTAGCACAAGTGAGAAGTATGTATTCCCATTAGAGAACTGTCCTGCCGGGGAGGAGGGTGGGTGCATGTGAATCTATTAAAGATACCAATACTGGATAACTGTAGTTACAGGTAAGTAACTTATTTTCTTATCCAGTATTGGGGGTCTCTTTCATATATTCACATGCCTGAATCAGAATAGCAAGCAGTAAGCCCAATAATATTGTTCGCGGAAGGTGGGAGACTAAGCGTAAATCTATATATCCCCCACACATCCAGAAGGTTATAGAGCAGTAGAATATATACATATATATATTTATATATACATGCCCATGTAGAACCTTCTGAAATGAAATAGTTATAGCCATTTAACATACTGCATATTAAAAACAATATTTGACAACCAGAAACATTACATTGAATATGATCATACTTAAACCTCAAATGCAATATGAGAAACAATTAAAAGTCTAACCTTAATGTAGGAGATGTCGAAGAACAGCTTGTCCCACTGCTGCATCGTCCTCCGACGCAGACTGTTAGTGCTTCGTAAACGTGTGGACATTCTTCCATGTCGCAGCACGGAAATGCAAATGCTACTTACCAGTATGCATCTGTTCTTGGCATGTAGGGCTGCTGACATTCATATCTGTGCATAGATCGCCGCCTAGTGTTGGGTCCGGATGATTGCACATTGTTGTCCTGGAAGAGTCTTCGAAGTATCACGAGATAGGTGGCTCCTCCCCTGGACTACAGTGCGCATGGGCATCGCCTCCATCCCCAGATTGTTTTTAGCCATTGGCAGAGATGGAGTGAAGTATGTGAGTGATGACCATGCTATGAGCATATATATATATATATGAATACTGCAGCTGCTACAGGCGCCGGGGAGGAGGGTGGGCGATATGAATGTCAGCAGCCCTACATGCCAAGAACAGATGCATACTGGTAAGTAGCATTTGCAGTTCGAGGCATGTGGGCTGCTGAATTCATATCTGTGCATAGAATACATAGCAGTCCTCCTATTATTGGCGGTCGCCCGTGCCAGCTGCAGCGGTTTGAAAAAGTGTTTTGAGAACAGCCTGACCAACAGCTGCCTGCTGTTTGGAGTGCACGTCTACACAGTAATGTTTAGTAAAAGTATGTGTGGTAGACCATGTGGCTGCCCTACAAATATCCTCTAAGGGAATGTTACCCAGGAAAGCCATAGAGGCCCCCAACTTTCTGGTGGAGTGGGCTCTTGGTGGAATTGTGAGAGTGCGTTTAGCCTTAGCGTAACAGATCTGAATGCATTTCACGATCCACCTAGCGATACCAGCTTTGGAGATAGCGTTTCCCTTGTGGTGTGAGGCAAATGCAACGAAAAGTTGCTTGGTCTTTCGAAAATCCTTTGTCCTGTCAATGTAGTACATTAAGGCTCTTTTAACGTCAAGGGTGTGGAGCATCCGCTCCGCCAGCGACTCTGGGTTTTGAAAAAACACTGGCAACTCAATTGTCTGGTTTATGTGGAATTGAGATACAACCTTGGGTAAAAATTTAGGGTTAGTGCGGAGCACCACCCTGTTAGCGAGTACTTGGAAGAAAGGTTCTTGGATGGTGAGCGCCTGCAACTCACTAACCCTCCGTAGCGATGTAATTGCTACTAAGAAAGCCACCTTCCAAGTCAGAAACTGAAGCTCACAAGAGTGCAGTGGCTCAAAGGGAGGACCCATCAGCCTTGTAAGAACCACATTGAGGTTCCATTCCGGAGCTGGTGGTGTCCGTGGTGGAATGACCCTTTTGAGTCCTTCCAGAAAAGCCTTGATAGCAGGGACCTTAAAAAGTGATAGGTGTTGCCTATTCTGGAGGTATGCTGCCATTGCAGACAAGTGAATGCGGATGGAAGAATACGCCAAATTGCATTGGTACAGGTGGAACAGGTAACAAATGATGTTCTGAATGGAAGCATCCAGCGGGTCAATATCGTGGTTTACACAGTAAATGACAAACCGCTTCCATTTAGCCGCATAACATGCTCTAGTAGTGGGCTTCCTTGCCTCCCGAATGATGTCCATGCAATCGGGGGGAAGATTGAGGTAGCCAAACTCTAGGACTGCAGGAGCCAGATCGCCAGGTTGAGCTGTTGCGGATCTGGGTGCTGAATGTCGCCATGTCTCTGCGTCAGAAGGCTGGGTGTGAGATGAAGCCTTTGATGCGGTACCACGGAGAGTTCCAGAAACGTGGTGTACCATGGTTGGCGAGCCCACGTTGGAGCAACCAGGATGAGAGTCATCGAGTGCTGCCTGAGCTTGCGTGCCACCAGCGGTATCAGAGGTGCTGGGGGAAAAGCGTACGCAAATCTGCCTGACCAGTTCATCCACATCGCATTGCCCTGCGATTGCGGGTGTGGGAACCTGGCGGCGAAGCTTTGGCATTTTGCGTTCTCCTTTGTGGCGAACAGGTCTATCTCTGGATGACCCCACCTTTGGAAGTACGGTTGGAGTACTGATGGATGTATCTCCCACTCGTGCATTTGGTGGCTGTGCCTGCTGAGCAGGTCCGCCATTTGGTTGTCTTTGCCCGGGAGATGCTCCGCCATGAGGAAGATGTTCCTCTGAATGGCCCACTTCCACATGCTCTGAGCCAGATGAGACAGCTGCGGAGAGTGTGTGCCCCCCTGCTTCTGAATGTAGTACATGGCCGTCATGTTGTCCGTCCGGATCAACACGACATTGCTGCACAGATGTACTTTGAATGCCTTCAAGGCCATGAAGATTACCATCAGTTCCAAAACGTTGATGTGCATCTTACTTTGCTGTAGTGTCCATAGTCCCTGCACTGTGTAGTGGAGTACATGCGCTCCCCATCCTTGGAGAGAAGCGTCCGTTGTCAGGATAATCTGTGGCACAGGCTCCCGGAACGGTCGGCCCTTGCAAAGGTTTTGTGGATTCCACCAATGCAGAGAGTTGTATGCCCGACCGCTCACCAACACTAGGTCTGTCAGTTGCCCATGAGCCTGAGTCCACTGACGTGCAAGGCACTCCTGAAGCGGACGCATATGTAGTCTCGCGTGCGGGACGATGGAGATGCAGGAGGCCATCATGCCTATCAACTGCATGAACACCTTCGCTGGAAGCGAGTGCTGAGGTCTGAATCGTTGGATCAGCGTCTGGATACTGGCGATTCTCACTGAATTTTAGTGCGCAGTGGCTGCCAGAGTGTCTATTGTCGCGCCCAGATACTGCCGTATATGGGCGGGTTGGAGATGGGATTTTGGATAGTTCAGCGAGAATCCCAGATTGTGCAGGAGATGAATGGTGCGGGACACGTGGTCGGCGCACTGCTGTTCTGACTTTGCCTGAATGAGCCAGTCGTCCAGATAGGGATAGACGTGGACGTTCTGGCGTCGTAGATGCGCCGCCACAGTCGCCAGGCACTTTGTAAAGACTCTTGGCGCTGTGGTGACCCCGAAAGGCAGAACCCTGAACTGGTAGTGCTGGTCTTGAATCGTGAATCTGAGGTACTTCCTGTGTGAAGGATGCAGGGGAATATGAAAGTATGCATCCTCGAGATCCAGCGTAGCCAGGAAGTCCCCCTGCCGAAGCAGAGGGAGGACCTGCTGCAACGTGAGCATATGGAAGTGCTCCGACAGAATGTACCAGTTGAGGGGCCTGAGGTCCAAGATGGGCCTGAGGGATCCGTCCTTTTTGGGGATTAGAAAGTACAGAGAGTAAACTCCTGTTCCCCTTTCTTGCAGTGGAACGAGCTCTATTGCCCCTTTTTGCAGCATGACTTGAACCTCCTGCTGCAACAAGTGCAAGTGCTCGCCGGACATAGGACGGTTTCTTGGAGGTATGTTCGGTGGAGTGGAAGTAAGTTCCAGACAGTAACCGTACTGGATAAGAGATTTGACCCACCTGTCCGTGGTGATGGATTTCCACGCGGGCAGGAACTGCTGGAGTCTCCCCCCGACCGGTGTTGTGTGGTCGGGGGGCAGTGACAAGGCGTCACTGTTTGTTGGTGGAGGAGGACCTGGAGCTGTTGTTTCCACGTCCCCTGCCTTTGACGTTGTTGCCCCTGTAACCACCTCTACCTTTGTTGGTGTATGAGGTTTGGGTGTTGCTTTTATAGTACTGCGTGGATTGTGATGCCTGACCCCTTGAGGTGCCTCTGTTATTGGAGCGGCGAAAGGAACCACCCCGAATCTGCTGGGACTGGAGGCCCCCCATAGACTTAGCAGTGTCCGTGTCTTTCTTCATTTTTTCAAGGGTTGCATCCACCTCAGGGCCAAACAGGTGGTCTGGATTAACTGTTTAGTTTAAGATGGTTGTCTGTATATCTGGTTTGAAGCCTGATATTCTAAGCCATGCATGTCTCCGCAGCAACACGCTAGTGTTTATCACCCTGGAGACGGTATCAGCCACGTCCAGTGCACATTTGATGGAAGCGTTGGTGATCAGCTTCCACTCCTGAATCAACATTTCAGCTGCCTCTTTGTACTGATCAGGTAAGTGCTGCAGAGGTGTTTCTAGGGTGTCGTAGTGCGCCCTATCGTAGCGTGCAAGTAGGGCCTGCGTGTTTGAAATGCGCCAAATATTAGCTGCCTGCGCAGCAATTCGTTTCCCTGAGGCTTCAAATATTTTTGACTCTGTCTGGGGGAGGAGCGTCACCCGTGGTCTGCGAATTCGCCCGCTTGCGTGCGTTGGATACAACCAAAGAATCCAGTGGCAAGTGTCCCTTGATGTACGTTGGATCCGAGGGCGCTGCCTTGTATTTTTTGTCAATGCGAGGATTGATGACTCGCGCCCGAGTGGGCTCCCTGAAAACCTCTGGCGCGTGCTTTAGCACTCCCTTGAGCATAGGCAATGTCTTGACTGACTTTTCAGCCACTGAGAAAGTGTCAAACAGAAAATCGACATCCACAGGATCTGCATGTAGGTCGACATCATGATTAGCTGCAGCTCTCTCAATCAGAGCGTTGAAGGCTGCAGAGTCCTCTGTTGGAGAAGTTTTAGCTGCGAAAAGCTGCGGTTCATGACCCGACTGAGGGTCCTCAGGGTCGCCTCCGGCAGACCAAGGTTCATGTACCTCCTCTGGATCAGAGTATGCTGGATAATTGTACTCGTCCTCCTCATCTCCGTCACCTTCCCCAGCGTTCGAATGCGTCGGGGAAAGTTCTAGATTTTGTGGAGATGCAGGCTCCATAGGGGCAGAAGTACCCGCAGAGTCCTTTTTGTTCTTGAGTGGAATACGAAAATGTTCCAACACCGGCTCCGGGGTGATCTTCCTTTTAAGGAGAGAGAGCTTCCCGGTGTTGGCGTCGATGATAACCTCTCGACGCTCCTCATCTGCGAGTGGCTGGAGCCGAGGCTTCGGCACCACCAATGACGCCTTGGGCGTTGACACCACCTTCAAGGGCACCCCGGCCCCATGCCTCTGAGCGAAAGCCTTCAGCGTAGTCTTCGGCGGCAGCGTGAAGTGGATAGGCGTCTGCGCCTTTGCCGGCTTTGGTGTAGGCTTCGGCACCACATCCTTCGGTTCGGGAGCCACAGCGTCCTTCCGAATCCGTTGCAGGGACTCCGTGACCTTTTTTGTTAAGGCCGAGGAGGGCTGGACCGGCTCGAGCGATTCCCTCGAGTCCGGAGTCGGGTCGGCGAAAGGCACGGTCTTCGGAGCCGACACATCACCACCCTTGGCCTTGATGCCCGGATTCGGCGCAGCCAGAGCTTTGGAGTCGTCTTGACGCTTCTTCGAAGCTCTCTTCGGGTCATCGACCTCGACCATCTTCGGCGCCGACGCGGCCGCGTCGGTCGTCTTCGCCTTCGACACCGGGGTCTTCGGGTCGGCCATCTTGGCGTGGCTCTTGATGTCGGCCATTTTGAGTTTTTTAGACATTGAGGCCTCTGGAGCCTTCTGTCCCACCAGTGCGACTTTCACTTTCGGTTTCGATACCGTTGGTGTGGACCCCGATGGCTTCACTTTCGTTTTCTTCACCGGGAGTGGCGCATCAGAAATGTCCGTGGCCGGGCCCGGAGGCGGGGCCGTGGGACGATTATTGAGGTCTTGGGTAAGGCCCGAAGGCGATCCCTCGACCTGGGCCGTATAGTGGGGGTTGACCCCTGAGTCAGTCTGAGGATGCTCCTCCTCCGAGCTATCCTCCACGGTGGCAATGGCCCCATCGTCGTCCCCTACCTCTCCGACGACTTCATCAAACTCCTCGTCTCCCGCGTCGTAGTTTTCCTCCTCAGACGCCGGGCTAGAGTCCGAAACTTGAAAGACATTGTCGTCTCCAACTTCTTCTTCGAAGATGTTGTCTGGCGAGGGCGCTGATAACTGGGCCTGGAGTCTAGCGGCCCGACGAAGCTTGAGAGTCTTCTTACACCGGAACTTTGAGCAGGCCATACACCTGGCCTCATCATGGTCCGGCGACAAACATTTGTTGCACACCGAGTGCACGTCGAGGTGTGAATACTTTGAGGTGCACACCGGGCACCTCTTAAACGGAGTTCGTTCCATGTTAAGTAGTCTAGAGCGTCGTGTAGGCCCGTCCGCGCCGACAGCACGCGGAAGGGCAGCAAGAGTTCGGAGCTGATGAACAAACAAACCCGAACGAAGGACAATACCGACGCTAAGCCTAAAGACCTTTTGGTCTCAAGTTAGGAAAGTTAAACAACTATCGATTCCGACAGAGGGAACCGAAACACATCCAAACCCAATGGCGGAAAAAAACAATCTGGGGATGGAGGCGATGCCCATGCGCACTGTAGTCCAGAGGAGGAGCCACCTATCTCGTGATACTTCGAAGACTCTTCCAGGACAACAATGTGCAATCATCCGGACCCAACACTAGGCGGCGATCTATGCACAGATATGAATTCAGCAGCCCACATGCCTCGAACATATTCTCCAATGTAACCCCAGCAAATAAGGCTGTAGATGCCGACATAGTTCTGATGGAATGTGCTTTGACCTTTCTGTGCAAAGGTTTGTTGGCTTTATCATGGCAAAATTGTAAGGTAGAAGACCGCCATCTGGCTACAGTTGCTTTTGTCACGGCTTGTCCTAATGTGGCTTAACCATAAGCAACCAATAACGGATTAGCTAGTCTGATATTCTTAGTCTTTTGAAGGTAGAACTTCAAGCAACGTTTTACGTCAAGAGAGTTCAAAGTTTTTTCCGCCGGTGTAACTGGATCCGGGAAGAAGGTTTTCAACTTTACAGGCTGGTTTAGATGCAATTGAGACGGTACCTTAGGAATGAATTTTGGATTTGTTCGTAACGTGACATAATCTTTAGTGAAATACAGAAAGGGTTCCGAAATTGTGAAAGCCTGGATTTCGCTAACCCTCCGGGCCG
Source organism: Lissotriton vulgaris (assembly GCF_964263255.1). Classification (NCBI taxonomy): domain Eukaryota; kingdom Metazoa; phylum Chordata; class Amphibia; order Caudata; family Salamandridae; genus Lissotriton; species Lissotriton vulgaris. The sequence continues at coordinate 1,096,115,577 of NC_141685.1, forward strand.
AGTGAGAGCTAATAAAAGTGCCACCTTCCAGGTTAAGAACTTGAGCTCGGCTTTGTCAATTGTCTCAAATGGTCTTCTCATTAATTGAGATAAAACTGTACTGGGATCCCATAACGGAGGTGGAGGTCGAATCGGTGGAAAAGTTTGAAAAATCCCTTTTAAAAATTGTTTGATAAGTGATTAAGAACAGAGTGATGGTCTGTTAGGACTCTTTCTGAATCTACAAATCGCAGCGAGATAGACTTTGATAGATGAGAATTCTAGACCTGCTTTAGTTAAGGATAGTAAGTACGGAAGGATATCCTCTGGTGGAGCCTGGAGTGGATGAACATTATTTGTTTCACACTAATGACAAAAACGCTTCCATTTAAAGCGATATGTCTTGATAGTGCTTTGAGCACGGGCTTCAGATAGAATATCTCTACAGCCCTGAAAAAGTTTGAGATCCTTAAATTCTAAGAAGTCAGGAGCCAGGCGTGCAAGTGAAGCGGCTATGGATTCGGGTGTAGAATCTGGCCTCTCTCTCTCTCTCTCGTCAGCATTTTGAGTGTTGGCTTTAGACGAACAGGACGCTGTTGTGACAACAGGAATAACTCTTGGAACCAATACTGCCTTAGCCAGCGAGGAGCAATTAGGATGAGACTGCAATGTCCAATTTTCCTTTTTTGCAGAACCCTCGGTGTCAATGGTATCGGGGGATAAGTGTACGCATAAATCCCTGACCATTGCTTGGACAGGGCATTCCCTCTTGATCCCTGTTGAGGAAATCTGCTGGCGTAATAAAGGCATTACTGTTCTGTCGTGTTGCAAACCGATCCAGGGTTGGCGTGCCCCATAACCGGAAGATCCTCTTCACCTGCTCTTGTTCCAGCTCCCACTCGTGACATCCCGTGAGACATCTGCTGAGATTGTCGGCCAGAGAATTCTGAATTCCCTTGACATGCTCTGCTCTTAGGGTTATGCCATGCTTTATAATCCACTTCCACATCTCTTGAGCTTCCTGCGATAGGGAGAGAGACCTCGTTCCCCCCTGCTTGTTGATGTAATACATGCTGGTGGTATTGTCCATAGGCACCAGCACTGAGGAGGTTGCGATTCTCGGGAGGAATGCCAGCAGAGAAAGAAAGATGGCTCGTAGTTAGAGACTGTTGATGTGCTTTTGCTGATATTGTGGAGACCATCGTCCTGAAGGTCTTGGAGATGTCCTCCCCAACCTTCCATGGATGCATCTGTGGTCAGGACAAACTCTGGGGGAGTTTTCAGGAACATGAGACCCTGAGACAGATTGCTTTTTTTTGACCACCAGTGAAGAGCATCCATCATTCGTGAGGTCACCTTGATGGAATCGCCGAATGACCCTCTGGCCTGTTGCCATTGCCGATGCAGCTTCTCCTGCAGAGGTCTCATCCTGAGCCTCACAAGCGGGACTAAGCTGATTGCCGAAGAGCACATCCCCAGAAGAGAAGCAAATTTTGGGAAATAAACTGACTTCTTGAAATTACCTTTGCCAGGCTTTATAGTTATGTTATGTTAATGTTATGTTATGTTAATTATTTATTTCTATAGCGCACGGCTACTCAAAAAGAGTGTCCCGGCGCTTTATTGGAGAAAGAGACAAAACTGCAACATACCAACATAACACCAGATAAAAAACTAAAAGAAGAGTGGGCCAGAGATTCACGGAAGACCGGCTACTGAGTGAACAGCCAAGTTTTAAGGCCTTTCCTAAAAGCCAGCAGACTGGTGGCTCCCCGCAGGGCCAGTGGTAAAGAGTTCCACAGCTGAGATGCCAGCAGTCCAAAAGAGCGGCCTCCGAGGCGCGCTTTCTTTACCCTTTTCTTTTATAGCTTGTTCCGACGATCTTCTGACAAGAATCGCTTGCACGGTTTGGTGTCTAGTGTTGCTCCCAGAAAAGTTAGAACTTGGAGAGGTTGCAACTGAGACTTGTTTGCATTGAGCGTGAGTCCCAGATTTGAGAATAGATGAAGGCAACTTTTGACAGCCTGTCTCGTAGCCTGCTTTGATGGTCTTTTGAGCAGCCAGTCGTCGAGGTATGGGAAGACTTGAATACCCCAAGACCTCAGAGTGGCAGAGACTGGAGCTAGGCATTTTGTGAATATTCTCGGTGCCGTTTTCAGTCCGAACAGGAGCACCTTGAATTGAAAGTGGACGCCAGCCACTGTGAATCTTAGGTATTTGCGATGTTTGGGATGTATAGGGATATGGAAGTAAGCGTCTTCCATGTCTAGAGAAGTCATAAAGTCCCCTTCGCTGAGACAGCTCAACACATCTGCCAGCGTCACCATTCGAAAACTCTGCTTCTTCAGAAACTTGTTGAGTTTGCGCAAATCGAGAATCGGGTGCCACTCCCCGATTTCTTCCTTATGAGAAAGAAACGAGAATAGAATCCTTTCCCTTTTCGTGAGATTGGATCTTTTTCTATCGCATTCTTGCGGCACATGTTTAAAGCTTATTTGAACAGTAAGCGAAGACGAGGGGGAGGGGTACCCTTGGGCTGGGTCGTAGGTGGCTTCCTTAAGAACTCTAGAGTGTGACCTCCTTGAACAAGGTCGAGGACTCACTGATCTGATGTGATGTGCTGCCATAGTTGGAAAAAGGCTGAGATCTTTGCGCCCATTGGGAGGGGAGAAGATTTGACTGGCGTCCGTCAAAGGTCATTGTCTTTTATTTGAGTCACGGCCTTGATTATTTGACGGTCGTCGTCCACCCTGACGAGAGAAATTGCTTGAAGATGACTGCCTGTAAGAGGACTGGTAATAAGGCTGCTTATACGGAGATTGGTATTGCCTGTTTTGTTGATTGTGGTAATTTCCTCTAGAAAAAAACCACGACCTCTTGATCCTCTGAAAGATCCTCTATTATACTGTAGGTTACCCAGTTATTTAGCCGTGTCCGTATCGGTCTGGATAGTCAGCAAAGCGTCATCTATATGTTTACCAAATAGTGACATACCATTGTGAGCCATGTCCAGTATTTTACTCTGAACCTCAGGTCTAAAAGAGGTTGCTTTGAGCCATCCCTGGCGTCTGAGAATAGCAGTCCCCGCTAGCTGTCGAAAATTAGTATTAGAAATGTCTAAGGCCGGTCAATTTCTGATGCCGCCCGTTCCCCTTCGAGCACTATTCTCCATGCTTCCTGCTGGCGATCTTCAGGTATAAGTTCTAAGAATTCAGATAACTCTGACCACATCTGGCGGTCATAACGTGCTAAGATTCCCAGAGAGTTTGCTGCCTTGATGGATGACGAAGCATTGATGGAATTTCTTTTGCCTATCCAATCCAATTGTCTACCCTCTTTATCTGGTGGAGTTGAGATTGGGGTGGATGGATTCTTTGACCTCGTCTGTGCAGCCTGCGATATTACAGAGTCCGGATGCGGGTGTCCCACAAGGCAAGATGGAGTGTCTGGTGGTGCTCAATATTTCTTTTCAATTCGAGGAAGGACCGCGGGTATAGATGCAGGTGTCTTCATTATCTTAAGTCCTTCCTTCTAAATTGAATCTATGATCGGTATTGCTTTGGTTATTTTTCTATAACCTTCTTTGAAGTAGTGAAGAAAACAATCAGATTGTTCAATAGTGACCGGAAGTTCGAACCTTGCTGCAGCTCGTTGCTTAATGTTATGAAAGCTGCCAATATCCTCAGGTGATGAATCAGAGGGTTGCGGCATAGGAGGCGAAGGCATGGGGATTATATACTCATCCCAAGGATCCCCAGGTACATTATTATTAGGCAATTCACCTTCCTCTCTTCCATTCTCATCTGATGATTAAGTATCCTGACCCCCTTGTGGTGTAGCTTCTACAGGGTGTCACGGAGAAGTAGGATCTTTTATTGGTGGCGTAGGTGTAACCGCCGGCACAGTAGGTAAAATTGGAGTAGTCAGTGTAGTCTAAACCTCTGCCGAAAATCAGCCAACAAGGCCTGCAAATCCTGGATCAGAGATGTAGGAAGATGACTTGTTTCGTCCGAACGTGGAACCTTATGTGACTGTTTATGAAATGTTGTAGACAAGTCTTCTTGATAAAAAATTTCCTGGTAGTCTTCCTCTTCATCTTCTTCTTGACATTTTATGTGCAACTCTGAAGAGTGGCGTGCAATCCCAAAAGGACCTTCTTCCTCCCAGTCATCCTCATCAGATTCCTCTTCTTCCACATATTTCTCCAAGATGTGTGATTGTAACAGCGGAGATATATTAATGTAGTCTTGCCTATTGTATGTTTTCAGTTTAAAATGGGTGTACGTAACAGGCGACTCCTGAGATACCTGTGAAATCGCTGACCAAGTTCTCGTAGGTGGACTTCTGGTCATTCATGGACTCTTCGTCGAAGGGGGCATCTTGACCAAAGGTGTAATAGACAACGGAGCCATTGACAATGATGTCGTTGATGGAATCTTCGTCAACGGGCTCGTCATCAATGGAATCTTCGTCGACGGGGCCTCGATGACTACCGTCGATGGGCTCTTCATTGATGGGACTGCCGTCAACGGGCTCTTCGTCAACGGGCTCTTCGTCGACGATACCTTTGTCGACGGCAAGGTTTTCGCCGCCGACGACTTTGTAGATGAAGGACCTGTCGTCGATGGGATTGACGTAGACGGTGATTTAGATGGAGAGACAGAAGAGGATTCCTCAGTCCCAGAAGACTTCTTAGCAGTGGACATTTTTGAAGACACAATAGGAGAGGTTATAGCTCTTGTAGAGACCGTAGATGAAGTACTTGAAGTAGAAGAAGTCACAGAAACTGTGTGAGAAGACGCCAGAGAAATAGTCTTGATCTGGGCTTAACTCACTGTTTTTGTAGCGGAAGATTTGGAAGACTCTGAAGGCGGAGATAAAGGTGATCCAGAAGCAGGAGAAGACGACCTTGTGTGATCTGAAGCTCTATGATAGGATTTGTGATGTTTCCTCACCTCAGGAGAAGAGCTGTCTTTGGATCTGGCTCTTTTGCTGGAAGTAGAATGCAAATGCTACTTACCAGTATGCATCTGTTCTTGGCATGTAGGGCTGCTGACATTCATATCTGTGCATAGATCGCCGCCTAGTGTTGGGTCCGGATGATTGCACATTGTTGTCCTGGAAGAGTCTTCGAAGTATCACGAGATAGGTGGCTCCTCCCCTGGACTACAGTGCGCATGGACATCGACTCCATCCCCAGATTGTTTTTAGCCATTGTGGCCAAGATGGAGTGAAACTCAGTGAAAGATGACCATGCCATGAAATGCTATGTGAACACTGCAGCTGCTACAGGCGCCGGGGAGGAGGGCGGGCGATATGAATGTCAGCAGCCCTACATGCCAAGAACAGATGCATACTGGTAAGTAGCATTTGCAGTTCGAGGCATGTGGGCTGCTGAATTCATATCTGTGCATAGAATACATAGCAGTCCCTCCATTATCGGCGGCCGCCCGTGCCAGCTGCAGCAGTTTGGAAAAGTGTCTTGAGAACAGCCTGTCCTACAGCTGCCTGCTGTTTGGAGTGCACGTCTACACAGTAATGCTTAGTAAATGTGTGTGTGGTAGACCAAGTGGCTGCTCTACATATGTCCTCTAAGGGAATGTTTCCCAGGAAAGCCATAGAGGCCCCCAACTTTCTGGTGGAGTGGGCTCTAGGTGGAATGGTAAGAGTGCGTTTTGCCTTTGCGTAGCAGATTTGAATACATTTCACGATCCACCTAGCAATACCAGCCTTGGAAATAGGGTTACCTTTGTGATGTGGCGCAAAGGCAACAAAAAGCTGCTTAGTCTTTCTAAAATCCTTGGTCCTATCAATGTAATACATTAGGGCCCGTTTAGTGTCAAGTGTGTGGAGCATCCGCTCCGCCAATGACTCCGGATTTTGAAAGAATACCGGCAACTCAATGGTTTGGTTGATGTGGAACTGAGACACAACCTTGGGTAGAAATTTAGGGTTAGTGCGGAGCACTACCCTGTTTGAATGAACTTGGAAGAAAGGCTCTTGGATTGTATGTAAATGTAAATGTATTGCAATTTATATAGCGCACGTATCACCCGAAGGCATCAAGGCGCTTGCCTTGGGAACCCGTCCTGGTATTCCCTGTGAGATAACCCCAGCAGGGTATCCACAAGGTGAAAGCCAGGCATCCCGCCGCGAGGGGCCGTAGTGGAGATTAAGCAAGCTATTGCCCAGAGTCGCAGAGTGTGAACCTGTGAGTCGAGTAGGCACCGGAACGAGAATTATCGAGTCTGTGGAATTTGAGCCCAAGACCCGCCGAGGCGGGGAATTGAACCCTGGTCCAGGACCGATCTCAGCTTCCGGGTCTGCCGCCTCTAACCCCTGAGCCACACTTCTCCAATTGTGAGGGCTTGCAGTTCACTAATCCTCCGTAGCGATGTAATTGCTACAAGGAAAGCCACTTTCCATGTCAAGAACTGAATCTCGCAGGAATGTAGTGGCTCGAAGGGAGGACCCATCAGTCTTGTAAGAACCACATTGAGAAGCATTCAGGAGCTGGTGGAGTCCGTGGCGGAATGACTCTTTTGAGGCCTTCCAAAAAAGCTTTGATGGCAGGCACTTTGAAAAGTGAAAAGTGCTGTCTATTTTGGAGGTATGCGGCCATCGCAGACAGGTGAATGCGAATGGAAGTATATGGCAGATTGCATTTGTATAGATGGAACAGGTAACAGATGATGTTCTGAATAGAAGCATCCAGTGGATCAATGTTGTGGTTTGCGCAATAGATGACAAACCGCTTCCATTTTGCCGCATAACATGCTCTAGTAGTGGGCTTTCTCGCCTCCCGAATGATGTCCACGCAATTGGGAGGAAGGTTAAGGTAGCCAAATTCTAGGACTTCAGGAGCCAGATCGCCAGGTTGAGCTGTTGCGGATCTGGGTGCTGAATGTCGCCATGGCTCTGCGTCAGAAGGCTGGGTGTGAGATGAAGCCTTTGATGCGGTACCACGGAAAGTTCCAGAAACGTGGTGTACCATGGTTGGCGAGCCCACTTTGGAGCGACCAGGATGAGAGTCATCGAGTGCTGCCTGAGCTTGCGCGCCACCAGCGGTATCAGAGGTGCTGGGGGAAAAGCGTACGCAAATCTGCCTGACCAGTTCATCCACATCGCATTGCCCTGCGATTGCGGGTGTGGGAACCTGGCGGCGAAGCTTTGGCATTTTGCGTTCTCCCTTGTGGCGAACAGGTCGATCTCTGGATGACCCCACCTTTGGAAGTACGGTTGGAGTACTGATGGATGTATCTCCCACTCGTGCATTTGATGGCTGTGCCTGCTGAGCAGGTCCGCCATTTGATTGTCCTTGCCTGGGAGATGTTCTGCCATGAGGAAAATGTTCCTCTGAATGGCCCACTTCCACATGCTCTGAGCCAGATGAGACAGCTGCGGAGAGTGTGTGCCCCCCTGCTTCTGAATGTAGTACATGGCCGTCATGTTGTCCGTCCGGATCAACACGACTTTGTTGCACAGATGTACTTTGAATGCCTTCAAGGCCATGAAGATCGCCATCAGTTCCAGAACATTGATGTGCATCTTCTTTTGCTGTAGCGTCCATAGTCCCTGCACTGTGTATTGGAGTACATGCGCTCCCCATCCCTGGAGAGAAGCGTCCGTTGTCAGGATAATCTGCGGCACAGGCTCCTGAAATGGTCGGCCCTTGCAAAGGTTTTGTGGATTCCACCAATGCAGAGAGTTGTATGCTCGACCGCTCACCAACACTAGGTCTTTTAACTGCCCGTGAGCCTGAGTCCACTGACGTGCTAAGCACTCCTGATGCGGACGCATATGTAGTCTCGCGTGTGGGACTATGGAGATGCAGGAGGCCATCATGCCTATCAACTGCATGAACACTCTTGCTGGAAGCGAGTGTTGAGGTCTGAATCTTTGGATCAGCGACTGAATGCTGTTGACTCATTGAATTCGGCTGCGCCGTGGCCGCCAGGGTATTGATTGTCGCACCCAGATACTGCCGTATGTGGGCGGGCTGGAGATGGCATATTGGGTAATTCAGTGAGAACCCCAGATCGTGCAGAAGGTGAATGGTGTGGGACACGTGGTCGGCGCACTGCTGGGCCGACTTTGCCTGAATGAGCCAGTCGTCCAGATAGGGGTAGACGTGGATGTTTTGACGTCTTAGATGCGCCGCCACCGTCGCCAGGCACTTTGTGAAAACCCTGGGCGCCGTGGTGACCCCAAAAGGCAAAACCTTGAACTGGTAGTGCTGGTTTTGAATGTTGAACCTGAGGTACTTTCTGTGTGAAGGATGCAGTGGAATGTGGAAGTACGCATCCTTGAGGTCCAGAGTTGCTAGGAAGTCCCCCTGCTGAAGCAGTGGGAGAACTTGCTGCAGCGTGAGCATATGGAAATGCTCTGACAGAATGTAAAAGTTGAGCGGTCTGAGGTCTAGGATGGGCCTGAGGGATCCGTTCTTCTTTGGAATCAGAAAGTACAGGGAGTACACTCCCGTACCTCTTTCCTGCAGGGGCACGAGCTCTATTGCCCCTTTTTGCAGCATGACGTTGACTTCTTGCTGCAACAAGTGCAAGTGCTCGCCGGACATAGGACGGTTTCTTGGGGGTATGTTGGGTGGAGTGGATGTGAGCTCCAGACAATAACCGTATTGGATAAGAGATCTGACCCACCTGTCCGTGGTGATGGACCTCCAAACGGGCAGGAACTGCTGGAGTCTCCCCCCGACCGGTGTTGTGTGGCCGGGGGGCAGTGACAAGGCGTCACTGTTTGTTGGCGGTGGAGGACCTGGAGCTGTTATTTCCACGTCCTCTGCCCTTGACGTTGTTGCCACGGTATCCACCCCGACCCTTGTTGGTATAGGAAGGTTGGGTGTTGCTCTTGTAGAATTGTGTTGACTGTGCCAGTTGACCCCTCGAGGTGCCTCTATTATTGGAGCGACGAAAAGAACCACCCCGAAACTGCTGGGACTGTAAGGCGCCCATAGACTTCGCAGTGTCGGTGTCCTTTTTCATCTTTTCGAGGGTGGTATCAACCTCTGGGCCGAACAGGTGGTCTGGGTTGACAGTCTGGTTCAAGATGGTAGTTTGAATGTCTGGCTTGAAACCGGATATCCTGAGCCATGCATGCCTACGAAGTAGAACGCTAGTGTTAATTGCTCTTGAGGCGGTGTCAGCCACGCATGTTTTAACACCCCTTTTAGCATTGGTAAAGTTTTAACAGTTTTTTCAGAGACTGAAAAGGTGTCAAAGAGGAAGTCGACGTCCACTGGGTCAGCATGGAGATCAACGTCATGATTGGCTGCCGCCCTTTCAATGAGGGCATTGAAAGCTGCAGAGTCTTCTGTTGGGGAAGTCTTGGCTGAAAAAAGCTGAGGCTCCTGCCCTGAATGCGGGTCTCGAGGATCGCCACCAGCAGACCATGGCTCAGTCACATCTTCTGGGTCTGAGTAGACTGGATAGGTATACTCATCCTCGTCGTTGCCGTCACCCTCCTCCACATGGGAATGAGTGGGTGAAAGTTCATGTGCCTGTGGTGATACAGGCTCCATGGAGGCAGAAGCACCAGCAGAGTCCATCTTTTTCTTAAGTGGAATTTGGTAATGCTCCAATTGTGGTTCAGGGGTGATCTTTCTCTTAAGGAGAGAGAGCTTGCCCGTGTTGGCGTCGATGATTACCTCCTGACGCTCCTCTTCAGCTAGCGGTCGATGTCGCGGGCTTGGGACCACTAGCGATGCCTTCGGCGTCTAAGATATCTTCACGGGCACTCCGTCCGCAGGTTTTGGTGTGAAAGCCTTCGGCGCCGTCTTTGGCGGCAGCGTGAACAGAATAGGCGCTGGGGTCTTTGCCGGTTTCTGAAGAGGCTTGGGCGGCACAGGGTCCTTCGGCTCGACTGCTGCGGCCCCCTCCCTAATACGTTGAATGGACCTCGTAACCTTCTTGGTCAACAAGGCGGAGGGACGCACCGGCTCGAGAGTCTTCTGAAGCTGGTTTCGGGACGGTGACCAATGACGCGGTCTTCGGAGCCGACGTCGTTGCCCCCTTGGCCTTGTCAAGTGGAAGCAAGGCAGTGAGAGACTTGGGGTCATCCTGCCACTTCTTCTTGTCGAGAGTGGCCTTCTTCTGGTCGTCGGCCTTCGTGGGATCGAGGCGACCCTTATGCGTGTCGACCGTCTTCGGCGCCGATGCAGCTGCGTCGGCCTTTTTAACCTTCGGCTTCGAGACAGTAGCCTTCGAGTCGGCCATTTTGGCGTGGCCCTTGAGCTCGACGGCCATCTTGGTTTTCTTCGGCGCCGAGGCCTCCGAAGTTTTCGATCCGAGCAGCGGGACTAGCGCTTTCGGTTTCGATACGCTTGGCGTCGAGACCGATGGTTTCACTTTCAGTTTCTGTACCGTGAGTGGTGCCGTATCAATGTCCGTGGCCGGGCCGGATGGCGGAGCCGTAGGACGGGAATCAAGGCTTTGGGTAAGGCCCGAAGGCGATCCCTCGACCTGGGCCTTAGAATGTTGGCCGGCCCCGGAGTCAGTCTGAGGAAGCTCCTCGTCCGAGCTATCCTCCACGGTGGCAAGGGCCCCGTCTTCGTCCCCTACCTCCTCGACGACTTCATCGAAATCCTCATCTTCCGCGTCGTAGTCGTCCTCGACCTCCGACGCCGGGTTAGATTCTGTGATCTCTTGGATAGTGTCGTCGCCGGCATCCTCTGCGTCGAAGATGTCCGTAGGAGGTGGTGCCGATCGCTGGGCCTCGAGGCGCGCAGCTCGACGGAGCTTGAGTGTCTTCTTCGACCGGAACTTGGAGCAGGCCATACACTTGGCCTCGTCGTGGTCCGGGGACAAACACTTGTTGCACACCGGGTGTACGTCGATATGCGGATACTTCGAGGCACACACCGGGCACCGTTTAAATGGACTTCGTTCCATGATGGAAGTAGGTTGGAGCGTCGTGTAGGCCCGTCCGCGCTGAAAGCACGCGGAAGGGAAGTGCTGGTTCGGAGCCGAGGAAATACAACCCGAACGATAGACAATACCGACGCAAGTCCTAAAGACCTTTTGGTCTCGAGCAAAGTAAGTTAAACAACTATCGATTCAGACAGAGGGAACCGAAACACATCCGAACCCAATGGCAGAAAAAAACAATCTGGGGATGGAGTCGATGCCCATGCGCACTGTAGTCCAGGGGAGGAGCCACCTATCTCGTGATACTTCGAAGACTCTTCCAGGACAACAATGTGCAATCATCCGGACCCAACACTAGGCGGCGATCTATGCACAGATATGAATTCAGCAGACCACATGCCTCGAACGCTCTATCCTCTTCGTCTGTAGAAGATGATTTGAGCCACAAAAGAACCCTTGCCTCCCTGTCCCTGATGGTTTTGGCAGGGAAGGTTCTACAAATACTACAAGCCTTAACAACATGGTTAGGATGTAGACAGTAGATGCAGTATTTATGCTGATCATCTACATGGACCCTCTTTTTATCACAGGTCCTGCAAGCTTTGAAGAGAGCTTTCTTTTCGGACATCCTGAAGAGAAAAATTGGAAAACTGAGTAGGCATTCAGGGAGACTCCCTTCCACACGACGTGCGCTGAAAATCTGAAGAGAACTGCCTCTGCTGGGAAGGTTCTAGACGGTGCTGGCATCTGATTGGTTGGAACTATTTGTCAGTTCTTTTCATATAACGAGGTAGATAGGCTACTAAGCGTTGGGCCTTTTTAGGCCTATTGTCTTGTCAGCCTACTACAGTTTCTTACTTAGGCACTGCTTTTGTATTTATTATTACCGTGGGACTCCCGCTTCGGCGACTGCGATTGATTCAGGCATGTGAACCCCAATACTAGATAAGTAAATATACAGCAAGGTCACAAAATAAGGGAATTGCTAGTCTTCAAAACCTTTTATAGTATGAGCCCTGACAATCAGGGAGGCTGTAATCAGAGGTCTTATATAATGAGATTGTTGCCGTAATTTGTCACCACACTACATGGTAACAAAAGGAAAGTGGATTTCTTTTTTACAGGACAAGGAGATTCATGAGGCAACCTGTGTTGGGTATTAATCTACTAAAAGGTCCAATTCTACTATTTGTATGCACTGCACAATTTCCTGCTTTGCCTAAACTCTACAATATACTGTTTTGGGTGGTGTTGCTTTTTTTAATAAAATTGTCAAAAAAAACTATAAATATTGTCTCCTTGGGCATGTTTTCTGCAGAATTAAAAAGAACACAAACCTTTTAATTGTCCATATATATATATATATATATATATATATATATATATATATATATATATATATATATATATATATATATATAGAGAGAGATATTCTCTCTAACAAACATTAGAGAAACTCCCATGTGGAAAACTGCACGTTCTGCTCGCCTCTGCCTTTCTCAACCTCTGCTATACATACATATAAACATCTGATCGTCCTAGTGTCTTCCTTCCCTTCCCTCCACTACATTCAGACCTTGATGAGTATCTGCATGTCTTCCAGGTCTTTTCCATCCCATTTGTCGAAAGGCTGCAGCAGCTGCAGACGCTGACTGGTGGGACTGACTTCCACTCTTTGAGTGCTGCCATCACTGGGAGGGTACTGGTAAGTGTCCTGACCTGGGTCAAAGTCCTGCACAAAGGAAAAAAAGATAGGATACTAGAAAATCTGGTAAAAGGACATAATGATGTGCTTACAAGTCTGAGGTGGTGTGCTGGTTCCAGTCCTGGAAAAAAGGGTGTACAACAAGCCAGTAATTAGGTGTATTGGCAGAGTTGAGAATGGGGATCCCTGCTAGAATAGCAAGAAGACTGCTGCAGTACGGAACAGAGGTGCACTAGCATACCTCAGATACCAGGTTAGGCAGGACTGAAATTGTTAAGCAGGTTACATAGGAATACCATTTCTAACCATAATATGGGCCAATAATAGTGAAAGCATACCGCTTTTGGAAGCTCATCAGCATCTGGTGGCTCCAGTTTGAACTTCTCTCCATTGGCCCCTACAAGGAAATCCCGCTCTGGGTCAAACTTCAAGGTCCCAGCAAGGGACAATGCAGTCACAATCTGGAGGGGAGAAGAAAGAACTTAGTGGGCCAAGTCAAAGCACAAAGGTCCACCTATATTCATTTTTCCAAAGAACAGTGTACAATGTCTCATTCCAGGGTCAGCCCTACACAACTACAAAAGGGTTTTTTCAATCTCATCAACATCCCAGAAACTTTGAGAGGTCCAGGAATGTTCACCACAAATACTGGTTAATGCAACATAGCCAAAACTCTATATATTCTGAAAGCATGTTTAAGGCCCAATTTCGTGAGAAAGTACTTAAACTGCACTACCTCTGGCGAGGTGACAAAGGCGTGGGTCTCTGGGTTGGCATCATTCCTCCCAGTAAAATTACGGTTGTATGAGGTCACAATGGTGTTTTTCTCCCCCTTTTTGATGTCCTTCCTGAAATAAATACAAAGAAAATATACAAACTTGTATATGCACTCAACAGCAGGCTCTGAAATATATCAAGTTATCAATTAAAATATGGCTCGAGCTACCAGTCTTAATCACCAGAGGAGGCAAACAAAAACTTGGCTACTATTCAACTTTGGCTAAGAAGGGGCCATGCTAAACAGAAAGGAATAGCTGATGAGCTGTAATCTTATTTCTTCTTCAGAGGAATCATCATTGAAATCATAAGAACTATATTCTCCCACCCACATTTGGGATACCAGATTACTGTTCGAAATTAGTTATTTTAATGAAACATTTGTCAGTTTTTATGAAGGCTATATTTCTAAAGTCAGTTTACTTTATGTGAATAAAATTAGCCAATTTAAGAAGGAAAAAATCGCCATATAAACCAGATAATTATATAAATATTTCACCAACTTTTTATGATAGATCAAAGCAAAAAAGTAGGTTAATGTTGCCAGATAGTTTTCCAGCCTTGTATGGGCTGCAGCCTGACACTGCAACTTTGAGGTATCCCAATACTACATTATCCCCATCAGATAATGTGTGAGAGAGTGAGTGTGTGTGTGTGGGAGGGTGTGAATTTTTAGTTGGTGATAAGACACCTCATTAATAAATAGTCCAGTGGCACCTGCTCCAGTATATAGACAGTACAGCTATGCCAGCATTTTTCTAAGAGGGGAGGAAAATCCAATTTTAAAAAGATCTACAGCCTCATTGCAGCACCTAAGGGAAGGTGTGAGATTCAAAAGACTTCACAACTATTTAATCTTCCCTCTGTGATAGTGAGAAATGCAGGGAAAGATTGTCATGTTATGGAGTGAAGCAACTTAAAAAAAGGTCACTGTATGTTTAAGTAATCAGCACCTTCTCTAGTCCACTTTACATTGTACCAGTAGTTTGCCTCACAGCTTCAGTTCTTTTGAGCAGCTATCATGTGTCAGCTTGCCTGTAGCAGCTTTACCTTTGGTAGAGTCAGCCTTAAGCTTACTAACTAGAGTCTTGTTGGCTTTCTGATAACACAACTGAATACAGGACACAATCCACCTAGAGATGGATTGCTTGGAGGTAGCAAGACCAGTCCTGACAGAGCCATAGTTAAACAACTGATCCGATCTACGAATCTCCTTAGTCTTATCTAAGTAGAATTTCAACACCCTTCTAACATCGAGAGAATGTAGGGACTCCTCAGCAGGAGTGGAAGGATGCTGAGAAAACGTGGGCAAAGAAATTGTTTGATCCACATGTAACTGACACCACTTTAGGAAGGAATGTAGGGTGAGTTCCTATGACTACCTTAGAAGAATGAAACACAGTGTAAGGCTCTTGACAACAGTGTAGTGTAGTTCCTATATTCCCAATAGGCTCTGCGCATTGGAATAACATAAACAGCAGTGTAGACGTAGGACTAAGGTCATCTAGGTCTCTACTGACTATGTTAGACTTAATTAGTTTTGCCAGCTAGCTCAGAGGTCACTAGAAACTTTCTCGAATGTTCAGGAAAGGCTTAACCGTCCTGATTTAGACAAGAAGGGATTAGTTTCTGACAACCGCATAAACATGACAACTTTGCTCCCTCAGAATAAAGAGTGTATCTCTAGAGTCGTGTGAAAATAATAGACAACTATTTCACTTAGTCAATCGTGCATGCTTCATTTCACCAAAGTGCAGAGAAATAGAGAGACGGGCATTTTCAATAAAAGGTGTCATTTTATTGAGCAGTCTTCTTTCTCATGCAAGAGAAATGAATTGCCACAATTGCAATACTCATTATAAAGTAAAGTGCGTACAGTAAAAGTAGTATTATGAAATAATACTGTAAAAGCATTGATATGGTTTCTTAGCCATATGATACTTTAAAATGGATAAAATATGTACATACATAAAAACATTGACTAACAAACTCAACTGATGCTTCTAAGATACGCCTACCCCGGTGTACCTGACCTAAGCCTAATACGTGGGAAGGAGTAAGTAAGGTGCAGTTTTAAGTTAAGTTAGGTTTTTTTGCCAAGTATCGGAATCAAGAATTCACTCTAAGGTTTTAATCAGCTCCGTACCTTGGTTATAGAATGAAGGAGGTCTTGTATCTCGTTTCTTAGGACTCGATCTCCCAGCAACCCGTGAGGGTGACTTGGGAACACTGGAGCTGGATTTCTCGGTCTGGGAAAAGGCAGCTTCTCCAGCACGTCAAAAAGGGAGGGGCGGCTTCCTTCGGCTCTGGCAACAGCTGGGCTCTCGGACAAGTAGTACGTCGCTCTGCTTCCCCACCACCGTGTGTTTGCTTAAGGCAACGTTGGTATATTTATACCTGAAAGGTGCCGGGTTTGACGTAAGGTTGGACATACGACGTCACTAAGAACTAACAGTTCTTTCTGGACTCCAGGAGTTCTTGTGCAAATCAAAACAAAAGCAGGGGGAATTCCCGGGCTGCTGTAGGCTTGGTTTGTTTAAAGAACGCGTTGTGCTTTCTAGGAGTCTATGGGAGTAGCCTTGCCGTGCTTTGGACTGCATGTGCTTACTAAATATGGATATGATTCTTATGCCTTTATAAGGATACTATTTATTATAACCACATAAGGGCATGAACCGGGAATATCGAATTAGGGTCCTAGATAGAAATACAACAACAGAGCCTGCATTTCACTCACCCTGCGAAGCCATGTTATGGCTACAAGTTAAATCTGCTAGGTGAAACTTATTGAAATGAAAATTAAGGCCAGATTGAGCCAAATGCATCAAGTAAGGAAGAATGACATCCTCCTTGCAGGAGGTAGGGTTGGCATCCTTTGAGGCACACCAAATGCAAAATGTCTTCCATTTATATGCGTAGGAAGTCTGTGTAGATGGTCTTTTCGCTTCTTTTAATATCTCCATGCAGTTCTGAGGGAGATTTAAATGTCCATACTGCACTAGCTCAGGAGCCATGCTGCCAAATTCAACGACGAGAGGTTGGGATGCACCATCTGCCCTCCGAACTTCGTGAGAAGGTCAGGCCGACAATGAAGTCGAAGGTGCGGCAGCAGAGACCAGTGAACCACCACTGACAAGGCCACTGTGGAGCAATGAAGATCATCTTGGTGCTTGATTGGTAAAGTTTGATCAACACTAGGGATCAGGCGAATGGGTGGAAAAGCTTAGAGAAAGCTGTTCGACCAGTTGATCCACAGTGCATTCCCCAGCTTCCCTGGTTGGTAGAACCTGGAAGCAAAGTCTCGGCATTTGCTGTTTTCTGCGGTGGCAAACAGATCGATCTCTGGGGTGCCCCAACACCTGGTAGATAAGTCGCCGTTATGGTCGGGTCCCTGGCCACCAGCCAGTTCCAGATTGTCTGCGCTTCCCGAGAAAATGTGCGCAATCTTGAGCCCCCCCTGCTTGTCGAGATAGTACATCGTCGTCGTGTTGTCCGTCTGGACAAGCAGGGAACGGGTTCGAAAATAGGGCTGGAAGGCTTTCAGGGCCAGGTGAACCACTTGGAGTTCCAGGAAGTTGATGTGATACGTGGCCTCCTTCTAGGACCACATGCCCTGTATCTTAAGGTGGTCTGAATGTGCTCCTCAGCCGTGGAGAACTCTCCAGGGCTGGGGAGCACATTCAGACCAACTCTGGTCTGAGCCGGTATCTCCTCGTGGAATGGAATCCCTCAAAGGAAATTGTGAGGCGAGCACCATCACTTGATGGACTGGAAGGCTTGCTGCGACAGCTGAATCCTGTCCTCGCAATTCCCTCGTCTCTGGCCCCACTGATCCTCCAGGCATTCCTGTAGAGGCCGCATGTGGAGATGTGGATGTGGAGTGAGGAAGATACAAGAAGCCATGGAATCCAGGAAAGAAGACACCGTCCTTACCGTCGGCGAGGGAATGTTCATGAGAACCTGAGCCTTCCGAAGGATTGAGAAGCGTCTCTCTGCCGAAGGACACACAGAGACACTGGACCGGAGTCGGGACAGACTTTGAAAGATTGAGGTTTAGACCCAAGCGATTCAGCAGAACGGACATCCTGTTGAAATGCAGTTGTGCCTCATGAAACGTGGCTGCCTTGATCAGCCAGTCGTCCAGGTATGGATAGGCGAACACCTTGTCCTTAGGAGGTGTGCTGCGACTACCGCCATGCATTTTGAAAAAGTCCTGGGCGCGAACTTCAGGCCGGAGGGAAGCACTGCATATTGGTAGTTATTGGTGCCGACCAGGAACTGTAGGAACTTGTGATGCTTCCTTGCTATGAGCACATGAAAACATGTGTCTTGCAGATCTATTGCGCATAGCCAGTCTCCCTGATGCAGCTGAGGGTAGATCTGGTGCTCGGATAACATGCAGAACTTTCCCCTGCGGATCCATTTGTTTGTCGCAAATGGAGAATGGATCTGAAATCGTCTTGTCCTTCTTGCATACAAGAAAGAACCTGGAATATAGACCTTGTCCCCTCTGAGTAGGAGGAACCAGTTCTATCGCCTTTTTTTTTAACAGGGTATGGGCCTCCACCTGAAGTTTGCGCAGCAGGTGTTGTGAGCGAGCTTATGCTATCGATGGAGGAGGGCTGGTGAAACATAGACAGTATCCATTGCGAACAATATTCAGCACCCAATTGTCCCGAGTTATCTTTTTCCACTCTGCCAGATAATTTTGAATGCCTTCCCCCACCGGAGTGGGCAACAGAAGAGGGGGAAGTAACCTTTCAGGGTTTGGAACTCCCTGGGGTTTTGTTCCCTTGTGTTGACTGACGGTTAACCTTTCCTCTTGACTGGCGTCTCTGAAACGGCTGAAATGACTGTTGAAACTGTTGCTGTTGTTGCTGTCCATACTGACGGCCCTGCCCGCGCAGGAATTGTTAAGATGAATAACGCCGTTGGAAAGGGAGGAAATTCCTACGCTGCTCCTTAGGCTTTTCCAAGCCAACGGCTTTAAGGGTCTCAACCTCAGCCTTCATGCGGGCCATCTCCTTGTCCACATGGGAACCATTGAAGGTAGTACCCAAGAAAGGGAGGTTCGCGATGCGCTGCTGAGCCTCCGGTTTTAAGAAGGTGAGACGCAACCTGGAATGCTGTCGGAGAGCAACGCCATGGAAATACCCATGGGTTGCAAGGAGAGAGGTGTCCGCTGCCGCGCTGATAATCTGATTAGAGACCATCAGTCCCTCGTTGAGTACCTCCTGGAAATCCTCACATAGGAGGTCCATGAACTGGTGTAGAGACTCCCACAAGGAACGGTCGTAACTGCCCAGCAGGGCAGTAGAACTAGCCGCCTTCATCAATGTGGCTGCAGTGTTGCGGACTTTTCTCTCTGCAGAGTCCAGCTTATGGCTTTCCTGTCCGGAGGGACAGTTGTTGAAGGAGCCATAGCATGCTGCTTCTTGGCCGCCACCACGATGACTGAATCCGCCCGAAGGAATACTGGGTCTGAGTCCGGGGGACGATATTTCTTCTGGAGCCTCGAAGGCACCGAGTTCACCGAGGCAGGCGTAAGGAACAATTCCATTGCCAGTTCTTTCAACCCGGGTACCAAAGGAAGCAGAGGACGAGAGGTTTGTCTCTGCTGTAGCGTTGCAAAAATCACTGATGTAGTAGGAGTAGGCACAGACAGCGCAATGCCCAGTTTCGCCGCTCGCCTCACCAGAACCCCCTGAAATGTGGCAATGTCATCGACCGGTGACACTCTCGGAGATGGAGAGTCCGACAACATGGGCGAGTATCTCCCCCCACTAGAGGACGCCGTGTCCCTAGTATATCAAGAACGTGATCTCTCGTGACAACGGCGCCGGTGAGACCTTGTAGAAGAACGGTGCCGGCTGCAAGAGCGATGTCTTGGCCAGGACCGTGATCTTGGCCTTCTAGATTCTGCAGGGATCACAGGCACAGGTGGACTGGTGGAGGAGGAGGCGGAGGAGTTTTAGAAGGAGGCGGAGGAGGAGTAGGAGTCCTGGGCCGCAGAGGCAACTGATGAGGAGCCACAGGCTGAGAAGGTTCCAGTGTCCTAGTTGGAGACTAGGTCCTGAAAGACTCAGAGTCCGAGGTAGCTACTACCCTTCTATGTTTGCAGGCTGGCCTTGAAGAGGGAGCCCTGGATGTAGTGCCCCTTGACGGCGAGCGCCGACGTGGTTGTGATCTAGAACTTGCAGACGTTGAAAGGCTGACCACAGAGGGCGACTGGTCTCTTGAAGTCGAGCTACGATGGTACCTCCTAGACGCCAATCGTCCACTTCTCGACGTCGATCCTCTTCGTGACGTCTAACTTCTCCTCGACATTGATCTCCTACTTTGTGATGTTGATCTTCTCCTTGACGTCGATCTTCTTCTAGACGCTGACCTTCGCGTCAACGTTGAGCTGCGGTGTCGCCTCGACGGCGAGCGCCGATGTCTCCTAGACCCAGATCAAAGGCGATGTGTCGACGTTGACTGATGTCCTCGACGTCGACCTCAGCCGAGGCCTCAAAGTCTGTCCCCTAGACGTTGATCTTCGACATCGCTACGACCCAGAGCCCTGAGTCGACAGGGAGCATATCGTCGTCATACCTGGTGTCTATGTTGTCGCCTTCGATGTCGACTGGGACCAGTGTCGTTTTTGAGCCTTTTGTCGACTGGGGAGCCCCCCAGAGGCAGACTCATGGGTTGTGGGAGAGGAAAGGCCCTCTCATTGCCCAGATGTCCCACCTGCAGCCTCTTGTCTTCTCTGCGCCAGGCCTTGAAAATGATTCTTCAACCGGTCACGCAGGGTCCTCCTGGAGAAGGATTTACAGATGGCACAGGATTCAGGAAGATGTGAAGTAGTTAGACAGTATACAAACTCTGTGGGAGTCAGAGTTGGCCTTCTTCCTGCCACATTCAGGGCACTTGTCAAACAAAGATGGTATTTTGACAAGAAAAATGTGGGCTAACTGCCCAAAAAAAGACAGCAAAAGTAAGGGAAAGGCCACAGACGTCGAGTAAAAAACTCAAACTAACTTTAAAGCTTAATAATTGAAAGATATACCACTAACGGTAGAGCTCTATGCTCCAGGATCCTGCTAGCAGGAGCCAGAAAAAAGAACTGAAAGTAACTGGCCTTTGGCTATGCATCATGGGATACCAAGGGTCTCTGGGAGGATTCTTAAAGGCACAGTATCCATTTACAGACCCATAATGGCAGCCTATGGAGCTTGTCTGTCCAACCCTTTATCTCGATCATGAAAAAGGGATCTTTGTGAAAGGGAGTTTGTGAGTCAAACTTAGTAAACTAAGTTCAATTTAACTGTTACCTGGCTATCTTTTACCCTTCAGGATGAAGTAATGACCAGAGTAGCATAGTTATTTTCAGGCTGCATTATTGCCTTTAATTATCTCTTAAGTGTCTATGCAGGACTGCAGCAGAAGACAACTTAAGAGACTATATCTATTGAAGTGCTCCGGGGTCCACGCACATGGGCGGGACTATTCACATGATTATGACTATACACAGAGATCCCCTACTACAGAACTCTGGGCTGTGTGTTACTCACTTGTTGAACTAGTGCATGTTGTCATGCTGTCCATGTGAACAAGATAATTTAGTGAGGGTAGTGTGGAATGCCTTGAGGGCTAAAAAGGTACAACTCTCAATTGTAGGAGATTGAAGTGATGAACAAGTTACTTACCTTCGGTAAGAGGAGATAAACCTCTTCCAGAAGGTGTCCAGACTCTTGGATTCCCCATCTGGGGGTGCGGTAGGGAGAGCAACAGGATCCAAACTCTGCGGAGTAGGATGCAGTGTGAAAAAGTTGGGGTCCCGAGCAGTGGAGCAGTAGCAGCGGGCAATCGTCCTTGGGCTTGGACCAGGTCCCAAGCAGGACGTCATTAAGGGCCTCATTAAATGGGAGAAGCGGTTTAGAAGGGGTCACTTCTGGTTGAAGCACTTCCCTCAAGACGTTCGTCTTGACCACCCCAGAGGGCAGGCTAAGGTCCAGGACCCTGGCTACCCTAGTCACCACAATTGCAAAGGACTCCCTACCATTGCAAATGACGCTTCCTTCCTCCTTATATATGGTAGGGGTAGAAAGCATTGCAGTTTCTGGAGAGGTGTCTCCCACTTTTTGCCAGACTACTGATGAACTTTGACTTGATGTGCCCTGGGTCCCTGCCAATCAGGTTCCCATGGCCTGTGTTCTTTCCCCAAAACTATCCCAATTGGCATCTCTAGTTACAGGTCAGCCTCTGGTAAAATGTACCACAGGTACCCAGGGCACTATGACCAGGGAAGACCTCTAAGGGCTGCAGCACTTATTGTGCCACCCTTTGAGGCCCTGTGTACGTACGTACACACACACACACACACACACACACACACACACACACAGGCTGCGTGTTTTGGTGCAGGACAAAGTGAAGAGTCAACGTGGCACACATATGTGTGCCATGCCTACAACCCCCTGCCCTGGCATAGGTCAGTCACCCCTCTAGCTGGGTGCACATTTACCAGTGGTGAGGGCACAGGTGTATGAGCCCTGTACCCCTACAGTGTCTAAGTCCATTCTTGGACACTGTAAATGCAGTGCTGCCATTAAGAGTACATGGTGATGAGAGCTTGTCATTACAAACTCCACAGCACCATAATGGCTACACTGAAAACTAAGAAGTTTGGTATCAAACTTCTCAGCACATTAAACCCACACTGATGCCAGTGTGGGATTTAATGAAAAATGCACAGAGAGGGCATTTTAGAGATGCCCCTAAAACTAACCCACTACTAGTGTCCAGGCTGAGTGGCTGCTTTCAGCTGCCACCACCAGACATGTTTCTGGACCCCTGGGTCGAGAGCCTGCTGCTCTCTTGGGTCTGAAACAATGCACATCCTGGGACGAGGTGCCAAGCTGCCTCCTCCAGGATGGGCAGGGTTCAGGAAGGGAAAACTGCAAAGGTTTGCCGTCTTTGTGAGCTTCCCCAGGCCACTTGCTGCTCTCAGCAACTGGTGCCCACTGGTTCTGACCCCCACTTTGGGCGGGGGACTGGCGGGAAAAACAATTGAGTAAGAGGTGTGCTCACCTCTGCCAACTCCACTTCTCAGGTGGGGGAAGAAAGTTGAAGCACAACTCTCAATCCACGCCATCTTGAAGATGGGGGGCTCAGCCACCCAGGGACAGTCTCATACTCCCCTCCCACTGGAGGGTGGCATAATAGGGGGTGTACCCAACCAGGGAAGGGAACCATTGGTCCCTACCTTTTACCTACCTGCAACGGCCCTAAATCTTGTATTTAGAGGCACCCCAGAACTTTGCTTCCGCAGGAAAGAAAAAACTAGAAGAAGAAGGACCGAACAGCAGTGCAGCAGCTAACAAGAGGAAGACGCCCACTGACTTTGCCCCAGCCCTACCGGACAGTCTCCTCCTCGAACCTGCTCCTGCGAAATCCCTGTGTGTCCTGCAGCCAGCAATCTCCAAAACCCCGGAGGACCAGACTGCCTTCAACCACAAAGACTTGTTTCCTGTGTACACCAGATTCATTCATCTGCAACCTCTGGCCCGGCCATAAACCACGAATCCGCAACACTCGGCAGCCGTCGTCCACGGCCCGAGCTCGTGTGGGAAAACACCACAAGGAGGTCACTCCAAAAATCCTGACCCAAGATCCGGCGACCCCCGACCAGCCTCAAGCCTCCTGCAGACGCCTGCAGCCTAAATCCATAAGGTCCCTCCCAACCACAAATAGGAGCTGGTAAGATCTAACCCGAAAAGGTACCCCTGCACCAGACGCCCCAAGACATTGGGTGCCCAAACTGACGGTGCCTAACCAACCCCTAACTTCCAAACTTACCTCTCGAAGTGGTTGCGCACCCAGAAGACCTTCGTCCCCGAGCCTGCAGTGCCTTTGCAAACCGGAGGTTCCCCATTGAAAACAGGGCGCCCTAGGTCGAAACAGCACACTGCACCCATCCACCCCCATGCCTCTGAGGGTGCACCTTTGGTGCTACTGTGTTTCCTTATTTGCCCTGAGCTAAATCCAGGAGCTTTGCTCCCACAACCAAGTGGCCTGCTAGTCAGCAGCCACCACCCGGAGGCCCCCTATCCCTGATTGGATAACATTGGGCCTCAGCACTCTGACCCGGCCACCCTAGTGCCGCTGACGGTTTAACTAGAGTGCAGACTTGACCCTGGGGGACCCCCCCACCCCCGAGTCTACACCCAGAACCTCAACTCCCACTACCAAATACTTACCCCAAAACCGATAACACTATTTTCCTCTATAGGATAACATTGACTGTTTTTCTGTGAAAAGTTTCGAAGTGTGAAGTTTGAAAACCTAAAGAAATTCTTAAAAATTGCACTAGCTAACAAAAAACGATTTTACTTACCTGTTTGCAGGAAATGTCCCAGAGTAGTATCCAGGTATACTACTCTTGAGTAAGAAAAGTAACCTCAAAAGTAACTTACCTGTAATTTTACTGAAAAACCCTTTCAAGTACTGTATTTACAAAGTATTGCATTTCTCTGAAGCCATACTGTAAGTCAAAACAAGGTGTATATACTATTACAAATCCAAACTGTATTACAACTATATATTTACCGCAAAGCACTTATCACTTACCTGTGCCAGGCTTGCTTGGTTCTAGAAAATAAAATACCTAAAAGAATATTTTTATACAAAATCAATTGGTGTGAAGTTCAGTCTTTGAATGTTTGAATTCAATTGCTGACTGAGTGGGCACAACAAATGCTTAACACTGTCCTTTGATACTTACTGCTCGACCACAGTACGACAAAAAGTGAGGTGCTATCTAACTTTACCTCTACTACCTTTGGGGTTCCACTGGACTCTCTGCACACTATACCTCACTTTGGTATAGTATATACAGAGCCAGCTTCCTACAGTGAGGCCTCCACCAAATCCTCACACCAGTCCAAGTTTGGGTCAAAACGCTGGTATTCTTCAGGGTCCAGCGACCCTTCACAATCCTCTCTCAGTCCAAGCCCTTAAGAATAGGGCTCGATTCTATACGCCCTTCAAAATGTGCTCGATCTCGTACCCGCCAGCTATTTTCGTGAGATAGAGTGCCTTCAGAGGCAGCTGATGTGGGGCGGGCGTCCCCGCATCGCCCTAGCGAAGTTAACGCTGCCCTGGTACGATGGGGGCATTGCGTTACCGGACATCAAACGCTATTACTGGGCTTCCCAGCTGAGTGCAATCAACCATGCCATGTACGGCTCTGCGTCAAACCCAACATTCGAAATGAATAAATGGCTGCTCCCGCGAGGGAACTACAACAGGGCGCTATACTCCAAATCGACTGGCAGGAAATTAACGGGGCCCACCGGAGTTGCGGTGCGGGTGTGGTGTAGTGAGACTGCAGCTATGGGATGGTCGGATAAATTGACTCGAGCGACTCCGCTCTAAGTCACTGAAAAATTAGGCAGTTTATGGACTACTAAGGGTTTCGATAAGTGGGACCTCATTGGCATCAGTAAGGTTGGGGATCTTTGGGTCAAAGATAGGATAAAGACCTTTGAGGAACTGCAAGCAGAATACGCACTAAACGATCGGGAATATTTCCGTTACATGCAGATCCGGCACGCACTTGGTTCGGTCTTCCCGGCCGGAACCTTGATCCCGGAATCTTCTCCTCTTGAAGATAGGGTGCTTGATGGACATGTCCCGGACAGCACCATTTCCCTCATATATAAAACGTATTACTGATCGAACGGATCTTCTCCTACAGCTGCGGGAGGCTTGGACCGGTGATGGACTGGAGCTGGATAATGAAGATTGGCAGGCTGCGATATCCTCTCCTAAAGAGGTCGTGATTCTGGCCCGTCTCCGACTGGTGCAATTAAAAATCTTACATCGTATCTACCCAACGGGCCCCCAGCTGTTGCGTATGCGTTATTCTGTGGATGGGTTGTGTAAGCGTGGGTGTGGTATGATGGGTACCTTCCTCCATATCTTATGGGAGGGCCCTGAGGTGGTGTCATTTTGGAACCGTGTGCATGTTGTCATGGAGTAAGTTACGGGAGTCTCGTTGTTGCCTGAAGCCCGACGTTGTTTACTTAATGTGTGGGCACCAAATGACTATAATGTGGCACAGACACAATGGGTTACTCTTGGGAATAAGGTGGCTAAGAGGGACATAGCCTAACAGTGGGGATCCCAAAGAACACCTACGTCTCAGCTTGGAAAGAGAACATGGACTGGTGCATGTTTAGGGAAAGAACGGTGTATGTTGCATGTGGCAGGCCCAAGAAGTGGGGGAGAATATGGAATCAGTGGAACCTATATCGAGGGAGATCTGTACTCCTCCTCTTGTAAATATCCCGGAAATGCCGCAGTCCCCATAGCCTGACGTTCCTTATACCATGTAGAGTTTCGCTGATAGTGTGATTGTTTACTCTCTGTTCCCTCCCCCCCCCCCTTCCATTGCTTCATTCACTGACATTTGCGTATATTTCTCTGATGCAGCTCTCCCCCTCTTGGGAAGGACACTCACCATATAGTCCCCCTTTTTTGCCTCGCTGTTTTTTTGGTTTGTTTTTATTGTTTGTTTATATATATTTAAAATGCAAAACCTTAATCCATCCTGTGCATTATCATATGCTCTCAAGAAATATATGCTAAATCGCCGCCGGACCCCCGGGTTGTCGTCTGAAGTGCTGTGTACTTGTGCAATATTATGCTACTGTTTTGTTTTAGCGACGGCCGGCCCTTGTGGTTGTAGGCACGCAAATGTAACATTGTAACTGTAAATAAAGGTTTTCCAAAAAAATAGAGCTCGAGCCATGCCTTCTAAGCCGGGGCCTGAGTCGGTGCTGAAGTAGGGTTCAGGTGGTGCCCCTCTGGCTGTGTTTCAAAGTTGGGGGATAAGAATAGGGGTGGCACCATTAGGAGCATTGGCATTGGGACCCGCATTAGGGAATGTCGATGAGGTACAAACAGCACCGGTCCAGATTCATCAGTGAATCCTAGGGGCCCAACTGGTGCTGGGGCCAGTGCAGTCAGTGTGGATCCAGTAGGGGACCATCCCGAACCCACGGGCCCCAATTGCGGGAGCAGGCTGCTTTAATATGAGATGAATGGCCTTATAAAACTCATGAAGTTGAAATTTGGGCTCCACAACCAATACCGGTTAAGTCCACTGGACCAGAAACGCGACAGTCACGGTGTCGCACATAGAGCCACCAGGAGCTCGAGGGACTGCTCCCTCAAGGCCTTCGGGTTCATGGTGCGGCAGTCGACGCAGGTCTTGCTCGATGGACCAAAGGCAAACAAGATGTGTCCATCGCCAACATCAGTCATTGACCAGCACCGCAGGGCTTAAACCAGCCTTCCTAGAGGGCATTCCTGCCACACCAGGAGAAAAAAACTCAAAAAACACTTTGACAAAAGTCAAAACAAAAGCGCTGTCAGAAAGTGACTGAAGGGGTAGCTCTCTCTGATCTACACTGACTGGCGTGGAAATAAAAGAATGGACGCCGTGGAGGTGCCTATATAGTCACAGCGCACGCAGAGCTGATCAACACCACCTACTGATGCACAGGGGTAATGCTCACTAAATAATTTTCGGATCCAGTCTGGGGATATTTCTAAGGTAAGAAATCTGCAGCTAGAAGTCTCTAGCAGATCTTACACCCCCCGTGACAGCATGGTACTTGCCTCTAAAGATCTGTGTTTTCAGGTGCTGAGGGAGGCATATGTATGCACAGAACATCTTCCTGGAATAGCATACAACAGGAGATTGTGCAGATGGCACCACCAGCAACTAGACCACATTAAAATACAGAGCAACTCCCCTTCCATCTATGAGAATATTGGCACCACTAGACTTTCAAACATTGTTGCAATACATTCATATAAAGACTAGCATTTGGAGGTAGAAAGATGCGAGATGGTGTAAAACCTAGAAGGATAAACATTTGCTTCTAGTGAGTCCAGAGTTGCTCCTTGACAGTGAAAGGACTGTAACTGAGTTAATGGGAGCTTTGCCTGCTTGAGATGCAAGACTAAGAATTGCAGAGCAGATACTACTATCTGCCAAGTGTTGAAGAGCCTGGTGCGATTTTGTGACTTTGATATGCGTCATCCAGAAATAGGTATACGAAGTTCTGGTATATGGAATTTGTAGAGCACACTTATTTTGAAGTTACGTGAAGCTAACATGACCAACTGAAACACTTAGATACAAATCAGCATCCTCAAACATAAAAGAACGAGCTAATGACTAAATAAAAGGGTTTTTATACAGCTTCCGAAAGCTGGTCAGAGACTATTCCTGTCCTAAGGAGAGAGGTAAGGCACTCCAAGTTAATGCTGCTGTAACAGAAAAGGCAGTCATTGAAAATGACTTGTTCTTGATAAAAGATGATGCTGTGCTTTAGAGAGCAGATGTCTAGCACCTTTGTGTTAGCTGATTTTAGAAGACAAATGCAGAAAGACCCTTATAACCAGTTCTTTATACTATAACCACTACTTTGATGATTACCCTCTTCAAACAGGTAAGCAAAATATTGGCTTTTAAAAAAAAAAACAGGAGATGCTATGTTGTCTAGTGACATTACTAATAAGCTGAACTTCTGCATTTTGACTAAGTGAGAGTTTGTGCCTCTTTTAGGAGTTCAAGACTGCAGACAAAGAAATTTGTGCCTTAACTACTGCTGTGCACTTCAAAGAAAGGTCCTGCGGTTGATTCAAGGATTAATGGAAGACTTTATTAAAATTAAATTATAAAGCGCATGGCTAACCAATATAGGCATAGGCAGTTCCAATTAGGCATAGGGAGAAAGCAATGAACAGAATCCTTGTACAAGCAATCCATCAAAACTGGAAGCCAGTACGAAGGCACAATTCTTCAAGAACACAATTATCACGGTCAGACAGAACTTACAAGAGTAAATTAAGGACTAATTTAGGATTTACGGTGTCATTTTTTACCACGTTCAGACAGAGTAAATTAAGGACTATGTTGGGATTTACGGTGTCATTTTTTACAAGTGATTTTCCTTTAGCTCTCTAACACAAGAGTGTTTACACATATACCAGATATCTTACTCATGATTTGCCTACACATGGAAGGTCAAGTCTTGGTTCCCCCTTTAACAAACTAAAGCTTTAATAAAGATTCCCCACTTTTTACATGTAAAAATAATGTATTAAATAAAGCACGGAAGACAATTTGGTAAAATTAAAACACGGTCATATTTTGTATTATGTTAAAGTCCTCCCCTATTGCCCCTATCAAAAACCACAATGTGTTGCAAAGCAGATCTATATTTTCTACATCTACTCAGTTATGTACACACTCTCATATCTGTCAGGCACCTGCTATCCCATCACCCTTACAGCAATCTAGGCAATCTTTTCTCCGTTTTTTTATATTTCTGTCCAACATTTTACCTGTCCCACTGTCCAATGCAAGGGCCACAGGCATTCGCCAGTACTACACCTCCCACATCGCGCAGAATCTGGGCCTGAAAGAAAAGGAAATCAATGTCATAAATAAAAATACAAGTTTTCATGCATAGGCTGATGCCATTCATTTTCACACCCCTGGAGACAGTTTCACAATGCAGTTAGTTCACAAACACACTTAGTCCCAATCTGTGGTCTGCCAGACAGTGAAGGATGAGGGCACTTAACAGAAGCAGTGCAGGAGAGGCACACCGTAATTTTACCTCTGAGAATGCAGTGAGAAATCCTTTGGGAACCCTATCACTTTCTTTTACCACCACTGTTCCATTGCTCACTTTCTGCGTTACTACATTCAAGATCCCCCATCCCTCTTGTACCTCACTTCAATATCTACCTCTTCTTGCACCCAAGTGGTCTTATCTTCCCTTCACTGGTTTCCTTACAGCCTGGCATATTGGCTGCTCTCTACTTTTCCCCTCCCATCAACAGCCACTTATCTCATTACAGCTATCTGCTGAGCCCATCATATATCTCCTTTCCAATTAATTATGGTCTCCTGAACGCCTATTTTCAAAAGTAATTTTAGGTGTCCTATAATCCCACTCCCACCATGCTCTCCTTCACTGCTCACAATTGTTATCCTGCCTCCCATCTGAATTTGTGCTTCTGCTATGGGATGTAAAATCCAGCAAGGCTACCTTAAACATATTCTACAAACTAAAGGTATCATTCTCATACACCTTTGTTTTACAATGGATATGCCCTATCATCACTGCCTGCCATAACCACCCCCCCCTCCACAATCCCATCTCTGAAAGTTCTAATAGATGCAGGCACTCCTCTACTCCGGGCAAATAAACTCACATATCCGTCTCGCTCTATGGTAGCTCTGATCTGCTCCGAGCCTGGGGTGATGGTGAACTGGGACTTGCACTTAATCCCATGTGCCAAGGCTTGCTTTGCCACAGCAGCTGAACGTCCCATGTCCTCGTAGCTGGAGTTGGTACAGCTGCCTATGAGACCTGCAGAAGAGGAGGCAGACTGGTTTTAGTAGAGGCAGTGTCTAGACGTTAACTCCAGGACCTTAAAATCAGCTTGAACCTTCCAAATGAAATACCCTGAATGTGCTTTAGTTCCCACAACACCTTTCGGTACTTCAAAAAACAAGAAATAATGCTAACAGCATACGCCAATGTACAAATCTTTTACAAGTTCAAAAGACAGTGCACTGATAGTATGAGATTCTATAAGGAAAGGTTTACCAGTTATCCTAGTTCTCTCTCAGGGCAATCTCCATTTAAGTCATAAGCACTGTATAGCCACACCACACCCAAGTACGGGGATCCCAGAGCACTTCTTCACAATATATCGTAAGTGTAGATGTTCGCCTTTCTTCAGTAAGGCCTGGAGAGACACTTAAGGCATTAATGTTTGTAGCCTATATGGAAGGCTACATTGGCCAATTGCTTCAGATTGTGATATTTGACTGTTTAAAACTCCTTCACAAACCTTTTAAAAAGAGAAAGATGAAGGAGGATAGGACAATGTGGAGACCCACAGATTGCCATATGTAGATATGAAAAGACCATCTGTGCCTTTAAGGACTCATAGCCCACCAGTTTCCCATCATACCCAGCAGGTCGCAGTGGCCTCCGTTCTTTTCTACAGAGACAGCGGCAGTATTAGGTAGGGAAATTGTCCAATAAGATTCGGTTACTTCCACCGGGGAGGAAGGTGCAACTTGCTTATGACTTCATGGGAGATTTCCCTGAGAAAAAACTAGGATTACAGTTAAGAAACCATTCCTTCTGTCTCGGGGGATCTCCATTGATAGTCATAAGCACTCAATGGAGTAGCAATCAGATCCTCAGAAACTGCGGTGGAAAGAAAACAGACTATGCTCAGACCAGATTAAGCAAATCAATTTCTCAGGGAGCACGGTCCTACTTGAGCATCTGTTCCAGTATCGGTGTCCAAACAATAGTGTTAGGTAAAAGTGTGAACAGATCTCCACATAGCCACTTTACCTATTTCAGCGATTGGAATATTCCTGATTTAAGCAGCTGTAGCCGCTTTCCCTCTGGTGGAATGAGCGTTAGGTCAGCCAAATAGATTTGCTTTCTGGTAGCATAGATTGGGGCAGGTGGCATTTCTTTTATGCTGTTCTAGGGAAATGGCAGGCCCCTACTCAGCCTGGCTGTTAGTTCAACCTCTTTGAAAGCTAGAGAATAAATCTCGGCCCTGCGAACAGCGCAGACCCCTCAAGTTTCACAAGTCTTATGGGGCTGCCAGGATCAAATGTGCCAAACACAAGGAGATGATATGGTAACACCCTTCATCAGCCAGGCTAGTTGAATCCAGTGGCAAGGATCTTGGGTCAAATGTTGTGCAGCATATGTGATCGGGAAAGGCAGTGGCATGTGGAGTTCTCCGCACCCCACCGCCTGGCTGAGTTTACAAGGTGCATGCCAGCAATGCACCTTATCAGAAGACGCTGTTTGTGCAGTACACATGCAGACGCAACAAAGAACTCGCAATTAAAAAGGATAGCTTCTGGCAGGCTTCATACGATTCACCTGATTAATGGCTCCCTGCAACCACTCATCTGGGAGAGCAGAGCCACTACAGTGGTTTGTCTCTCAAAAAAGCAATTTGTGTTAAAAATCTGTAGAGGGACTCTTTTTTAAGTTGGGAAATTGCATAGAATTACCCTAATAATTACCGGTAAACGTCATTAGTCCGAGTCCAGGTCTTACTTGTGGTTCAGCAGTCAAAGCTGCCGACTTGGGAGATGGGGATCAGTGTTCGAGGCTCTGCATCGGCTCAACATCCAGTAACGGTAATTCTTGGCAAATCACTTAATCTCCTGCCCTTGCTTTACTAATTTCAATTAAACAAACAAAAACAATAAAACAACCAGGTCAAGCGGTGGGAGGGCATGGCAAATGAAGCTGCCATAAGCCCAGTAAACAGAACAATGAAGGAGCAGAAGCATGCATAAAAATAAAAAAATAAAAAATGGTGCAGTCAAAGCTCTCTAAATAACCCTGCCGAGTGAGGCACACGTAACAGGGGCTGTTCTCATGGGAGGTAACAATGGAAGAAAGGGAGGTACTAAACAGGAAGAAGGAAGTACCACTACCAAATAAAACAATGATTTAAAGGAATGCTGAAAGACTCTGCAAGGAGCCAACAAAAGGTATGGGAATAACGTAGGAGAAGCTTAATGCCCATATCCTAAATACAGCACGTCTCTTAGTGACAGCGCAAGCGCTGCCTATGGGAGACCTGAAAGGGAGAGGTTGGGATGAACCATCTGGCCTCCAAACATCATGAAATGGGCCAGTCTAAACAGCAGCTTCACATGGGTCTGCGAACCCCCATTGCCGTGGCCACTCCGGAGCCATCAAGATCATTCTGGCTCCCTAACGAATATGCTACTTACCAGCAATGTTCCCTCTAATTTATTTCCTCTGTGTGCGGCAGTGGAGGGTCTCTGTGCGCTGCAACCATGGCTATGTGCACCAGGAACCAGACCACGTGCATGTGCAGCGCCAAATGTCACTCTAAACGTTTACTTAGAAAAGTGAAAAGATGGTGCATTTTCACACATACAGCGCCACGTTAAGGGCCTTAAGGCCGGTTTGCAAATTGGCTGCTATACAGGATTTCTATTTTTAATGCATTCCTACACATTTAACTGTAAACTGGCATAGACTAGGCTTTGTTTCTTTAAGCAGAAGTGAATTGTAAATTGATACTTGTATAGCGCACTACTCACCCGCAAGGGTCTCAAGGCGCTTGTACGAATACTGCTGTGGAACCCATCCTGGCTTTCCCTGTGAGGCGTCCACTCCTGGGCACCCCCAAGGTGGAGGCCAGGCATCCTTAGCGTTGTGGGGGCCGTTGTGGAGATTAAGCAAGCTATTGCCCGGAGTTGCAGAGTGGGACTCCATGATTGGAATAGGCACCGAGGCGAGAATTACCAGGTCTGTGGAATTTTGAGCCCAAGACCTGCCGAGGCAGGGAATTGAACCCTGGTCCCGGGCTAGACCTCTGCATCAGGGTCTGCCGCTCTAACCATTGAGCCACACTTCTCCACTCCAGTGAATAGGGTTAATAATGTTCACAGCCGGCCATATTTTGTTTTCTAGTGAAACTCTGATTTCCAAGAACTATTAACACGCCCAGGTGAAGAAATGTAAGTAGGACCCATGCTGTGCTCTCCTCTACAGACTCTGCAGCCCTATCGGACCTCTGAGGACTGCACAACAACTTTACAAACCTCATTGGATGCTGGGTGTCTGCTCATAAAGCAGAACTCAAACTATGGGGCATGATGCTGTTCATTACTATAGTGTCAGCCCTGCCAAGTATCACGCATGATCATGCGTTCGACTAACGCATTTCAGTGTGGTGGTCCGCATCACCGCACTGAAATGCATTGTCACGCATTATAGTGCCTCCTCAGCTTTCAAGCAGCGCTTTTAAGGACCACTGACTATTTGGTATAAGAGGGCAGCCTGTGTTGTGCTGTGGCATGCTTGGGGGCTTGCTCAGGTAGCTCGCTCTGTAGCTGGCAGGGATGGCTACATTGTTAAAATTACCGAGCGGTACGGCAAAAATATTGACTTCATTGTCATGGAGGTTGAGTCTCAGCCAGAGTTTAATTTGGCAAATCAACATAGTTTGACTAGATACCGGGTGGGCGGGGCAACGTTTCCAGCTATTACAGCGGAAACTGCAGTTGAGCTCGCTCTGCGCCGCGCCTATATGGTTCGTAGTGGATTTGTTGAGTTCTTACTGTTCTGCGCAAAGTAAGAATCCCGGGAGTGCAGCACTGTTAATGGAGAATCGGGCAATTTCTGTTTCTTTTCGCAGTAGGAATTTACAACTCCGAAGAGCCCTGCTGTGAACTATGTAGCGGCTCAACCATCTGCGACAAACCACCTAAGGTACCGGCACATTTCTTTCTCCACAAGCTCTAGGGTCCCCTCCGGCACTGTGCTCTGGCGGTGGAACCCTGGCCTGGGAACTCCTGAATGGCTCGGGGGTAAGAAGGATTCAGCAGTGTGGATAGAAGCATCGATTGAGTGTGCCTTTCCATCAAGGAAAAAACTAAGAGAGCGATGATTAGTGGGTGTGATGGGGCTAAGCAAGAGTCATCCTTTTCACCCAGTATCATGTGAACACCCCACCCCCCACAAAAGCATCTGAACGGCTGTACCGAGTCCAGTAACAGTGCCAAAAACAACGCGCGGGCAGCGAGGAACTTCCCACCCATTGCCCCTTTTATGCTGCCAATGATAGTAGCCACGCAACTACTGACCATCACACTCCTAGAAGTTTGACAATTGTGGGGCAGAATTATTTGTGTGTCCTAGAGTTTTCATGCACCAATAAAAACGTCAAGATCACTCTTGTGAATAATGGAGTGCTGGAGCAAGATTAGCGTTTTGTTTAGTAACAGTTTTCACGAAAGAGCATGAGCCCTGCATATTCTCAAAACTGTATTTAATGAGAATTAGCTGTGAGTTACTGCTTTTAACTAGGTTAGTGCCCATCAATTTCTGGTGATTTAAAACAGTTTTAAGATCTTGTAAGAGTTTCTTGTTGCTCAAAAGGGTGTGATTTACGATATTTATATGTTGCCCTTGTCTTCATTTCTTGATTTTGCTCGTGAAAAAACGTCACTCATAGTGGTCGAATGTCACTCGTAATTAGAATAAAATTATGAAAATGTCACACATAAGCAATTTGAAACCTTGGCAGTGACGGATTTTATATTACCGCAAATCTCAGTGTAACACTGAACAACACTGACAGCTGGGCAGAGGGAACGTGACCCCGCCGAGTTTAAAATGTCTGACATATTTGCAGCTCTTGCTCGGCCTCTCAGAGCGTGAGTCCGCTCCAGTGATGGAAATACATTCAGAGAAGTAATAATTCTTAGATGGCAATCTGGCGATTCACTAGGCACCTCCCAGAGGCATTTTAATTTTGGGGTCTGATATTTGAGACATTTTGCATGTCCCCATTGTCAGTAAAAGCACTCTATCTCCCCTCGCGTTACTACCAAACCATATACAGTAAATATAAAAACAGTGTGTATTTCTAGGCTAATCTGCCTTGTTTGCAGACTTGCTGTATTGTTTTGTAGTAACGCGAGGCTGCGGGGGAGATGGAGTGCTTTTATTTAAGAATCCATGTTAATTGCAGCCCCTTCACGAGCGGCGATTAATATGGACATTTAAATACAAGCACTCCATCTCCCCCCAGCCTCGCGCTACTATCAGAACAATACAGCAAGGCGGCAAACAAGGCAGATTAGCCTAAAAATGCACGCAGTGTTTTTAAACTTGCTGTATTGTTCTGATAGTAGCGCGAGGCTGGGGGGAGATGGAGTGCTTTTATTTAAATGTCCATGCTAATCGCCGCTCGTGAAGGGGCTGCAATTAACATGGATTCTTAAATAAAAACACTCAACTCCCCCGCAGCCTCGCGTTACTACAAAACAATACAGCAAAGAAAGGTGTTTCAGGGAAATACATAACGCAAGTGGCCACATGGAAACACCTCTGCTCCTTTCGCCGCCGTCTCCTGCCGTCTGGAAATGCCCGCTTTTCGTGCGCCTTAAAAGCGGCGGTGGCACAGAATACTCTCACGGGATGTGCCTGCCCTCTGTGTGCGCTCCACACATGGGACTGCGCGCTCGGGGGTAGAGAAGTGCGCGCTGCCGCGCGGCTTCTTGGGAACAGTGCTTACCAGTATGCATCTGTTCTTGGCATGTAGGGCTGCTGACATTCATATCTGTGCATAGATCGCCGTCTAGTGTTGGGTCCGGATGATCGCACATTGTTGTCCTGGAAGAGTCTTCGAAGTATCACGAGATAGGTGGCTCCTCCCCTGGACTACAGTGCGCATGGGCATCGACTCCATCCTCAGATTGTTTTTAGCCATTGTGGCCAAGATGGAGTGAAACTACGTGAATGATGACCATGCCAGAAGTATGTGTGAATGCTGCAGCCGCTACAGGCGCCGGGGAGGAGGGTGGGCGATATGAATGTCAGCAGCCCTACATGCCAAGAACAGATGCTTACTGGTAAGTAGCATATTCGGTTCGAGGCATGAGGGCTGCTGAATTCATATCTGTGCATAGAATACATAGCAGTCCCTTCATTAACGGCGGCCGCCCGTGCCAGCTGCAGCAGTTTGGAAAAGTGTTTTTAGAACAGCCTGCCCTACAGCTGCCTGCTGTTTGGAGTGCACATCAACACAGTAATGTTTTGTAAATGTGTGTGTGGTAGACCATGTGGCTGCTCTACATATGTCTTCCAAAGGAATATTTCCAAGGAAAGCCATGGAGGCCCCCAACTTTCGGGTGGAGTGAGCCCACGGTGGAATGGTGAGAGTGCGCTTGGCTTTCTGATAGCAGATCTGAATACATTTAACGATCCACCTGGCTATACCAGCCTTGGAAATGAGGTTACCTTTGTGTTGTGGCGCAAAGGCAACAAATAGTTGTTTAGTCTTCCGAAAATCTTTGGTCCTATCAATGTAGTACATTAGGGCCCTTTTGACGTCAAGTGTGTGGAGCATTCTCTCCGCAAGTGACTCTGGATTTTGGAAGAACACGGGTAGTTCTATAGTCTGGTTGATATGGAACTGAGAAACTACCTTAGGAAGGAATTTAGGGTTAGTGCGAAGCACCACCCTGTTGGAATGAATCTGAATAAATGGCTCTTGGATAGTTAGTGCCTGGAGTTCACTAACTCGTCGTAGCGACGTAATCGCTATAAGGAAAGCCACTTTCCATGTCAAGAACTGAATCTCGCAGGAATGCAGTGGTTCAAAAGGGGGACCCATCAGCCTGGTGAGGACCACATTGAGGTTCCACTCGGGAGCTGGTGGCGTCCGCGGAGGAATGACTCGTTTGAGTCCTTCCAGAAAGGCTTTAATGGCAGGCACCCTAAAAAGTGAGAGGTGCTGTCTGTTTTGGAGACAAGCAGCCATTGCGGATAAATGTATAAGAATGGAAGCATAGGCCAGATTACATTTGTACAGATGTAAGAGATAACAAATGATGTTTTGAATAGATGCATCCAACGGGTTAATGTTGTGGTCTGCACAATAAATGACAAACCGCTTCCACTTCGCCGCATAGCATGCTCTGGTGGTGGGCTTCCTTGCATCCCGGATGATGTCCATACAGTCTGGAGGTAAGTTGAGGTAGTTAAACTCTAAGACCTCAGGAGCCAGATCGCCAGGTTGAGCTGCTGCGGATCTGGATGCTGAATGTCGCCATGGCTCTGCGTCAAAAGCCTGGGTGTGAGGCGCAGCCTTTGATGCGGTACCACGGACAGTTCCAGAAATGTGGTGTACCATGGTTGGCGAGCCCACGTCGGAGCAACCAGTATGAGAATCATCGAGTGCTGCTTCAGCTTGCGTGCCACCAGCGGTATTAGAGGTGCTGGGGGGAAAAGCGTACGCAAATTTGCCTGACCAGTTCATCCATATCACATTGCCTTCCGACGGTGGAAACCTGGCGGCAAAGCTTTGGCATTTTGCGTTCTCCTTTGTGGCGAACAGGTCTATCTCTGGATGACCCCACCTTTGGAAGTACGGGTGGAGTACTGATGGATGCATCTCCCACTCGTGCATTGGGTGGCTGTACCTGCTGAGCAGGTCCGCCATCTGATTGCCCTTGCCTGGGAGGTGTTCTGCCATGAGGAAGATGTTTCTCTGAATAGCCCACTTCCACATGCTATGAGCCAGATGAGACAGCTGCGGAGAGTGTGTTCCTCCCTGCTTCTGAATGTAGTACATGGCCGTCATGTTGTAGGTCCGGATCAACAGGACCTTGTTGCACAGATGTACTTTGAAGGCTTTCATTGCAATGCAGATCGCCATCAGTTCTAGAACATTGATGTGCATCTTCCTTTGCTGTGGTGTCCATAGTCCCTGCACAGCGTAGTGGAGTACATGAGCTCCCCATCCCTGGAGAGAAGCGTCCGTTGTCAGAATGATCTGTGGCACAGGCTCTTGGAACGGTCGTCCCTTGCAAAGGTTTTGTGGATTACACCAATGCAGAGAGTTGTATGCCCGACCGCTCACCAACACTAGGTCTTTCAACTGTCCGTGAGCCTGAGTCCACTGACGTGCTAAGCACTCCTGAAGCGGACGCATATGTAGTCTCGCGTGCGGGACTATGGAGATGCAGGAGGCCATCATGCCTATCAACTGCATGAACACTCGCGCTGGAAGCGAGTGTTGAGGTCTGAATTTTTGTATCAGCGATTGAATGCTGCTGACCCTCACTGAATTTGGCTGTGCTGTGGCTGCCAGAGTGTTTATCGTCGCACCCAGATACTGCCGTATGTGAACGGGTTGCAGGTGGGACTTTGGGCAATTCAGTGAGAATCCCAGATCGTGAAGAAGGTGAATGGTGTGGGGCATGTGGGCGGCACACTGCTGTGCCGACTTGGCCTGGATGAGCCAGTCGTCCAGATAAGGGTAGACGTGAATGTTTTGTCTCCTCAGGTGTGCCGCCACCGTCGCCAGGCACTTTGTAAACACCCTGGGTGCTGTGGTGACCCCGAAAGACAGAACCTTGAACTGGTAATGTTGGTTGTGGATGGTGAACCGGAGGTATTTTTTGTGTGACGGGTGTAGCGGAATATGAAAATACGCATCCTTCAGATTTAAAGTAGCGAGAAAATCCCCCTGACTGAGCAACGGTAGGACTTGCTGCAGGGTCAGCATGTGAAAGTGCTCCGATAGGATGTACTGATTGAGGGGTCTGAGGTCCAGTATGGGTCTGAGGGACCCGTCCTTTTTTGGTATTAAGAAGTACAGTGACTTTCTTTCACAGGCACAAGCTTGATTGCCCCTTTTTGCAGCATGACTAGGACCTCCTGCTGCAATAAGTGCAAATGCTCGGCGGACATAGGACGGTGGCTTGGGGGTATGTTGGGTGGAGTGGATGTTAACTCCAGACAATAACCGTACTGTATAAGCTGCGTGACCCACCTGTCTGTGGTGATGGACTTCCAGACTGGCAGGAACTGTTGAAGTCTCCCCCCGACAGGTGTTGCGTGGTCGGGGGGCAGTGACAAGGCGTCCCTGTTTGTTAGTGGCGGAGGATCTGGAGTTGTTGTTTCCACGACCTCTACCTTTGGCGCGGTTTCCACAATATCCACCTCAACTCTGTTTGGTGTATGTGGTCTGCGTGCCTCCTTTATAGTACTGTGTGGTTTGGGAGAGCTGGCCTCTGGAAACACCTCTAGTGCTTGAGCGACGAAAAGAACCACCCCATAACTGCTGGGACTGCAGAGCCCCCATGGACTTAGCAGTTTCAGTGTCCTTTTTGATTTTCTCCAAGGTGGTGTCCACCAAATAGATGATCAGGGTTTACTGTCTGATTGAGAATGGGGGTCTGTATCTCCGGCTTGAATCCTGAGATTCTGAGCCAGGCATGTCGTCTCAGCATGACACTAGTGTTAATAGCTCTGGCCGCGGTGTCTGCCGCGTCCAGTGCACATTTAATAGAAGCATTGGATATGAGCTTCCCCTCTTGGATGAGCATCTCAGCTGCCTCTTTGTATTAGTCTGGCAGGTGCTGTAACAGGGTCTCCAGTGTGTCGTAATGTGCCCTGTCATACCTGGCTAGAAGTGCTTGTGTATTTGAAATGCGCCAGATATTGGCCGCTTGAGCTGCCACCCTTTTCCCTGATGCCTCAAACACCTTAGATTCTTTGTATGGGGGAGGAGCATCACCCGTTGTTTGTGAATTAGCCCTCTTACGGGCATTAGAAAGAACAAGAGAGTCCAACAGCAACTGTCCCTTGATGTAAGTAGGGTCACCAGGCGCCGGTTTATACTTCTTCTCAATTCTAGGGTTTATCACCCTGGCTCTCGTAGGCTCCTCAAAGATCTCCCCAGCATGCTTCAAGACACCCTTCAACATAGGCAGAGTCGACAGTCCTCTCTGAGACAGAAAAGGTGTCAAAAAGAAAGTCCACTTCAATGGGGTCAGCATGGAGCTGGACGTCATGATTCTTCGCTGCCCTTTCAATGAGGGCATTAAACGCAGCTGAATCCTCTGTAGGCGACGTTTTCACAGCATACATCTGAGTGTCTGGGGTAGAGTGAGGATCACCTGGGTCAGTAGCAGCTGCCCAGGGTTCATTGGTATCATCTGGCTCAGTGTAGACGGGATAGCTGTATTCATCCTCATCACCTTCCCCAGTGTCCACATCTGAATAAGTGGGTGACACATCATGGCCATGTGGAGAAACCGGTTCCACAAGAACAGGGGTCGACTTGGAATCCTTTTTCTTCTTTAGTGGGATTTTATAGGACTCCATTGGCTGTTCCGGGGCAATTTTCCCCTTATAAAGGGAAAGTCTGCCCGTTTCGGCATCGATAAATTGTTCTTGTTCTTCTTCCAACAAAGATTGTCGATGCTTTAAGGATGGGACCGCTGTCGTCGACTTTGGCACCGAGGACACCTTCCCGGGCACGTTGGTGGCCATTCTAGGGGCGAAAGCCTTCGGCGCCACTTTCGGCGGCAACGTGAAATGAATGGGCGTCGACGCCTTCTGAGGTTTATCGACAGGCTTCAAAGGTGGAGGATCTTTTGGCCCGACACTCGAGGCCTTGTCCTTGATGCGCTTTAGGGAGTCCGCCACTTGCTTGGAGAAAGCGGCGGACGGCTGCGTCGACTCAACGGAATCCTTCGAGGCACCACCAGACGTGGACTCGTGGGTCGGTCCGCTCTTGGCCTTGTCTTGTCGACGCGGAGTCTCGAGAACCTTCGGATCACTGAGCCCTTTGTCGGTGTCGACCGTCTTCGGCGCCGATTTGTTCGGCTCGACTGCCTTGACCTTTGTCTTCGGCGTGCCAGACTTCGTCTCGACGCCCTTGAGCTGTTTCTTCAGGTCGATAACGCCCTTTTGCTTCGTCGGCGCCGACAGGTCCGAGGGCTTTGAGCAGACCAAAGCAATATGCACCTTTGGTTTCGATGGGGGCAACAGTGCTTTCACTTGCGTCGAGACCGGTGTCTTCACTTTTGGTTTCGATTTCGCAGGGTGCGGCTCCTTAGCAATGTCCGTAGCCGAGCCCGAAGGCGGGGCCATAGAACTCACTGGAAGATCTTGGGTAAGGCCTAGTGGCGATCCCTCGACCCGAGCCTTTTGAAGCGTTTCGGCCCCAATGTCAGTTTGAGTTAGCTCCTCGCTCGAGCTATCTTCCATGGCCCCAAAGGCCCCGTCGTCGTCTCCTACCTCGTCGACGACTTCTTCCGCATCGAGCATTTCAACATCCGCGTCGTAGTTCTAGTCGACCTCCGACGCGGGATTCGACAGGTTCTCACGAACTTCCCGGTCAGCTTCTACATCATCCCTGGCATCGAATATGTCCACAGGCGCCGGTGCAGTCTGCTGGGCCTCCTGGCGCGCAGCGCGACGATGCAGAAGAGTCTTCTTGGATCGAAAACGGGAACAAGCCATGCAGCTGCCTTCATCATGATCCGGCGAGAGACACTTGTTGCACACCGGGTGGACGTTGATGTGGGGATACTTTGAGTTGCACACGGGACATCTCTTGAACGGACTCCGTTCCATGATGGTCCGTCGATAATGTCTCTGGCGTCGACTGGGCCTTCAGCGTCGAAAGCACGCGGCTCTCTGGAATCCGGCTCGGAACTGAGCTGGAAGAATCAGGCACCGAACGCAAGACTATACCGACGAAAAGCTAAAGGTTTTGGCCTTAAGAAAGTTTTATATCGATTCCGACTAGAGTGAACCAATATACATCCGAACCCAATGGCGGAAAAAAACAATCTGAGGATGGAGTTGATGCCCATGCGCACTGTAGTCCAGGGGAGGAGCCACCTATCTCGTGATACTTCAAAGACTCTTCCAGGACAACAATGTGCGATCATCCGGACCCAAGACTAGGCGGCGATCTATGCACAGATATGAATTCAGCAGCCCACATGCCTCGAACTAAGACAGTTTAATGAGAACTGATCGGAAGGAATCAAAGGTAAGGCGCAGAGAAATCTGACGAACCATTCAATCCAAAGGGCATTTCCCTGCGTCTCTGTTTAGGCAATTTTTTGTTTTCCACGATTGCGAATAATTCTATGTGAGTACTTGTCGTGACGATCCCACTCGTGGTTTTTCTGAAGAACCCTGCTTAGGAAGTCTGCTTTAACATTTTGAGCTCCTGGAAGATGAGTTGCAGTGATTCTCAGGTGCCCATCTATCAGCCAATTCCAAATTGTCTAGGCTTCGTAAGCAATGGACTGGACATTGCTCCTCCTTTCTTGATCAAATAGTACATTGTTGTTGTTTGAACAAACAGGGATTTCAGCTTCAAAGACAGGAGAAAAGCCTTCATCGCCAGGTGAACTGCTTGAGGAGACTGATGCGATAAGTCATTTACCTCGGAGACCATGTTCACTGGGTTTGGAAGTGATCCACATGCGCTCCCCAAAATAACGGATGAATATGTTACAACTGACTCATTGGGAACATCCTGATGAAATGGCATCACTTGAAGATTTTTCAGTGAGCACTACCATTTCAGGAACTGTTTTGCTTTGTGAGAGAGTGTGATCTTCTCCCCCGATTGCTTGAATATTGATCCCACCTATACTCCAGACACTCCTAAAGAAGTCCGGCAGAGAAGGGCTTGTGTGTCAGAAAAATGCACAACGCCATCACGCCCAGGAAAGATTTTACTTTTCTCACTGGGGCTCTGATTTGCATACTGTGACACGATACGTTTTCCAGATGTGTATCAGTTTGTATTCCTCATCAGGAGGAGGGTGTCGCCAGTACTTTGTGAGTTTGTCCTCTTGCATGCATTTGACACAACATGAAAATCCAAAGGGACCTGACCTTTAATGTAAACTGGGTAATTGGAAGCGGCTTTTTATTTCTTGTCCACCCTGGTGTTGAGAATCCTGGCTCCGGTAGGGTCCTTAAAAACTTCTGGCACAAGTTTTAGCATGCCTTTTAACATTGGCAGGGAGTGCGTGGACTTTTGTGAGGGTGCAAAGGTTTTGAGTAAATTTTTTCCTCTAAGGGATCAGAATGTAATTGTACCCCGTGATATTGAGCAGCCCTATTAATTATTTGCGCAAAACCAATATTCTCATCTTTTGGTGATGGCCTAGATGGATAGAGATCCGAGTCATTATGTGGGTCCGGATCTGTGATGTAGTCATCCTAAGGGTCTACGTTGTGTGGGATGGTATGTGCATCATCATCCCTATCTGGATCTCCAAACCCATCCCCATCTGTTTCATCATCTTCATCATCTTGTGGTTGAGGTGAAAAAGTTTATTGTGGGGAGTGATCTGGAGAAATTAAGAGATTTGGATCAGCTGGAGGAGAAGGAGGTGGAGAAGTGTTAGTGCCCATTTCCTTTCGTTTCTTGGGTATTTCATATTTCTCTGAAGTGTCCAGTTTTCTCTTTTTAGGAGGTTTGTTGACAACTTTACCAGTTTCCGGGTCACTATAAACAGTTTTTTGTTATGGATCCGAAAAATCTGGTACAGACTGTGTGGGTGGTATGTCCTTTTTCGGTGCCAAAGATTTAGGGTCAGAATGTTATTTAGACCGAGGCTCTGAGGCTTTCTGCGGGGTCTTGGACTCCTTAGGTTTTGGTATAGGAGTTTGTGGCTCCGAGACTTTTTTGGGCACAGACGTTTTTTTCGGCTCGAAGGCATTTTCGGCTCCGAAGATTTTTCTGGTTCCGAATGTTTGTCCTTGGTGTGTTTCGCCGCAAAGGACTTAAGCGT
This sequence comes from Lissotriton vulgaris, assembly GCF_964263255.1. Taxonomy (NCBI): domain Eukaryota; kingdom Metazoa; phylum Chordata; class Amphibia; order Caudata; family Salamandridae; genus Lissotriton; species Lissotriton vulgaris. Next base: position 1,096,159,153 of record NC_141685.1, read on the forward strand.
CGAGGCTGTCTTATGTGCCGATGAAGGGCATGGCACATCTTTGGTCGTGTGCTTCGGTACCGAAGGTGACTTTTTGGAACTAGAATGGGGTTGGCTCGAGCCAGAAGGCTTGTCTTCCGGTTTCATAGCCGGACCAGAGGGCGGGGCGTCTGAATCAGGTTGCCGGTGTCGACCTGAGCCTTAGGTTTGGTTTTTGGGAGAGGGGTTTCAGTACTCACTGACCGCTAAGCCGGGGTGACTGTCTCCTCTTCGATGTTGGAGTAGTCGGGACGGAGATGTCTTCTTCATCACCTTGTTGTTCCGGCTGGACATTGGGATCTGCTCCTAAGATGTCAGGAATTTAGCTGCTTCCATGTGACATTTCGTGACGTCAAGCCCGACAGTCATGGATGGTTTTCTTCGACCTGAACGACGCACAGGCCTCGTAGTTCTGGTCTTCGGGCTCCAGGAAGAGGCAGAGATTACAAACCTTGTGCACGTCCATGTGTGGGAATTTAGAACCACACCCGGGCATTTATTGAAAGGAGTCCTTTCCATTAACTGCTGGCGTGGTCGACGCGGATAGGCCCAACGGCCCGCGTCGAAGATCGAGGAGTTTGTTTAAAAGATACAGTCAAGAGGAGAGGGATTGCGCGTCAAAGGAGATTCGAAACAGATATCGACCCGGAGGGCAGCAAATCACAACCGAACCCGATGGCGGAATAAAACAATCTGAAGATGGAGGCGATGCCCATGTGCGTTATCGTCCTAAAGAAGAGTCACCTAACTCGTGACTACAAAGACTTCTTCCAAGACAGAAACAAAGTTCAAACATCCGAGCCCAACACCAAATGACTATCTATGCACAAGTATACGATCTACAGTTCATATGCCTCGAACAAAGCATATTTTATGACTATAGCTGGGAGAGCGTATTTGGTTGAGGTTGATTAGGTCTATTTCAGCGATGTTTAGAAGCACTAGGGTATCAAGGAAACTTCAGACGTAAATTCCAGCAACTTTACAAGGATTTATCAACTATCCTACTGTGCTCAATGACAGCATTTTGGGACATATTCATAGAAGTACTGCAAATGTTTAGGGCCATTAAGTACTTGACTAAACTGGCTTTTAAGGTTTCTTTGAATCAAAATGTTCATTCTCTTATCGAAAGACCCAAGACTGATCATCATTGATGAAAAGCTATTGGAAATCAAAAGACAGTGTAAAACACAAGAAACATACATCATAAGTCTTGGTTCAATTTTGGAAACGTAGGGTTAGTGTGATCAAAATGCAATTAACTAATAATGAAAGTGCATGAAAAATGCCAACAGTAAACAAATGTTATGCGCTATAATAAAAACAAAGATTTTTTTCCAAATGCTAATTTAGGCAGAAGAAACGCAGTACATAGTGTGGTGTCTGTTGATGGCAACTATAGAATTCCTAAAAAGGAAGTATGAGTGAGACCGGTCAAAAGCAAATAAATACCATACCTTGCTACAAATTACAGGAACTAGAGCAAAGTACAGTGTTTAAGTTTGACGGCGACTACACCATCAATTATTGCTTCATACCACCTCTTACCATGTAATTTGCTTCTGGCAGAAGACCTCCTAACTTCCTCATAAAATAGAGCCAGGTACTGGACACAAAGTGTTTTTCTACAATTTTAAGCTGGAGAACAAGGACATAAGAAAGGTTTCAGGTTTGAGATGACCAGCTTAATATAATGGGGTAGGATTAGAGAGTAGAAGCCTGAGTCAGCTGATTGGAAGAAGTAAGAGAAGATAAACACTGGATCTAAAAGACCTTAAATGAGTGAATCTACCCAAGCATTTGTACCCTTTCTCAACTAGTTTTTGCCTGATTTGGTCTAATGCTACAATTTAACTTGGATGAATAATTTAAGAGCCCCTCTTACACACAGCCTGATTAGTGCATGGCTGCAAATCCACCACCATCAGCCTCCTTACAAGCACTAGCCCTCACTTCAAGGGCATAAGTCGAATTTAGAAACCTGTGGTTTTGGAAGGAACAGTAAATTCAGGGGAGCAAAACTATTGCAGTGCTTGATTACATATTATACTCATTACACAGATCGTTATTTACCCTCCACTCTCTTTTGCCATGCAAGTCTTGTCAAATATATTTTAAAAGAGTTGAAAAAGGCATACCAACTCTGATGTCCAGAGGCCAGCCTTTCTCCTCTGCCATGGCCCCCACCTCAGACACAGGGTTGGCCAGGTCTGGAGTGAACGGCCCGTTGATATGAGGTTTGAGCTGAAAAAGAAAATACAATGATTCATACCAGAAATATCAGTAGTGGGACATACAAGACTTACTAAGCTGAAAGGCTTTCCTGCAATAATATTGTCCCTAGATGCTTACACTTGAGAGCTACACTCAGTGACAGTCGCAGGTATGGATGACCCAAGGATGAGAACCAGCACCAGAGAACTAACCTCTCTAACAGCTTGCATAGCATGCAGAGGACTGTGAAAACAGTCCAAGCAAATAAACAAACAAGCATTGGCATAGCCAATAGGTCTCACCTTTGGGACCTTATAAGTGTTTAGCCATGCAACACCTGATGTTGCTGCACCAAGGATATTGTGCTGGATAACTAAACAGGTATAAGGTCCCTAAGGAGAGACCTATTGGCTATGCCACTGCTAGTTTGTCTGGGCACAGGCGATACAATTTCAGAATTTTCAGCATAGGCACACAAGTTGTGCGAGCAGATAGTAATCAATCAATTGAAAAACGAGATCTAGTTTCACATTGGAATCTAAAGCCAATTCAGGTACATCACAAATGTGTAAATTGTATTGCTTGTGCACAGAGTATAGAAGGCTTAACGTTTGTAAAAGGCCATATCCAATGGAAACACAGCCAGTTTTCCAACTGCAGTACGAACATTTTTGTAAACGCATTTATTTGTCCACTTGAAAACATGTATATTAGAAAAACGAAATTTGAATGAGTGGAGGGGCATATCATTGTTCAAAATACAAAATAAGACAAGTACTCGTAAAGAAAAGAATGAGTTGTGTTATGTCGTGTCACTTAATTTTGTAATGTCCTAAATACAATATTGCTGGATAAGTAATTGCAGTTGTTGCACGCTTGAAAATTCAATAAAAACACAGAATAGTACTGCACAAATCCTGCATTAAAACCAAAACAGCCTCAGCCCCCCCCCTAGTGAGCCATTTCATCAATAAAGGGCATAGAGAAAAATACTTCAAGTGGACTGTTCTAAATGCCCTTCAGCCCAACCCTAGAGGAGGCGACGTTGAGGCAAGACTGATGCAAAATGAAGCATACTTAATTTTAAAATTCAACACCGTCAACTAAAGACTCAACGAAATGTCAGAGGCAAACAGACTTTAATGGCAGATAATGACAAATATCTCATGCCCTGCATCCATAATTTACATACTCCACGGAATCAGTATCACTATACAATATAGGCTTCCACACTACAAGTACCATGGTGCACAGAGAAGCTGCACTCAAGATCGACTAATTATGTCTCACTATATACCGGAAAGAATCAAGCAGCATTCACCAGCAAATTTACAATGGAATGGTGGCGGAGTGAATAGTGGTAAAACTCAAGAGAAATCAGAAGTAAGTGCGAGCCCGCTAGACATCAAACTTTATTGTATCTATGTCCTCGTAGAATTAGCTGGTTTGGCCTGTTAACCACGAACTGCATGGTTACCAAGCAGCCGCACACGAGAGAAGGAAAATGCTACTTACCAGTATGCATCTGTTCTTGGCATGTAGAGCTTCAGATTCTCACACTTAGCATTAGATAGCCATCTGGTGTTGGGCTCGGATGTTTGCACCTTGTTGTTGTCTTGGAAGAAGTCTTTGTAGTCACGAGATAGTTGACTCCTCCCTAGGACGATAGTGCGCATGGCCATCGACTCAGTCCTTAGATTGTTTTTCGCCATGATGGGAAATGATGGAGTTGGTAGAAAGAAAATGATGTCCATGTGTGTATATCTAAGTAAGATTGAACTGGAACAGATACAGGTCTCGGGGAGGCGGGTGGGCGTGTGAGAATCTGCCGCTCTACATGCCAAGAACAGATGAATACTGGTAAGGAATATGCTAACTTACCAGTATGCATCTGTTCTTGGCATGTAGGGCTGCTGACATTCATATCTGTGCATAGATCGCCGCCTAGTGTTGGGTCCGGATGGTTGCATATTGTTGTCCTGGAAGAGTCTTCGAAGTATCACGAGATAGGTGGCTCCTCCCCTGGACTACAGTGCGCATGGGCATCCTCTCCATCCTCAGATTGTTTTTCGCCATTGTGGCAGAGATGGAGTGTGGTACAGTAAGAGATGTCCATGCAAGAAAGTAAGAGTAAGAATGAATGAATGCTACAGCTGCGACAGGCACCGGGGAGGAGGGTGGGAGATATGAATGTCAGCAGCCCTACATGCCAAGAACAGATACATACTGGTAGGTAGCATATTCCGTTCGAGGCATGTGGGCTGCTGAATTAATATCTGTGCATAGAATGTATAGCAGTGTCTCCCTTAGCGGTGGCAACCTGTGCCAGCTGCAGCAGTCTGAAAAAGTGTTTTTAGAACAGCCTGTCCTACAGCAGCTTGCTGTTTGGAATGTACATCTACACAAAAGTGTTTTGCGAATGTATGTAAGGTAGACCATGTGGATGCTCTACATATTTCCTCTAGAGGAATATTTCCTAGGAAAGCCATGGATGCCCCTAGTTTGCGTGTAGAATGCGCTCCTGGGGGAACTGTTAAAGTGCGTTTCGCTTTTAGATAACAGATTTGAATGCACTTGACTATCCATCTGGCTAACCCAGATTTTGAGATGGGGTTGCTATTGTGTTGTGGTGAAAAGGCAACAAACAACTGTTTAGTTTTCCTAAAATCCTTAGTTCTATCAATGTAGTATAGAAGAGCTCTTTTGACATCTAGTGTATGTAGAGCCTGTGAGAAGGTGGCCTGATATGCAGTGCTCACTATTCTAGTGAACACTATGTATCAGTCCAGCAACCCTTATTGATGATTGGTTGTAAGTCAACCTTATAGACCAGCTATCCTAGTAGCGTGGATACGAGCAGTCTAAGGCTAAAGACTCGAGAGGGCGTGTTAAGCCAGCTGTTTACCACACATATACCCCTTGAATACCAAGTGAAAGGACACCACACAAGTGTTATGAAAATAAACAGTTATTTATTTAAAGATCACAACAGCCCTGTACTCTTTATGAGGACAGGGTACTAAGCACAAACCAAAACTCTTACAAAAATACTTAAGTTAGCACAGTATATACAAATGCCCGAGGGGCACGGAAAACCATATACTCTGAAAGTGGAATGCGAAATTCCTAGCAGGTAAGTACAGTACTAATAGCTTTTGGAATCGCTAGGACTTGACTAGGGAATCGTTAGATTACTTCTAGGAGGCCTAGGGGACTCGGGTGCAGTGTGTGCACTCTCACGCGAGATGCGGGACAAAAGTCTATGGTAGCTAGGAATTAGAAAGTTAGTGTTCTCGGGCGAACCCGACCTGGTAGGGAGAAAACGAAAGTAGATTCTGACCCTTGGATAGTGAGGCTATGCTGGGGCACCGAAATGCCGAAGTTACCTAGCCCAGGGGCTGCAGCTGCATAGGTCTGAAAAGACGTCGGGAATCCTCGTAGACGGACCAGGAGCCGGAAGAAAAGATGCTGGCCGGTGACCAGTGAAGAAAGTTCAGTCGGATCCAAGCCTGGATCTTGAAGATAGATGACACCTGAAAGCAGAGGGGACCAAGTTCGAGACTACTAGCCAGTAGTCAGTGGGCACCAGGAGGGCACCGGATGGTAGCCACCTCGACTAGGTGAGTGGGTGACGCTTGACTCGAAGATCTCACGGACCAGGAGGCGTTGTCGGCGACCAGGATGGAGGATCGAGCTGTCCCACGAAGATAGAAGCTGTCGGCGTCGCTGGACCCAGGATTGGGCAACAAAGCCTTGGCAAATTCAAGCCCACGCGGTGGACCTAAAATGGCGTCTGGAGTGGACCAGGAGGGTCCGGGGTGCCTCTCTTGAACAAGGAAGCAAGGGCCAGCCTGGAGCAACCAGACCAGCAGAAGAGTTGTCGTCGGGCGTCGTTCAGAAGGCCACAAGCCAGCCGGCTAGTAGCCAAACAACGCGGTGCACAGCAAACAGCAGAAGGGCCCCACGCCGATCGTGGAGATGCAGGGAGGCTGATCTTGGGTGCTGGAGCTGCGCAGGGTTGGGGCTTCTCGGACCCCAAAGCACTCACCAGTGGAAGACTCGGTGGGCTTGCAATAAAGATGTCGTGCAGTCTTGGCGATCGTCGGTCCCTTGAGGTCTCGTCGCACTCACGGTTCTCAGCTTTGCTGTAGAGGTGAGTAGAGGTCAGAGGTGCCAGGGAAGCCGGGTCTCGTCGAGCTGGGTCGTCGGATTCGTGATGAAGGACTTGCAGCAGACCGCAGTGTTCTTTAGGATGGTGCCTGCGGATGCAGGGTGACTACTCCTTAGCCACAAGGGAGAATCTTGAAGAAGAAATCGTGAAGTCCTTTCGAAGAAAGTGGTATCTTGATTCCAAAGATGATCTAATTTGAACAGGGGGTCCGCTCCTATCTTTATACTAAAAAAGGGGGCTGACCCGGTGACTAGGTCCTGCCTATGGGTGGGACCAGGAGGGGGGTGGTTACACCCCTCTCCCCTGCCGGACTTCCCCAGGCCAGGGGCTGGTGTGCCCCTGGAACTGGTTCTGACTGGCCTATGCGTAGTGAGCACCGGGGTGCCACTCAGCAGTCACCTTCCTGAAAAGCCCTGCCTACCCAGGATACACAAAACCATGTCTGGGACGGTGCTAGCACCGCCCCTGACAGGAAACCCTTTGTCCAGGCTCCCCTCACTGGGAGGACTCCCAGCTGCAGGGGGTCAGACTCGTGTCTGTGGTGGCAGCATCCATTTTGTGGAGCTGAGGCTTTGCTTAACTTTAACCGGGGTTCACAGTTACATACATGTCGTGTCCCTCTAGAAGGGTGGAATGCTAACCCCGTCGCCAGAATTGGCGAGGGGTTAGTATTCCAATTCGTATGACACCTTACTCGACATGTTTTGATAAAGCAATACCAAAGTTAGCATTTAACCGCGAGGATTATAATGCACTTAAGAGTATATGGTATGCGATATCATGGAACAGCTATTAGGACTTGATTCCGCAAGCTGCAGACAGGCTCAGCTCATGCCAGAGCACCATCTCACACGATTCCAAGCACTCTGCCTTCAGGATTGTCAAGGCCTGCCATAGGAGTGACTGATAGGAATCTGTGTGTCCATTTTAGGGTTAGATATAGGTATACTATATCTACAGCAAAGGGTGATTACACGACTTTGCCCCAGCTGTCATGCAGCCAGTTGTGTCAAATTTAGGAGGCCAGCCAGGGGTGGCATAATACATGCTGCAGCCCCTGGCAGCCCTGGGTACACCTATGCCCTGAGTTACAGGGTCTGATAAGGTGGCCCAGTACCAATTGGAAATGTACCTAGGGTACATGGAATCCATTTTAAAGAGAGAGCAGTAGGCCTGGGGTCCTGATTGGCAGGGTCCCAGGTCGACTATGTCCAAAACCAGCTAAAACACAGGGCAAAAAGTTGGGGGCAACCATAGTCAGGATGTACCTTCCTACACAACCCCCCCCAAACGAAAGGAGATAAGGCTATCCTTGTCCAGGTAAGCCTCTATTACCTAAGTGGCCATATAAGGAAGGACCAGCTCTGGCTTGGTTTCCCCCTGTGTCATGGTCCACTAGGCAACCCCTCACCCTAAGGGTATCTGAGGGTCTCCACCATAGGGAATCTCTGTCTCTGGTGTGTCTTGGGAAAGAAGAAGGCTGATGCTGGGATGGAGTACTGAAGTGAGGCTCCTCTACCTTTGGGCTCAACTTCCTCCAATCACCATTCATCATGTGTGCCTTTCTTTCTGTAGCTGAGATGCACTGAGCTCTCAGGGTCAGCCTCTGGCTACCTAAAGCTGGAGGCTGAGTCCCTCTGTTTGGCTTACTGGAGGGACAGGTCAGGTCTGGGGTTTTTAGGCCCCATGTTTGGCTGTGCCCAACAGTGTCCAGCTGTGGGAGTTCCCTAACTACTTTTAAGGGGGATCCCTCAGGAGCCTGTTCTATTTTCACTTGGCTAGGGTTACCAGCTTCAGTGATCCTAATCTGCTGATTAAGGGGTTCTTTTGGACAGGGGGCCCTTTGGGGTCCACCACTGGCCTCCCTGATCTCTTCAGCCCTGGGCTGACTGAGACAGGGTAGAGAGGTGCAGGTTACCTGCTCCAGACTGGGTCCCACCTGGGAAGGTTCCACTACCATCAGGGGCTCTGCCAGGCTAGGCCTGACTACCTCTGGGGCAGTTCCTTCAACAGGGGTAGAGTCAGTTCCCTGAGGAGGCTGGCTCTCACCTAGTGTCTGGGAGGGGGAAGACTCTTCTTCCTCCTTAATGCTCTCTGTTTGAGTGGAGTGATCCATTGTTTCAGGCTTCACACCCTCACTATCTGTTTGAGTAGAGGCTGAGACCATTTCAACCTTGCCAACCTTTTCAGGAGGGCACTCAGTTTGTGTTTGGGCTGTGACTGTCACAGCCCTCCTATCCTGTTCTGGAAAGTCTGTCTGAGCCTGGGCAGTGGCTACCACTGCCCTTCCAACCTTTTCAGGGAGGAATGGTGCTTGGACTGGGGCTGTAGCTATTACTGCCCCACTAACCTGTCTGGATAGGCCTATCATCCTGGAGTGAGTTTCTTGCTCCACCTCAGCCCATGCTGAGAGTTCCAGGTCATTCCCCAGTAAGCAATCTACAGGTAGGTTATCTGTCACTGCCACTCTCATGGGCCCTGTGACATTACCCCAACTGAGCTTGACTACTGCCATGGGATGCCTTCTCTTCACTCCATGAATGTCTGTCACCTGATAAGTAAAACCAGGGGTCAGTTGAGCAGAGGGGACCAGATGGTCACTCACCATGGTGAGGCTGGCCCCTGTGTCTCTGAATGCCTCAACTTTCTGACCATTCACTAAAACTTCTTGTCTATACTTTCCCAAAATGTGGGGTCCAGTAGTGAAGTTGGCAAACCCCATGCCAGTCTCACAGACAAGAGTGTGGTCAGGGAACCTGGCTAGGCCATAGTCCTCCTGATTGCCCAAAGTAATGCCCACCACATTCTTGGGGGAACTCCCACCACCTGGGGGATTACCACTAGTGGTAACAGGAGGTTTAGGAGTATTACTTGGGGGTATATTTCCCTTATTACCATTTTTAGGGCAACCGGCATCACTTTTGTAATGGCCCACCTGCTTACAGGTATGGCAATAAGGTTTCTTCTGTTCTGAAGGAGTGTTATGGGACCCACCACCCTTGTTGGAGTTTTGGGGCCCTTGGGAAGTCTTCTCTGTGGATTTATCCCCACCCTTCTCTTGAGGCTTGGTTGATTCCTTTTTCTGGTCACCACCCTGGTTTTTAGGCCTAACCCTGGTTCTGACCCATTTGTCTGCCCTCTTACCCAATTCCTGTGGAGAGGTCAGATCAGAGTCTACCAGGTGCTGATGTAATAACTGGTTCTGACAATTATTTAAGATTTGCTCCCTCATAATTAGATTATACAATCCTTTAAAATCAGTAACCTTACTACCCAGTAGCCAGCCTTCAAAAGCCTTAGTGGCACAATCAACAAAGTCAGTCCAATCTTGAGACTGAGTTTTCTGGGTGTCTCTGAACAGCATCCTGTATTGTTCAGTGGTTAAACCAAACCCATCAACCAGTACATTCTTCAAGATTTTGTAATTGTTAGCATCCTCCACCCTTGTGGTGAGGAGCTTATCTCTACCTTTACCATCAAAGGAGAGCCACAAGATAGCTGCCCACTGACTTTGGGGAACACCCTGCACAGTGCAGGCTCTCTCCAAAGCAGTAATCCATTTGTGGATGTCATCCCCTTCTTTAAAGGGGGGCACTATCTTATTCAGGTGCTTTTTATCAAAACTCCTTTCCCTATTGCTAGGATTATTGCTGCCACCAGTGGGCTGTAGCCCACATAATTCTTGCTCTCTAGCAAGGGCAAGTCTCTCTTTGGCCAGGGCAAGTTCTTCCCTTTCAATCCTCAGTTTGACTGCCCTTTCTTCAGCTTCATACACTCTCCTCTTAGGGGAAGACATTCCTCTGTGAGAAGAGTTGAGAGAGCCATTGGTTCGAAAGGATCTGTTAGAGCCTCTTGATAGAGACCTAACTCGTCCATTCCCAATGTTAAGCTGACCTGAGAGTGGGCCCAGGGGTCCCCCAGTACCAAGCTCATGTCTGCTTAAGTTGGACCTGCTTAGTCTACTGACCTCTAGCTGTCCCTTATCTGCCTCATCCCCTGTCAACTCATCCTCCTCCTCAGCATCATCTGCCTCATGGAGGGGATGGATATCAAAGGGACCCTGTAAGGAGGGCAAACTTCCATCTGGATTAGAAGGGTCTGGGTTACCAGCCCTACTGGCATCATAAGCCTCTAAGAGACCAATCAGAAAGGAAGTGGTGGGGTTAGACCCCTGTTTTAGTTTCCGGAGAGTACACACTTGTCTCATCTCATGGAAGCTAAGAGCAGCATATTTTGAAGTGACCTGTGGAGGGTCCACTGACACAAGGGGATACTCAGAGTTTCCTCCTTTGTCTGACATGCTGATTCTAGTGTGGTGTAAGTGATGCACCTACCTACACTATGTGTTACCTACTGATCCCTTGCTAGAGTTGCAGCCAAGGTGTGCTAAGCCTTGAGGAGCTACAACAGCTGGTTCAGTAGAACTCAGAGTATTCTAAGCTTTAGTTATATGTACCTAACAGTACTTATGTGATCTTTCAACAAGATATTCTTAGGATACGTGTGGTAAAACAACAGCAAGCTCAAATCCCAACCGCTGCTCACCAATGTGAGAAGGTGGCCTGATATGCAGTGCTCACTATTCTAGTGAACACTATGTATCAGTCCAGCAACCCTTATTGATGATTGGTTGTAAGTCAACCTTATAGACCAGCTATCCTAGTAGCGTGGATACGAGCAGTCTAAGGCTAAAGACTCGAGAGGGCGTGTTAAGCCAGCTGTTTACCACACATATACCCCTTGAATACCAAGTGAAAGGACACCACACAAGTGTTATGAAAATAAACAGTTATTTATTTAAAGATCACAACAGCCCTGTACTCTTTATGAGGACAGGGTACTAAGCACAAACCAAAACTCTTACAAAAATACTTAAGTTAGCACAGTATATACAAATGCCCGAGGGGCACGGAAAACCATATACTCTGAAAGTGGAATGCGAAATTCCTAGCAGGTAAGTACAGTACTAATAGCTTTTGGAATCGCTAGGACTTGACTAGGGAATCGTTAGATTACTTCTAGGAGGCCTAGGGGACTCGGGTGCAGTGTGTGCACTCTCACGCGAGATGCGGGACAAAAGTCTATGGTAGCTAGGAATTAGAAAGTTAGTGTTCTCGGGCGAACCCGACCTGGTAGGGAGAAAACGAAAGTAGATTCTGACCCTTGGATAGTGAGGCTATGCTGGGGCACCGAAATGCCGAAGTTACCTAGCCCAGGGGCTGCAGCTGCATAGGTCTGAAAAGACGTCGGGAATCCTCGTAGACGGACCAGGAGCCGGAAGAAAAGATGCTGGCCGGTGACCAGTGAAGAAAGTTCAGTCGGATCCAAGCCTGGATCTTGAAGATAGATGACACCTGAAAGCAGAGGGGACCAAGTTCGAGACTACTAGCCAGTAGTCAGTGGGCACCAGGAGGGCACCGGATGGTAGCCACCTCGACTAGGTGAGTGGGTGACGCTTGACTCGAAGATCTCACGGACCAGGAGGCGTTGTCGGCGACCAGGATGGAGGATCGAGCTGTCCCACGAAGATAGAAGCTGTCGGCGTCGCTGGACCCAGGATTGGGCAACAAAGCCTTGGCAAATTCAAGCCCACGCGGTGGACCTAAAATGGCGTCTGGAGTGGACCAGGAGGGTCCGGGGTGCCTCTCTTGAACAAGGAAGCAAGGGCCAGCCTGGAGCAACCAGACCAGCAGAAGAGTTGTCGTCGGGCGTCGTTCAGAAGGCCACAAGCCAGCCGGCTAGTAGCCAAACAACGCGGTGCACAGCAAACAGCAGAAGGGCCCCACGCCGATCGTGGAGATGCAGGGAGGCTGATCTTGGGTGCTGGAGCTGCGCAGGGTTGGGGCTTCTCGGACCCCAAAGCACTCACCAGTGGAAGACTCGGTGGGCTTGCAATAAAGATGTCGTGCAGTCTTGGCGATCGTCGGTCCCTTGAGGTCTCGTCGCACTCACGGTTCTCAGCTTTGCTGTAGAGGTGAGTAGAGGTCAGAGGTGCCAGGGAAGCCGGGTCTCGTCGAGCTGGGTCGTCGGATTCGTGATGAAGGACTTGCAGCAGACCGCAGTGTTCTTTAGGATGGTGCCTGCGGATGCAGGGTGACTACTCCTTAGCCACAAGGGAGAATCTTGAAGAAGAAATCGTGAAGTCCTTTCGAAGAAAGTGGTATCTTGATTCCAAAGATGATCTAATTTGAACAGGGGGTCCGCTCCTATCTTTATACTAAAAAAGGGGGCTGACCCGGTGACTAGGTCCTGCCTATGGGTGGGACCAGGAGGGGGGTGGTTACACCCCTCTCCCCTGCCGGACTTCCCCAGGCCAGGGGCTGGTGTGCCCCTGGAACTGGTTCTGACTGGCCTATGCGTAGTGAGCACCGGGGTGCCACTCAGCAGTCACCTTCCTGAAAAGCCCTGCCTACCCAGGATACACAAAACCATGTCTGGGACGGTGCTAGCACCGCCCCTGACAGGAAACCCTTTGTCCAGGCTCCCCTCACTGGGAGGACTCCCAGCTGCAGGGGGTCAGACTCGTGTCTGTGGTGGCAGCATCCATTTTGTGGAGCTGAGGCTTTGCTTAACTTTAACCGGGGTTCACAGTTACATACATGTCGTGTCCCTCTAGAAGGGTGGAATGCTAACCCCGTCGCCAGAATTGGCGAGGGGTTAGTATTCCAATTCGTATGACACCTTACTCGACATGTTTTGATAAAGCAATACCAAAGTTAGCATTTAACCGCGAGGATTATAATGCACTTAAGAGTATATGGTATGCGATATCATGGAACAGCTATTAGGACTTGATTCCGCAAGCTGCAGACAGGCTCAGCTCATGCCAGAGCACCATCTCACACGATTCCAAGCACTCTGCCTTCAGGATTGTCAAGGCCTGCCATAGGAGTGACTGATAGGAATCTGTGTGTCCATTTTAGGGTTAGATATAGGTATACTATATCTACAGCAAAGGGTGATTACACGACTTTGCCCCAGCTGTCATGCAGCCAGTTGTGTCAAATTTAGGAGGCCAGCCAGGGGTGGCATAATACATGCTGCAGCCCCTGGCAGCCCTGGGTACACCTATGCCCTGAGTTACAGGGTCTGATAAGGTGGCCCAGTACCAATTGGAAATGTACCTAGGGTACATGGAATCCATTTTAAAGAGAGAGCAGTAGGCCTGGGGTCCTGATTGGCAGGGTCCCAGGTCGACTATGTCCAAAACCAGCTAAAACACAGGGCAAAAAGTTGGGGGCAACCATAGTCAGGATGTACCTTCCTACAGAGCCCTTTCAGGTACTGACTGTGGATTTGGAAAGAACACTGGCAGTTCTATTGTCTGATTGATATGAAAATGGGAAACCACTTTTGGCATAAATTTAGGGTTTGTTCTAAGGACTACCCTATTTGCATGTATTTGGATGAATGGCTCTAGAATAGTTAGGGCTTGCAGCTCGCTAACTCTCCTAAGCGAAGTAATCGCTACAAGAAAAGCCACCTTCCATGTTAGAAATTGTAATTCGCATAAATGCAACGGTTCAAATGGTGGTCCCATTAGTCTGGTTAAAACGATGTTTAGGTTCCAGACAGGTGAAGGTGGGTGTTTTGGGGGGATTATTCGTTTGAGTCCCTCCATGAATGCTTTAATTGCAGGCACTCTAAACAGCGAAAGATGCTGTGTATTCTTATAGATGAATAAGCTAGATTGCAACAATGGAGGAGCAAAAGATAGCAAATGATATTTTGCGTTGAAGCATCTAGTGGGTTTATGTCATTGTTATTACAGTAAATGACAAAACGCTTCCACTTTGCAGCGTAACATGCTCTTGTAGTAGGTTTTCTTGCCTCTTTGATAATGTTCATACAGTCAGGAGATAAGTTTAAGTACCCAAACTCTAAGACTTTAGGAGCCAGATTGAAAGGTTCAGTTTTTGCGGATGTGGGTGCTGTATGTCTCCATGGCTCTGAGTGAGAAGAGTGGGTGTTAGCCTCAGTCTTTCATGAGGCACCACAGAAAGTTCTAGAAAGGTTGTGTACCATGGTTGCCTCGCCGATGTTGGAGCGACCAGGATTAGTGTCAGTGAATGCTGGCGTAGTTTGCGTGCCACTAGCGGTATTAACGGTGCTGGGGGAAAAGCGTACGCTAATGTGCCTGACCACTTCATCCATATCGCATTGCCCTGTGATTGCGGATGTGGAAACCTGGCGGCAAAGTACTGGCATTTTACGTTTTCCTTTGTGGCGAACAGGTCTATCTCTGGTTGCCCCCACAGTTGGACGTATGGTTGTAGCACTGTGGGATGAATCTCCCACTCGTGTATCTGTTAGCTGTGTCTGCTAAGCAGATCCGCTATTTGGTTGTCCTTGCCTGGGAGGCGTTACGCCATGAGAAAAATGTTTCTCTGAATGGTCCACTTCCACATGCTTTGAGCTAGATGTGATAGCTGCGGAGAGTGTGTTCCTTCCTGTGATTAGTACATTACTGTCATGTTGTCCGTCCGGATCAACACAGCTTTGTTGCATGAATGTACTTTGAACGCTTTCATTGCCAGAAAAATTGCCATTAGCTCTAGCAAGTTGATGTGCATTTTCTTTTGTTGTGTTGTCCATAGGCCCTGCACCGTGTACTGAAGGATATGGGCTCCCCATCCTATCAGGGATGCATCTGTCGTCAACACTATCTGTGGTACAGGCTCTTGGAACAGTCGTCCCTTGCAAAGGTTTTGTGGATTCCACCAATGCAGAGAGTTGTATGCACGACTGGTCACCAACACTAGGTCTTTCAATTGTCCTTGAGCCTGGTTCCACTGCCGTGCTAAGCACTCTTGCAGCGGACGCATGTGTAGTCTTGCGTGAGGGACTATGAAGATGCACAAAGCCATCATGCCTATGAGTTGCATAAACACTCGGGCAGAGAGCGAGTGTTGGGGCTTGAAGTTTTGGATTAGCAGTTGCATACTGTTTATTCTTGCAGCGTTTGGGTATGCCTTTGCTGCTAGAGTATCTATTGTAGCTCCCAGTTACTGTTGTACATGGGATGGCTGAAGATGACATTTTGGGTAGTTCAACGTGAAGCCTAGACTGTGCAGGAGGTGAATGGTGCGGGACATGTGGCTGGCACATTGCTGGGCCGACTTTGCTTGTATTAGCCAGTCATCCAGGTACAGATAGACGTGAATATGTTGTCTCCTTAAATGTGCAGCTACTGTCGCTAGGCATTTTGTGAACACCCTTGGGGCTGTTACACCAAAAGGAAGGACTTTGAATTGGTAATGTTGATTTTGTATTGTGAACCGTAGATATTTCCTGTGAGCAGGATGTATTGGTATATGGAAGTATGCATCTTTGAGGTCCAAAGTTGCGAGGAAGTCTCCTTGTTGCAACAGTGATAAGACTTGTTGTAGAGTGAGCATATGGAAATGCTCTGATAGAATGTATTGATTTAGGGGCCTGAGGTCCAATATGGGTCTGAGAGACCCGTCCTTTTTGGGGATGAGGAAGTATAGTGAGTATACCCCTGTACCCTGATGTTGTAATGGTACTAGCTCTATTGCCCCTTTTTGCAGCATGCTGATGACTTCTTGCTGCAATAGGTTTAGGTGTTCTGCAGACATAGGACGGTGTATTGGTGGTATGTTGGGTGGCGGGGAGGTTAGCTCTAGGCAATAGCCATTTTGGATAATTTGCCTTACCCACTTGTCTGTAGTGATGTTTTGCCAGACTGGTAGGAACTGCTGTAATTGTCCCCCGACTGGTGTTGTATGGTCTGGGGGTAGCGCTAAGAAGTCACTGTTTTGTGTTGGTAGAGGATCTGGTGGTATTATTCCCTCGTCCTCTGCCTTTGTTGTTATTGCTACGGTATCCACCTCTATTGTTTTTATTGTAGGTGGTTTGTGTATTTGCTTTGTAGACTGAGGTCTGCTGTGATGAGCTACCTCTTGCAGCCCCTCTGTAATTGGAGCAACGAAAGGAGCCTCTATGTTGTTGGGATTGTAAGGCTCCCCTCGACTTAGCTGTTTCATTGTCCTTTTTCATTTTGTCTAGGATTGTATCTACAGCTGAACCAAATAAATAGTCAGGGTTAAGTAGACTGTACTTCGGTTTTGAAACCGGAGATGCGAAGCCAGGCATGTCTCCCGAGCAGAACACTGGTGTTAATTGATCTGGCCGCTGTATCTGCCACGTCTAGGGCACATTTAATGGAGGCGTTAGTTATTAGCTTTCCCTCCTGTACTAGGTCTTCAGCCTGTTCTTTATAAGGTTCAGGTAAATGTTGGAGAAGTGTCTCTAGGGTGTCATAATGTGCCCTGTCGTACCTAGCTAACAGGGCTTGTGTATTAGATATTCACCATATATTAGCTGCTTGAGCAGCTACCCTTTTCCCTGAGGCCTCCAAGATCTTTGATTCTTTGTCAGGTGGTAGAGCTTCTCCAGTGGTTTGTGAGTTTGCACGTTTACGTGCATTGGATACCACTAGGGAATCCAAAGGCAGTTGTCCCTTAATATATGTGGGGTCTACTGGCGCTGGCCTGTACTTTCTTTCTATTCTGGGGTTAATGACTCGTGCCCTAGTTGTTTCCTTCAATATGTCCCCTGCATGTTTAAGTACCCCTTTTAACATAGGTAGCGTTTTGACAGATCTTTCTGATGTGGCAAAAGTGTCAAAGAGAAAATCCTCCTCAATGGGGTCTGCATGCATCTCTACATTGTGATGGAGGGCTGCCCTATGTATAAGTGCATTAAAAGCAGCCGTATCCTCTGTAGGAGAATCTTTAGCAGGGTATGCAGGTGGATCTGGAATGGGCTGAGAATCACCAGGATGTACTGGGTCTGCCCATGGTCGAGCGTGACTGTCTTGGTCAGGGTCTATTATATTCCTCATTATCCTCATAATCCACCTCTTCATCGGAGTGTGTGGGTGTATATGAGTATGGGTTTGGTATAGTCTGTTTTATAGGCTCAAATAGAATAGGTGAAGTTGCGCAGTCCCTTTTCTTCATGAGTGGGATGACATAAGTCTCTTTCAGTTTCTGGTCTGATTTTTCTCTTGTAGAGAGTGACCTTTCCAGAATTAGGGTCAATGTAAAGTTTTGACTTTTTCTATTGAGGGGTCTGGATATAAGATCTCCTGCTCAGTAGTTCTTGGTTGTTTTGCCAATGTCTTTTGTTTAGTTTGTTTCGGGTCGATACCGGTTTTCGGGTCGACTGCCTTATTTTTAGAGGAAATTGGTAGACCAAATTTGATCGGTCCGGGAGTTTTCTGTGTTTCAACAGTCTTTTTAGGTTGTGCCTGTTTCCTTGGAGCCGATGTGTCTATTGTTCCGACATTTTTAGTCGAGTCGATAGTCCCCTTTTGAGTTTGTTGCATCTTTGGAACCGGTGTTTTCGGACCGATGCTTTGCTGTCTCGGCTCGATGCTTTTCTTCGGGTCCATTTTCTTCGGCTCGATAAGTTTTTGTTGCACAGCCATTGGTTTGTCGACTCTGCTTCGGTTCAACAACCTTTTTTGGTTCGAGTCCCTTTTTTGTGTTGTCGACGCCGATCTTTTCGGTTTGGCGGCCTTTTGTTTTGGAGTGGATGTAGGTGTGCCGGCCTTCGGCTCGACTACCTTTGTGTTTGACTCCGATGGGTCGACATAGTTTGGTCCGAAGACTGTGTTGTCGATTAGTTTCGGTTTCGTTTTTGGTTCCATCACTTTTGCTTTCGAGTTCAACAACTTTGGGTTACGTTGAACCGATGGCTCTTTTGTAATATTCTTAGCCGAGCTGTATCGCGGGGCTATAGAATGTGTTTTGAGATCTTGGCTAAGGCCTTCCGGCGATGCCTCGACCTGAGCCCGTGGAACCAAAGAAGTGTATGTTTGGGGCGTTGTACTCACGGTTGGCCCCGATGTAGTAGGCCCCGTTTCATCACTGGAGTCGTCTTCGACGGCCCGATCCCCTGTTCGTCATCTCCTACCTCGACGATGTCTTCTTCTTTGTCGACATAGTAGTTGGAGTCATGCTCTGAATCTTGATCCGACTGCTGATCTGAATCTTCGGCCTCGATGAGATCTTGTTCATCATCGAAGATATTTTCGGGCTCAGGTTTCTGCATGATTTGCCTTGAGGCCCGTCGAACCCGAAGTTTCTTTTTTGATCAAAATTGGGCACAGGCTAGGCAGTCGGTTTCATTATGTTCTGGAGTTAAACACTTGTTACATAAGGGGTGTTTATCTATATGTGGGTATTTTGAATTACAAAGAGGGCATCTTTTGAATGGACTTCGTTCCATCGACGACCGATGTTCTGGCGTCGAGAAAGCCTAGGCCCGATTCGACGTACTGAGTTGAATAAACTGTAGATTAGGATATCCGCACCGATCGAAACAATACAGACGATTCTGAAGGCCTTTTGGCCTTTAAAAAAAGTTTTTTCGATTCCGAACTTCGAGTAAAGGAAAGTACATCCAAACCCAATGGCGGAAAAAAACAATCTGAGGATGGAGAGGCTGCCCATGCGCACTGTAGCCAGGGGAGGAGCCACATATCTTGTGATACTTAGAAGACTCTTCCAGGACAAAAATATGCAATCATCCGGACCCAACACTAGGCAGCGATCTATGCCCAGATATGAATTCAGCAGCCCACATGCCTCGAACATAGCATTTTCCGTTCGAGGCATATGAGCTGCAGATCTCACACTTGCATAGACTATAATGCAGTATCTCCCCTAGCGGTGGTCACCTGTATCTGTTGCAGTAGTTTGAAAGAGTTTTGAGGACAGCTTGGCCTACAGCAGCTTGCTGCTTGGCTTGCACATCAGCACAACAGTGTTTAGTGAAAGTGTGTTTTGTAGACCATGTTGCTGCCTTACAGATGTCTTCTAGGGGAATGTTCCCTAATAAAGCCATAGAGGCTCCTAGCTTGCTTGTGGCGAGCACTTTAGGAGGAATTGTTAATGTGCGTTTTGCTTTTTGATAGCATAATTGGATACATTTTACAATCCACCTTGCAATACCAGCTTTAGAAATGGGATTGCCTTTATGTGGTGGAGAGAAAGCTACAAACAATTGTTTTGTTTTGCGACAGGATTTAGTTCTGTCAATGTAATAAAGAAGGACTCTTTTCACATCTAGGGTGTGAAGAGCTCTTTCTGCTACAGAGTCCGGGTTTGAAAAAACACTGGCAACTCCACTGATTAAGATGAAATGGAGTTATAACTTTAGGAAGGAATTTTGGATTAGTTCTGTTACGATGTAATTGTAAAAATGGTTCTTGTATAGTGAAAGCTTGAATCTCACTCACTCTTCTAAGAGAGGTAATGGCAATTAAGAAAGCTGTTTTCCATGTGAGGAACTGTAGCTCGCATTTGTGTAAAGGTTCAAATGGGGGTCCCATGAGCCTGGTAAGAACAATATTTAGGTTCCACTCTGGAGAGGGTGGTAACCTAGGAGGAATGATTCTTTTGAGTCCTTCCATAAAAGCTTTTATTGCATGGATTCAAAATAGTGACAAATGTTGTCTGTTTTGTAAGTACGCAGCAAGTGCTGCAAGATGTAAACGTATTGATGAGTATGCAAGATTACATCTTTGCAAATGCAGTAGGTAGCAAATGATATTCTGGATAGAAGCATCTAGTGGATCAATATGATTATTGGTGCAGTAAATGGCAAGCCTTTTCAATTTTGCAGCGTAACAAGCTCTTGTAGTCGGTCGTCTGGCTTTTTTAATGAGGTTCATACAGTCATGGGGAAGGTCAAGGTAACCAAACTCTAAGAATTCAGGAGCCAGATCGCCAGATTCAGCTAACTTGGATCTGGATGTCTGATCTCTCCATGGTTCTTAGTTAACAGGGATGGGGACAGGCACAGCCTTTGGTGCGGAACTAGTGAGAGTTCTAGCAGCGTTGTGAACCACGGTTGATGTGCCCATGTGGAAGCTACCTAGATTAGTTTGAGAGACTGTTGTCGGGGCTTGCGTACCACTAGTGGGATTAGTGGGAGTGGCGGAAAAGCGTATGAAAATCTGCCTGACCAGTTTATCCATATCGCATTGGCCTTGGACAACAGTATGAAAACCTGGCGGCGTAGGTTGGGCATTTTGCGTTGCCGTGTGTGGCAAACAGATCTATGTCTGGTTGGCCCCACTTGTGGAAAAATGGTAGAAGAACCTGTGGATGTAGTTCCCATTTGTGCATCTGTTGACTTAACAGATCTGCAATCTGATTGTGAACTCCTGGAAGGTGTTCGGCTAGCAAGTATATTTTTTGTGGAATAACCCATCTCCAAATGTTCTGTGCAAGCTGGGATAGTTGCAGAGAATGTGCGCTTCCTTGTTTTTGTGTATAGTACATGGCTGTCATGTTGTCCGTCCGGATCAAGACAGCTTTGTTCTGTACATGTACTTGGAAAGATTTTAATGCTAGGAATATTTCTAGTAGCTCTAGGTGATTGATGTGGAGCACTCTTTGTTGAGTGGTCCATCTGCTCTGAGCTGTACGTCAGAGGAGATGGGCTCCCCATCCTGTGAGTGATGAGTCTGTTGTAAGTACTATCTGTGGAACAGGTTCGAGGAACGGCTGCCCCTTGGATACGTTTTTGGTGTTCCAACACTGCAGAGCGGGATGTGTGTGGGTGTCCACCAACGCCAGATCTGTAAATTGTCCTTGAGCCAGATTCCACTGTTGTACTAGACATTCCTGTAATGGACGCATTTGAAGTCTTGCATATGGTACAATTAAAATGCAAGCTGCCATCATGCCTATGAGTTGCATGAACACTCTGGCTGGGAGAGAGTGTTGGTTTTGAAATTGTGACTAAGGCTTGAATGCTCGCTATCCTGGTTTGACTGGGATATGCTAGAGCTGTAGAGGTGTTTATTGTGGCCCCTAGATATTAGTGTATATGAGGAGGCTGGAGATGGGACTGGGTGTAGTTGATCATGAACCACAAGTTGTGTAATGTCTGAATGGTTTGACAAGTGTGTTGAACACACTGATTGAATGACTTGGGTTTTATAAGACAGTCGTCTACATTAATATGTGACATTATTCTGCTGGCTTTGATAACGCAGGGAATCACAATGCGGTCGTTACAACGACCACGTTGTGATTCTGTATACCATTATACCAGGGGGCGCTGGATGTTGGAATAGTATAATTTACTATTTCAAACTCCAGTACACCCCCCGCAAGTTGTTGTTCCAACTTGCAGAGTAATGGTATGCGGAATCACAAGACGGTCGTTGTAATGACCGCGTTGTGATTCCCAGCGTTGTAAAAGTTTGGGAGTAAACGTTGTTTACCGTCTAGATATGGGAAGACATGGATTTGTTGTCTTCTGAGATGTGCTGCTACTACTGCAAGGCACTTTGTGAACCCTCTGGGCGCTGTTGTGACTCCGAATGGAAGGACTTTGAACTGATAGTGTTGTCCATCGACCACACACCTTAGATACCTTCTGTGAGTAGGATGTATGGGAATGTGGAAGTAGGCCTCCTTGAGATCTAGTGTGGCAAGTAAGTTGCCTTGTTGCAGCAGCGGGAGCACTTGTTGTAGAATGATCATGTGAAAATGAACTGAGTGTATATATAGGTTGAGGGGCCTGAGATCGAGTATTGGTCATACAGTACAGTCTTTTTTGGGTATTAGGAAGTACAGCGAGTAAACCCCTGTTCCTTGATGTTGTAATGAAACAATCTCTATTGCGTTCTTTTGAAGCAATGAGAGAACCTCTTGTTTTAGTAGTGTAAGATGTTCTGTGGACATGGACGCTGCCTGGGTGGTATATGTGGAGGGGTAGCTGTAAGTTCTAGGCAGTAACCAAACTGGATAATTTGTCTCGGCCACCTGTCTGATGTGATGAAGTTCCAGACAGGTAGGAACTGTGCTAATCTCCCCCCAACTGCAGTGTAATATTGTGGGGGGAGCGGAAGGAAGTCACTGTTGGGGTGGGAGAGATTTGATTGTTGTTATTACCTCAACCTCTTCCTTTATTGCTATTTCCTCTGTATACGCCTCTAAAATATCCTCTATTGGGGAATGTTTGTGTAGTGGCTTTCAAGGAAGCTGAATTGTCTGCTCCAATCTGTTTGGAGGATCCTTTGTAGAAGGAGCGACGAAAGGAGCCTTGTGTTTGTGGGGACTGTAAAGCTCCCATGGATTTGGCTGTCTCTGTGTCTTTCTTCATTTTTTCTAGCGCAGTGTCCACAGCCGGGCCAAATAACTGTTGTTGGTTGATCGGCTAGTCAAGGATAGTGGTTTGGACCTCCTGCTTGAAACCTGAGATGCGGAGCCAGGCATGACGCACACTAGTATTTATATATCTAGAGGCAGTGTCTGCTGCATCAAGTGCACATTTTATTGATGCATTTGAAATTAGTTTACCCTCCTGAATGAGATCATTTGCTTGTGTTTTATATTGGTCAGGCAAATGTTGTAATAGGGTTTCCAACTGGTCGTAGTGGGCCCCATCATATCTTGCAAGCAGTGCTTGGGTGTTAGCTATGCGCCAGTTATTAGCTGCTTGGGCAGCTATTCTTTTACCAGCAGCATCTAACAACTTGGATTCTTTATCAGGGGAAGGCGCTTCTCCTGAGGTTAGGGAGTTAGCGCGCTTTCTAGCATTGGAAACGATCAGAGAATCTAAGGGCAGCTGCCCTTAATGTAGGAAGGATCTGCAGGGGCAGGCCTATACTTTCTCTATTCTAGGGTTTAGAATCCTGGCACGTACTGGATCTTTAAACACTTCGGGGGCATGCTTAATGACTCCTTTAATCATTGGCAATATTTGCACTGACTTTTGGGACTGCTCAAAGGTATCCAAGAGAAAATCTTCTGTCTCATCGGAGTGCATTGTGACACCATAAAAGATGGCAGCCCTATTAATTAACTGTATAAAACCAATGTTGTTGTCTGAAGGAGATGGTTTTGAGGGGTATGTGTGGACTTGGGAGGTCTGGTATGTCTTGTGGGATAGGGTACTCCCAGTCAGGTGGGTCAGTTGGGTACGTGAAAGGGTCATCTGGGTCACCCCCTACCCCCATATCTTTATCATATCAGGATGTGAAGGTGTAGTAGGTGGAGAAACATTAGGTGGGAAAGTGTGAATTGGAGGTGTAATAGGTTGAGGTAGAGCAAGTGGGTTAGAAGGAAGTATAGGAGAACAAGGCTGCATAGGCGATGTGGCATAGTCTTTCTTCTTTACAGGCACTGGAGGTACAGGTGGTGTGTCTAACTTACTCTTCCTATATGGTCCAGTAGAGACATGTCCTGTGTCTGGATCAATATAAATCTTTTTCTATTTTGGATCGACTGGATCCGGATGAAAAAGTTCCTCTTCTTCAGAAACCGCTCTTGGCGCTGTTTTTTTGGTTCCGAGCGGTGTGGTGTTTGTCTATTTAATTTAATTTAATTTGCGTGTTTATATAGCGCTAGAATCACTCCCGGGGGAGTATCTCCACGCTTCGACCGCTGCGAAACCCTTCCTGGCTTCCCTGAGAGATGGTCCCTTAATGGGTATCTCCAGGGTGAGACCAGGCATCCCCGGCGGTCTGGTGGGGCCGTTAGTGAAGATGAGGCAAGCTAATGCCCAGAGTTGCCGAGTGTGATCGCTGATCAGAGTGGGCACCGAGGCGAGAGAATTATCGAGTCCGCTGACCCTGGTCCAGAAACCTGCCTTAGTAGGTGTGCTAGAGTCTTTTGGCGTAGCTTTTGGTTCCGAGGATTTTGGCTTCGGAGCCGAAGCGGATTTCTTCTGTATGTAAACATTTCCTGCCGGTTTGTCTACGGGCTTTGGATTTTTCGGGCCCGGTTTGGCTTTAGAAGTGGACAGTTTGGGAACAGATTTCGGAACCAGAACTTCTTTCGGTTTCCGTGCTTAAGGTGCTGGTGGGATCGGTACATGTGGTCTGCTCGGTCCCAAGCTACCAGAAGGCTTTTCGATGTGCTTTGGAGCAGAGCTCGAAGGCTGGGCTTCTAAAGTATGTTTTCGGTCGCGACTGGGCCCAGCAGGCGGTCTTGACCTTTGCCTTTGATGTTGGTGGTTGGGTTCGGGTAGGGGCAATAGTACTTACTCTTTGACCCAGAGTGATGGAGTCATCGGAGTCGTCTGCCTCTAATACGATTGAGATCTTCTGAATCTTCTTCAGGGACATCTGGGCCTTCGTTGAAGATGGCCACTGGTTCCGGAGCTGATTTCTGCATGATGTGTCTTCAGGCCCTTCGATCTCAAATGGTCTTTTTCGATCGAAAGAAAGCGCAGGCTGGACAGCTGGACTCGTGTTCGGGTGAGAAGCACAAGTTGCAGACCTTGTGATGGTCACTGTGCAGAAATTTGCTCCACACTGGGGGCATTTCTTGAATGGTGTCCTTTCCATGAGCTGTAGGCCTCACGGCGTGGATAGGCCCAGCAGCCTGCGCCGGCGACTGGAATCGAGCCGATGAGGTCACGTCAAAGGTCAAGATGTTTGGAAGTTGATTTGAAAAGTTTAAGGAACTTTTTTCGAGGCAAACTACTTTAGAGAGTAGATTTCTAACTGGAGCGGAAAAGTTACATCCGAACCCAATGGCGGAAAAAAACAATCTAAGGATGGAGTCGATGCCCATGCGCACTATCGTTCAAGGGAGGAGTCACCTATCTCATGACTACAAAGACTTCTTCCAAGACAACAACAAGGTGCAACCATCCGAGCCCAACACCAGATGACGATCTAATGCTAAGTGTGAGATCTGCAGCTCATATGCCTCGAACACATTGTTTTCATTTGTTACAATGCATCAGAAAAACCCAGCACGGGACGCATTTCCCCGGCCAAGGATCTTTGAATAGGATTTAACAGCTTAAAACTGCACCAGCTTGAAGGAGCATGATTCACAGCAATCTAAGAACAAACAAAAAATTAAGCGGACGAGAAGGGAGGGAGTAGCGCAAGCAGAGGAGCATGAATGAAGCGGACTAGGAGGGAGGGGGAGAAGGGAGAGGGTAGTGCAAGCAGAGGAGCATGAATAAAGCTGGCCAGGAGGGAGGGGGGAGAAGGGAGGGGGTAGTGCGAGCAGAGGAGCCCTTACAGAAACCCAGATGGCAGCTGTGCAAGTGCACACCATCGCGAACACAAGCTGGAGGCCAGCAAAAGCCTGTGGATAGCACTTTCAAAAGCCACTCACTAAATTTCTCGCAGAGCAGCGCATGCGCTGGCTCAGCGAGACCTAAAAAGCAGCTTAAATAACATTGGATCAATTTATATAGTGGCACCGGACATTATAAAGAGGAAGCAGCACTGCTTGCCTAGATTTAATGATACTGGGCATATATATTTCCCTTACATAGGAGGATTAGGTACCCATTAACCCCTCCCATGCTGGTGACGAACCCCAGCCGTCACGCCCCGCGGTGGGCGTGTGCTGATGACGGCTGGGGTTCGTCACGGCCCGCCCTGTCCTTTTGTTTACCGCACAGGCGTAAAATCGCGGCAGCAGCGAAGGGGTTAAAGCATAAGCTCTTCACCTGATTCTCTGCCAACTCTACTTTAGACTACGTGCCCCTCATACTTCTTCATGACAAAGAACTTTTCATGCTGCCAAAAAATGTAATGTATTACCTCACACCTTACAATGTAGACTGCCATAAGATCTACACCTCATATTCCAAGATCAGCTATAAAAAAACATAGTGCTTTTGTTCTAAAAAGTGCTACCTCTCGCAGATTCTTTGCTATAGCTTCATAGGTATTGCAATGAAAAACCTAAGGTGAAAAAGCGGACAAATCCGCAAAGCCTGGTAAATGCAGGTACTTGCTCCAGAAGATGGGGTACAAGGTTGGGGTAAACTACAAGTCCACAAAAGATTGTGGTGCTCAAGTACAAAAAAGTTGGGAAGACTGCCTTAGTCAAATAATTTCATTACGAGACCGGAGGCTATCATTATGCATAAACCTTTTAATTGCAACTCTGGCAGCACCTTTTAAGAACTTCTACTACAATAAAATGTAGGCAGATTGATTTAATGACTACTTTAGAACAAACAGATTTTCACTATGTAGCTGGCCACAGCCCAAGGTAAAGCTAAAATACTCACCTGGTTCAAGTCTATTTCTATCAGCTCGTCGTACTCGCATCCTTCATCAGGTACTAGTTCCTTGGCAAATTCATCTGCCAGAGCAGCAATCTCTTTAAACAGAATGCAAATAAACACAAGGCGATGTTGAAAATGGGGATAGGTGGCAACAGAACCCAACTTCAAACAACTCATAACATTGAGGATATTGAAATTAAAATTCATAAAACATATCTAGGACAGTATGTGAGCAAGCAGGTGCTCTCCTGCGTTTGGCAAATGTTTGCTTTCAGGGTCAAATGTAGTTTTAATGAGTGGGATTGACTGCATTCAGGTACACATGTGGTACGAGTCACTGGAAGCAAAGTTTGGTGCTGTATCAACTTTTGATTTTTTGGGTAAATCTATGCTAGGATATTGAAGGAAATGTTTCTTACCTGTAATTCTAGTTCTCCTTCAGGGAAATTTCAATTTGAAATCATAACCACAAATAGTCCTACACGCGCTCAGGATCCTAGAGCACTTCTTATAATCAAACTTACTCAGTGTACCTCTTCACCTTACTTTAAGGCCACATTTTTACATAATTGTAAATTTTTTGCAGCCTATGAAAAAGGCTAAATTGATCAATTCCTCTAATTTTCTTTTAAAAAGGTTAATAAAAAGTAATTTAAAAACCTGAAATTTACTTGAAACAAGGTAAGTTTACCTTAAAAAGCCTCAGTCAAACCTTTGTCAAAGGAAAAAGGTATGAAGGAATAGGCCATAGGGCGGTTGGGACATATAGGCTACAGCTATGCTAGTATGAAAACTAGCACTGCACCTTTGAGGGCCCATACCCCTCCAATATCCCATCTTGCCCATCCGATGGTAAATATTTCAGGTATTTATTATTTTCTGGTTTGTTTTTATACAGAGCAATAGGGACAAAGGTTACTGAAATTTAGAATGACTTGTATCTCCCTTCTACCTTGGAGAAAGGAGGATAGCTAAGGATTTCAATGGAGAATCCCATGAAGGAGAAGAAAACAAGTTACTTACCTGTAACTTTGGTTCCCCAGTATTGGTAAGTCTAATAGACTCCCATGGCTTGTATCATTCCCCGTCGTCGGAATGGGAGTCTCGGTAACAAAAATAACATAGCAGTGGGTACAAAAGAGAACAAGAAAAAGGCCTAGGCCTCATTTCCTTTTGTAGCATATCCGCCTCTTTTTGTAAAAGAGACCAAAACTAAGCATCAGCCAATCAGAATAGCCTCACCCTATAGAAACCTCCTGAAGGAACCTCAGAGCCTCAGATTTTCGTAGGCGTTTTGTAACTGTAACCACATCTGCTGTAGGCTGAGCATTCCCAGGGGAGGAGGGTAGGCTCATGGGAATCTATGAAAATTACCAATGCTGGGGAACCAAAGTTACAGGTAAGTAACTTGTTTTCTTGCCCCAGTATTGGAACTTTCATAGATGCCCATAGTTTGTATCAGAGTAGCTAGCAGTAAGAAATAAAGCACATTTTGTGACATAAAAAGAAACATGATTGCATCTGTACCATCATGAAAGCAGAAGCAAATTATATACTGAAATAACAATTTGTATCGACAGTAAACACAAAATGTGCATAAAAAAGGAAGGAGGGATAGTAGGGAAAGCTCACCAATTAGTGGAAGAGGTTCCTCAGGACTGCCTGGCCCACAGCGGTGTCTTCCTGTGTCAAAGATTCCAAGCAGTAATGCTTCGTAAAGGTGTGCACGCTGCTCCAAGTTGCAGCTCTGCAAATGTCTCTGATGTGTACTCCCGCGAAGAGAGCTGTAGAGTGTGGTCTAATCCTGCTGTCCAGCGGCTTACCCGCTGTTGAGAGGCAATATAGAATAGCACTGGAAATCCATCTTGCAATACTTTACTTTGAAAGTGGAAGGCCCTTGCGAGGACCACTAAAAGCAATAAATAATTGTGAAGATTTACGAAACCCTTTAGTGCGATCCAAATAAAATTTCAAGCAATGCTGCACATCCAGAGAATGAAGTGACCTCTCCACCGGTGTGGAAGGTTGATGAAAGAAAGACTTGAGATCACTGGTTCATTTAGGTGAAAGTCTGAAGGCACTTTAGGTATGAACCTCGGGTTAGTCCTCGAAATCACAGTATTTCTCTTGAATTGGAGAAAAGGTTCCTGTATTGTGAGAGCTTGCAATTCCCCAATGTGTCTCGCCGATGTGAGGGCAAGCAGTAGAGCCAACTTCCATGAAAGAAATGTTATGCTTGTACGATGAATTAATTCGAAGGGATTCTTCATGAGCTGAGAGATAACTATATTCAAATGCCATGTAGGAGGTGGAGACCTCACTGGGGGGGTAGACTTGAAACAAACCCTTGAGAAATTGTTTGAAGACCAGAGAGAAGGTCCAGATGCCGAGTGTCTGTAGCGAGAAATCGCTGCCAAGTCAACTTTTATGGATGAATGAGCCAACCCTGTCTTAGCCAAAGACAAAAGATAAGGTAGAAGCGGATGAGGCTGAGAAGAGAAAGGGTCAACACTTTCCTTCCGGCACCAAATGCAAAATCTTTTTCATTTTAAACGGTAAGTTTTATTAGTGGAAGGAGCTCTAACTTGAGATAGAACTTCTCTTATTTCATTTGAGATAGGAAGGTTCATGAATTCTCGCTGCTCAGGAGCCATGCAGTCAGGTGTAATGACTCTGGATCCGGGTGCCAAATCTGTCCGTGGGACATCGTGAGAAGATCCAGAATCGTCCGCAAAGGAAGAGGAGGGACGAGAGACAGAAGGTGAAGTTCTGTGAACCAGAACTGTCTCTGCTATCTTCCTGATAAGCCTCGGGATCATTGGAATGGGGGGGAAAGGCGTACACAAATGCTCTTGACCATGCTATCGAAAGTGCATTCCCTAATGACCCTCGATGGTGAAGCCTGCTTGTGTAAGACTGGCATTTCTTGTTGGTCGGGGTGGCAAATAGATCTATTGAGGGTTTGCCCCACCGTTCAAAAATCTCTTCCAAGACCACCTGGTTCAGTTCCCATTCGTGACTGACGATAGCCCGCTGAGTCTGTCCGCCTTTTCGTTTAGGACTCCTGGTAGATGTTCTGCCTGCTGTGATATTACATGAAGAATTGCCCATTCCCAAATCTTCTGGGCCTCCTGAGACAATGGAAGAGACCTGGTACCCCCTTCCTTGTTTATGTAGTGCATGGCCGTGGTGTTGTCTGTTCGGATGAGAACCTCCGACCCCTGCATTTGAGGAAGAAATGCTTGAAGTGCTAGCCTGATAGCCCTGAGTTCTAGGAGGTTGATGTGAAGAAGACTGTGCTGGGGCAACCAATGCCCGCTGACATGAAGATCCTGAAGCACAGCACCCCATCCGTTCTGTGACGCATCCGTTGTCACCACTTGAGGAGGTGGATTGCCTACGAAGGATAGCCCTTGGGAAAGGTTTTCCTGTTTTGTCCACCACAAGGCCGCTCTTTTCATTGCGAAAATAATCGTCACCTTGTCGTCGAATGAGCGGTGAACCTGCCTCCACTGTTTGTCTAGCTGCTCTTGAAGAGGCAGCATCCGCATTCTGCAGTGAGGGATTAGAGGGAAGAATGAGGATATCAACCCCAGAAAGGATTTTTAACAGCGTACTGAAAGACACCTTCTCAAGAGCAGCGCCATGTTTCGCAGTTTTTCCTGCCTTTCTAAGGACGGGAAAGCCTTGCTGAGATTTGAGTCCTAGATGGCCCCCAGGAAACGCGCTGTGCTGGACGGAATTAGAGATGATTTTTCCTTGTTGAGTGTAAGACCCAAATTCTGGAATAGGTTCGTACATGCGTTGACTGCTTCCCTCGCAGCCTCCCGGGACGGGGCCTTCAGCAACCAATCGTTCAGGTATGGGAAGACTTGAAAGTGATGTTTCCGTAGGAAAGCTGCCACCGGTGCCAGCACCTTGGTAAAGATTCTTGGGGTAGAGCGAAGTTCGAAGGGTAAAACCCTGAATTCCAATTTCAATCTTTATTTCGGCCAATTTGACCATCAAAGATATGCAGTAAAACACATACGGTACAATATAAAACCATCAAAGATATGCAGTAAAACACATATTATACAAGGTAAAACCTTTCCACCCTAAAAAAATAAGTACTTCTTGAGTGAAAACGGATAAAAGGCCATGCTTTAAAATTCATATTCTTATAGTTAAGTGGTCAACTGCGACTTTAAAATACGGGTGCGAGTATGCCAGACATTTGTAAGGAATTTGGCTAGTGCAAACACCAATGGTCCCGAGACATCAGTTTTAAAAATTCTATACATCGGGAGGTATTCCCTACAACCAAAGTTTCTGATAAGTGGTAAAAGCCAATATTTCCTAGCGGCCTTGTAAGTTGGACAAAACAAGACCACATGTAGGTCGATTTCCTCAGCACAGGTACATGCCGGGCATTGCTTAGTAGAGGGCGGTGTTGACCAGGAGCTAGTGTATGACCGCAGAGGCAGTGTGCCATATCTCCATTGGAGAAATAGCTTCCTGGCCAGCACAGGAGTCATCCCGTCCAAAACCCTCTCCAGCCTGTAGGAATCCTTGCATTGTATAATTACAGATGTTAATGAACCCTCGCCAAGGGAATCAAAAACCATAGCCAGTTTTTGCTCATAATAAGCATTGGCCAAGACTCTTCGTGGGATCCTAAGTGACGCATTAGCTGGATCGGACCATAGATCTGGGAATCCCATTCTCACACAGGACGTTTTTTTACATATTTTATCCAGGGAATCTGTAAGGCTTTGGGGTGGGTTAGAAACTCCCTCAGTTCTACCCTGTAGGTAAAAAGTTCCTCACTGCTCCATAACCTTCGCCAGAAGGCTATGGGTCTGAGGCCCAATTCGTCTGCTATGGGTCTCAGGCCCAAGTCCATCCGCAAAGGGAGGAGCGGTGTACTAGGCGGGAGTGCAACTATCTGTCTAATAAATTTGTTCTCAGTTATAGACAAATTGTGGGCAAGTGTATGGCCCCACAATTCCGCCCCATATGTGATGGCACCCCTGGCCTGTGCCTTGTAGATCTGGATAACCGGCCCTAGTGGTCGATATGTGGAACTTTTCATCATACGTACGATGCCACCTGTGGTCTGCACTAATTTAAGGTTTGCCCCAGTCTGGTGTGTTCTCCAGGACATGGTTTCATTCAACGTTACACCCAGATATTCAAAGGTGGAGACTCTCTCTAAACGTGATGATCCCAGCAAGGGGTTCGGGCGTGAACTTTGGGTTGGGTTCAAGACCATGAACTTAGTTTTTATAGCATTGATCTCTAACCCCCTTTCCGTGCAGAAATCCACAAAAGAATCAAGGATCCTCTGTATCCCCATGGGGGTTTTGGACAGCAGCAGGGTATCATCTGCAAACATAATTGCAGGTACCCTGCTACCGTTCAATTTTGGAGCATCGGTGTATTCAATGCCATTGAGATGGGCGATTGCCCCGTTGACAAAGAGGCAGAACAGGGTTGGTGCCAGTACACAACCCTGCCTAACCCCTCTGTCAACAGGGAATCTGTTCGTTAATTCCCCAAGCTTCCCACACCTAACCCGGGCATAGTTGTTTTGATGCAGTCTCTGTAAAATTGCCAGAATGTCCGGGGGGACCCCCATCTCGGCCAGAACACTCCAGAGTTTCCCTCTGGGCACCAGGTCGAAGGCGGCCCGCAAGTCCACAAATATGGTATACAAGCTGCCGCCTTCGAATATCGCTGTCCTCCAGTAGATAATGTTCAAACGAAAAACCTGGTCCACTGTGGAGACTCCCTTCCTGAAGCCCGCCTGGTATGGACTAAGGGCGTCTGTTTCCTCCGCCCAGTCCTGAAGGCGATTCAACAGTATCCTACCAAAAAGCTTTTGGGGCACGTCAATTAGACTGATTGGTCTGTAGTTGGCTGGGAGCAGAGGCGAGCCCTTCTTAAATATTGGAACCACCTCTGCCCCCAGCCAAGTACTCAGGATTTCCATGCCATGCAGGACTGCATTAAATATAGTAGCAAGGTAGGGGGCCCAAACATCGGGCTCCTGCTTGAACAGGTCCCCGGGGAGGCGGTCCAATCCTGGCGCCTTTCCCGATGCCAGACCTACAATTGCTGCCATAACCTCCCCCACTGTGATCAAGTCCCCGCCATACTCAGCCAGTCCATTACCGAATGCAAACATGGTTTCTCCCAGCTCTGAACTATAAAGTGACTGAAAATGTGCCTGCCACACCCCTGCTGCAATATTTGGCTCTATTGACGAATGGAGGCTCCCCGATTTACTACTCGCCAAAACATTCGGTAGTCTCTTGTTGCGAGGGAGCTAGTAAGCTCCTCCCATTGGCCTTCCTCCCAATAAGTTTTAGCATGAGCAACTAGTTTTTTATATGCCCGTCTACTTTCACGTAGCTTCTCTCCGCCTATTCCCTCTTTGATGCTTCTGAGGAGTTCTCCCTTTGCCTTCCTGCAGGCTGCATTGTACCATGAGGATTTGTGTTGTTGCCCCCTCCTAGAATTCTGTACCATACTAAAGAGCTTAGATGCCGCTCCCTTTATAAGGTCCTCATGTGCCTGATATAATTTATTATGGGAATCTTTATTGCCCACATCATTAGCTAAATCTCCCACTTTTTCCAGAATTGGAATTAATCCTGCGTAGAGCCTCAGGAGTTTCACTTGGCTCGTGACTAATTTTTCCCACCTGATTCTTCTCCTGTTGTTACCCAGTAGAAGTTCAGGTTTGTTCTCCTCCTTAGTTGTGATCGAGGCTTCTATACCAGGGTGGATAAGATCTAGTTCTAGGGCATTGTGGTCGCTATCTAGTCTTTCGGTAACCCTAAAGTCCAGAATGGATGACCAATTCGCTAGCTGTACAAGGGCGTAGTCCAAGCGGGACTCTCTTCCCACTCTGTTATACGTGGGTTTGCTTGGTATATCAGACTTAATACGCCCATTGCAAGCTCTGATTCCATGCTTTAAGGTTAGGGCAGTAATCTGGAGTGCTAAAGGTGTCCATGCCTTCGGGGGAGGTGCTACTACAGAAGGTACTGACCACCTGAGCTCTTCTTCCATGGGAAATACCTCTAGAAGACCAGCCAGTGGCTCAAAATGAGAATTTAGATCCCCTCCAACTACATAGGGGGTGCCCCTTGGAATTTCACACAAATAAGCTGAAAGCTCATCTATGGTGGAAGATTCTCGCGAAACTCCCACTGGCCTAGAGTAGATATTTATCAAGGCAAGTTTCGCTAGATTTGGCCTAGCCAATAGGACCACTAAAATGTCATCCGATGGCACCGGTAGGCGTGAGGCCTGGCACCCAAGGTGGGATGCCACCCAAGTTGTAAGTCCACCTGAGGGGCGGCCCTTACCCTCCCACCTAGCCGGGATAGAAAATGACAGGTAGCCCTGCTGAATATATTCTTCCCTTGCCCAGGTCTCCTGGAACATACACACATCCCCAGTCTCAATATAAGTAACCCAGTCTTGTGTGTCCAGCTTATTAGCTAGGCCGGCCACATTCCACCAGATTAGCCTCAGATGTGCCGGAGCAGCAGCGGAGGGGATTACAATGGTGGGAGTAAGAGGAGAACTAATACCAGGTGTTACACCAGGACAATTGTGGGTTTGGATCAAATGGTTCGAATCAGGGGCTGAGGACAGTCAATCAACCCCCTCCAAATCCATCAAGGCAATTAAATCGGTTATAGTCATAGAAGGGTGTCTCCGGAGGTCGATAGACCGGTCGTGCAGCATACCCCCGGTGTCTAGATCTCCGTTCAACCCTCGTCCAATTGCCTAGTAATAGATCATCATGCATACGAGTAGGGGGAAAGAAAAAAGACACTGGCAAAGTCTGCATGGTAGAATCAGGAGATCTGTTTGACCCAGCACATATATGTAATACTGTCCTAGGATCTCGGAAAGTCACCATAATACAGTCCCCTACTATTGATTTTCTAGTTTTCCCCAGCCAAGGTACCCTTCTCACCATGATAATTTCATTGTTGAGATGGGCCGGGAGGGATCTGTTCCAGTTCAACCATTTAATAATTTTCCTTTTTAGTGAGTGAAAGTTCTCACCTTCACCCACTTCAAGAGGGGGAGCACCCGACAAAACCACCATAAGGCTATTGGCCTCAGGCGGCAAGTCGGGTCTCCGTGGTCTGGGAGCAGGCTTCTCAGGGAGTAGGGGAACAATACTATCATTAGGTTTATCCCCAAAGGTTATGCCAGGGGCTATGCCAGGGGGAACTGGGCCTACTGATTGTAGAGATGGAATATTAGATTTGCTAGATGGTATTGGAGCTAAGTTGGCCATGAGTGGCTGCGGGAGGGGGACGGCAGCAGTAACCAAGGAAGGTCCAGCATTAATTGGAGGGTTTTGAGTGTTAAGGGGAGTTTTAGTTGGGGGATTAGGCTCGAGGGGTCTGCTCTGTTTAGTAGCCAAGGTTTTCAGGCTGCTTATAGTTGCCTCCAAGATAGTGAGTCTGATCTCTACTTTCTTCAGGCTCTCGCTAATGGGCAGAAGCAGTGATCTAAGTAAAAATTCTATATTCCTCATAAAAGTAACAGGGGATGATATATTAGGTAGATTATCCCCTTGGACGCTAATAGAATCAGTGATATTGGTATTAGTACCCTTAACAGGAATAACATTATACACATTCAATATTGACCTATCAGAAGTAGGAGGGGGCTTAGGTGCTTTTCCGAAGTCGGAAAGGGGGATTTTGGTCTTGCCCTGCCCTCCCCTCAACTTCCTTCTACGCTTATTTGGTGGTGGGCCATGCACCTCTGCCACAACTATTTGCTTTGGCTTGGTTTTCCTTGTTTTAACTACAGGGGGCGTTTGAGTGACTAAGTCAACAGCCATACTGCTAGGAATGGGGAGAGGGATAACATCAGAGGTCTGTTCAGTAAATGGGCAAAGGTTGGGAATACTATCCCGCAGTAATTAAAGAACGCCTTCTTGGGATAATAAATCCTGGCTAACGTTAAAGGAACCTCCCTCTTGGGAGATAGGATAAGGAATAATGTCACTAAGAGGCCTATTTTTCATATTCTCAATAGAGCGGCAGCGCTCCGCCCTACGCTTCTCCAAAGAGGTTTCCTTATCCCCCTCACCCTGTGCCCGTGTGAAGTAATTATCCAGAGTTACATTTTTACCTCCTCCCACCTTCGCTGGTGTTCCCTCCAGAGCCGGTGATGGCATATCCAAAACCTATATCAAAGTCCTTGCGGAATCAAAGAAGTACAGGCAAAAGAGAGTGGGCCCAGCCCGGCCTCCTACGGCCCCTGACGGCCACAGACGGTCCCGCCCTTGTCCCGGGCTTCTCCCGGGACGCTCTCGCGCCTCGGCCCGTATAGCTCCTTTTAACAAAAAAAGGGGAAAGATTATGGGCGGGTGGGCGGGGCCAGCAGGGAGAGCAGCCCAGGTGTGACGAATAGGGCTCGCAGGGACTCCTGGTAGATGGAGTCCCTGCCTCCAAGCTCGCAGCCCTGCCGGCAGCTCCACGCGCCCAGAGGTCACAGCTCCTCTCCCTCAGGTCAGCACACAGTAGATATGGGGCGCTGCGGGACCCGAGGTCTTTCACGCCCACAAAAGCAACCACGAAGGCAAGCAGTCAATGGCAGGCAGCAATATGAATGGCCCGCAAACAGCCAAAAGGGAACCCTGAATTGAAAGTGGCGCTTGGCTACTGTAAATCATAGAAACCTCCTGTGTGCAGGGTGAATGGGTATGTGAAAATACGCATCTTCGAGATCGAGAGTGGCCATGAAATCCCCCGGATTGACGAGACGTAATATATTGTAATGTAATATGTAATGTAATGTAATAAGTTTTTGTATAGCGCTACTATTACCCTACGGGTATCCTGGCGCTCAAACGGACAAGGAACAACTGTACCTGCGGCTCAAGTGATAACAGACTGACTAACTTCTAGGAAACAATAGGGTTTTCAAAATTTTCTAAAATCCAGCAAGGAATCAGCTTACCTAATATTCAGTGGTAGCCCATTCCATAGTTGTGCAGCTGCTACACTGAAGGCTCTACCCCCCCCATTCTGGATCGTTTAAATCTGGGAACAGATATTAAGCCTGTGTTGGCAGACCGTAAGTGTCTGGAAGGCTCATACCAGTTACATTTATCCTGCAAGGGTAATGGTCCATATCCATGAACCGCTCTGAAAACGATGCATAATGACTTACAGCTTATACGCTCTTTTATTGGCAACCAATGGGGATCCCTCAGTGCCATAGTTGTGGAGGAGCTCCATGATCTATTCAGAGCCAACTTAGCTGCTGCAGACTGCACCCATTGCAACCCCTGGATGATGTACTGGGGAGCCCCCAAATGTAGGGAGTTTCAGTAATCCAGCCTGCTTAGCACTATGCTCCTCACTACCAATGCTCAGGAATCATCTGGCAGTAAAGGGAGGGTCTTTCGCAGCATGCGGATTAGAACAAAACAGACTTGAATGGTTTTGTTAGCTTGGGACGCCATTTGGAGATGGATGTCCATTAGTAATCCAAGATTTCGTACAGTATTAGTCGGGCTTAGAGATTCTTCCTCTGGAGTGAGCCTGAACTCAGTCGGGAGGTGCTTTGGAATTTTTGCAGCCGAGCAGTACATCACTTCAGTTTTCCCCCCATTAAGTTGAAGGGAATTACCTCTGAGCCAGCCAGCCGTTTTCCGCATACACTCCTGGAATACCTCAAGCGATGTCTCCTGGTTACCCTTTAGAGAGAAAATCAGTTGGGTATCATCCGCATAGTTTATCACGCTGATACCAAAGGACTTTATTATAGACAATAAAGGTCTCAGATAAACGTTAAACAAGATGGGACTGACTGATGATCCCTGTGGAACTCCATAGTGGACAGGAGAGACCTTTGATGTAAACTGTGCTAAAGTCACAGTCTGTTGGCGACCCAGGAGGTAGGATTGCAACCACTCAAGAGCTCTTCCTCTCACCCCGTTGTTCCACAGCCTTTGCATCAAAACGGCATGACTCACAGTGTCGAAAGCCGCCAACATATCAAGAAGGATAAGGATCGAGGCGTCCCCTCTGTCGGCGCGCAGTCGAAGATTATCCATCACTGTGGTCAATGCCTTTCAGTACCATGTGCTGGTCGAAAACCAAACTGCAATTCGTCCAACAGCTGGTTTTCCTCAAGATGTTTAGACAGGATTCTACTAACTGTCTTTTCCAAAATTTTTATTGGGAAAGGGAGAAGAGAGATTGGCCTAAAACTGGGTGGTAGTGTTGAGTCCAGCGATGGTTTCTTTAGCAGCGGAGAAACCGTTGCTTGCTTCCATACAGCTGGGACCACGCCTTCTTCCAAAGACTGGTGGCAGATTTTATGAAGCCATGGGAGCAGGATTTTACCAAATGGTTTCAAAATTCTGTTGGGAACTGGGTCTAACGGGGAGCCTGAGGAGATGCTGTGAGCTGTGCTAGCAAAAGAGTCCTCCGTAAATAATTGAAATGAAAAGAAGTTAGCAAGGAATTGTCACTAAGCTCAATTACTGGCTCATCCAATTCAGTATCTATAGCCTGAATATTATGAGGGGATAAATTCCCGACTATGTTATTAATCTTCTCCTGAAAATAAAACGAAATATCATCACAAAGCTGTTGTGAAGCAGTTGTCTTGTTACATTGACTAATGGGCGAAGTAATGTCCTTGAAAATCTTAAAAAGAGTTTTTGTACTATTCGTGGAGTTCAGGATGGTAGTGGCATAAAAATTAGCTTTTGCAATGCCTATTTTATAATTAAGCTGGACTAAAAGTATTTTTTATCTGATTCTTCATAATGTCTTCAATTCCTTTCTACGGAGAAGTCGAAGTGCTTTTAGATCCGCATCATACCAGGGGGCTGATGTCTTTTCCTTATTTTTGATTTTACATTTTGGTAATAAGCGATCTAAATTCCTAACTATGGTGCTGCAGTACTTTTGATAATTTTCCTCCACCGAATCAGTTGGGGTTGAATGGTCATGCTCTTTAACCAATGCTTGAGCCATATTGTTGTCCAGTCTGACCCACTTCCTATACAGTCTATAGGTTGTCGTGACCCTTTATTCTTCCTGTCGAACATATATACTAGTGTTAAAAAGGACCAAATAATGGTCTGTCCAGGTTTGTGGTAGAATGTCTTGTACTGATGTGTCTACCTCATTGGCAAATATTAGGTCTAATATATGCCCCCCTTGATGGGTGGCCCGATGTACCAACTGAAGATTCAAAGTAGCACAAGTCTGCTGTAAATCTCTCTGGTGATTCCCCACATTTTCATTCTCCCAAAGATTGAAGTCGGCTAATATAATTAAAATGGCGTGGGGGAGGGCTAAATTCGTGATCTCATAGAAATTCTGATAGTGTGTGAACTGTCCCGGGGGCCTGTAGCATACTACTCCTGACAGTAGATTTCCTTTAATTCCCTGTATTGCAAATCCCAGGAGTTCAATTCCCCCAATTTCATCTAGTATTAAAGGAACACAATTCCATTTCTCCCTGAAGATCATCCCCACACCTCCACCTCTACCCGTCACTCTGGGGTTATGCAGCGATTTATATCCATTTGGGCACGCCAGGCCTAGTTCGACTGTGGAATTATTATTAGTCCAAGTCTCTGGTAGAAACATCATGTCAAGATTTAGATCTTCTACCACACAAGATTTCTCAGAGTAGTGTTTAATAAGTGACCTACAATTAATTAGTCCAAAGCTTAGAGGCTTACCGTTGGATGTTATAAAATTAAACGGCGTTCTCTCTCGATTATCAATGACCAGGAACTCTTCCCTAGAATAGGGGATCCGACGTTGGCGAGATATCGAACGCGATTTAAGTCATTTTGGGCAGCATGGCCGGCGCTAGGCGCGTTCGAGTCGCAGAATTGCATTAGCGGTCTTAAATAGACAGTCAAGTGCAGGTCGTCAGCAACTAGACTGTCAACCAAAATGGCTGAACAATCTTCCCTTTCTATGGCCCTGAGATCGAGAGAGGTGAGGGGTGATAGTCCGCAAAACAGCATGTGATTCTTGATTTTTAACGTGCAAGTGGCTGATAAAAGTTAAAATTAGAGCAGGAGACAGTACAATGATTTACAATTTTATTTAAAAAATCTAAAAGCTAGCACGATTGCAGCGCTATTCACAGCGCGGCTTTCTAGTGCTTTCGTAATACCAACCACAGCGAAAATAACCTGCCCTCACAGCTCAGGCAGCACAAATACACAGTGCCTTCTTTGTCTAGTATCCTGAAGGGAAACCAACCGAAAGGATTGGGAAATGAGAGGTGTTTAGCTCCCTGAGGTCTAAAATAGGGCGCCATTTCTCCAGCGTCTTCACCAGGAATAACCTGGAAGAGAATCTTTCCCCCTTTGAGATAAGGGAACCAGCTCAACCCTTCAGGAGCATCTGATGAACTTCGAGCTGCAAGAGACACAGATGTTTTGATGAAATGGCCGCAGGGGGCTTGAAGGTGGGATTTGAGTAAATTCTAAGGTACGGCCCTTTTGAATTATGTTGAGCACCCAACGGTCTGATGTTATTTGAGACCAGTTGTGGATGTATTGTGACACCCTGACTCCTACAGATGTTGTCATGGAGGTGGGCACAGTAGGCAGAGCCAGAACGCCGCTATTGCTTCTTGGACGTATCACGTCCCTGGCGGGTCTGTTTCCCCCTGGTATTCGATCTAAAGCAAGTCGAGGCTTGACCTTGTTTTTGATGATATGGCTGACGATACTGTTGCAACGTTGATCCATAGGACTAGTACCTTTGCTGCTGGCATGAGCCTCTGTATGAAGTGATACTCCTGCCTCTGGCACCCCTGAAAGGAGCTTTCCGGTAATGAAGCGTACCAAGAGACCTAGCCGTCTCTGTATCCTTCTTTATCTCGTGGAGGGCATCTATGTGTTTTCCGAATAATGTCTCTCCGAAGGGGAGGTCCAAGATCTTATTCTGGACCTCTGGCCTGAACCACGTCGCTCTGAGCCATCCCTGGCGACAAAGTGCTGCAGCTTCCGCCAAAGATCTAAAAGCTGTATCGGCGCTGTCCATGGCACAATCTATCACCTCAGCCGACTTCGCTTCCCCTTCTTCAGAACTTTCTTGGCCTCACCTTTTGCCTCCTGTGGAGGTTGATCCAAATAAGGTGAAAGATCACACCACAATTGGCGATCATACCTGCCCAATATCGCCAGAGCATTCGCCGCTCGCACCAGAAGGCTAGCGATTGACTAGTACCTCTTCCCATCGTTATCGAGACGCCTGCCCTCCTTATCAGGAGGAGTTGTAAGGGGTTTCGAAGGGTTGCAGGACTTCCTCTGTGCCTCCTGTGATATCACAGAGTCCGGTTTAGGTTGTCCAGTCAAGGGCCCTGGACCATCTTCAGGCGCCTTATATTTCTTTTTCATGAGTGGTAGGACTGGTATAATAGTAGCCGGGTTTTTCATAGCCTTAAGACCCTCATCCCACACATGCTGCACAATGGGTATAGATCGGGTAACCATCCTTTAGGGCTCTTTAAAGTCATAGAGAAAACACTCCGTCTGTATGGAAGGCATATGCAGCTTGAACCGGCTTGATGCTCTTTCCATCAGCTTATGGAAACCCCTGACATCCGCTGGGGGAGAATCCACCGGATCTGGGTTAGGCGATGCGGGATCACATACTCATCCCATTCTAAGCCTTGATTAGGCCTGTTATCAATATTCTGATCCTCATCCGAGGAATCATCTTGTACGTCCGGTAGTGTTGAAGGAATATTCAAAGCAGGTTTTGTGAGGCTGAGAGAGCACCTGAGTTGGCAACACTGGAGAAAACATTAATGGAGTTGTAGGGGCAGTCGTAGTGTTAACTGCCGGGACAGAACCTGCCCGAGTGGGTCTCACTGGGACTTTTCTTTGTCCAAGTGAGACCCACAGATTTTGTGAAAATGAAATTGGAAGCCACAGAATTCTGCAGAGAATTGCGCTTAAAAACTTACTTTAAGGAGATACCGGAAATAAACAATACTGAAACGACAGGCCTTAGACCTAAATCTAACTTTTGTCCACCAACTTGCAAAACACCGAAAGAGGTACTTACCTTTGAAAGAGCTATCTTATCAGGGATTACAGCTTTGGAAAAAAGGAAACATTTTGTGAATTACAATCTGAGTAAAAATGAAAAGGATGCCATCTTTTCATTGAAAAATGACAAAACGCTTATAATAAAACAAGCGGATAAAGGGGGTGCAGTAGTCCTCTGGGATATTAACAAATATAAGAAGGAAGTGGGACGCCAATTAGACGACCAGAATTGTTATAAAAAGATCACTCATAATCCGGTCAAGGACCTTCAAAATGAACTTTTCAAGATCCTCCAAGAAGGCCATGAATTGGGAATTCTAGGACCTAAAGAATTTTCCTTCCTCCAAAATAAGAACCCCAGGACACCATTATTCTATGTCTTACCAAAGATACATAAAGATCCTAAGGAGCCCCCTGGTCGCCCTATAATTTCAGGGTGTGATTCACTGATTGAACCAGTGTCACAGTACATTGATTATTTTTTGAAACCTCTTGTTTCCAAGGTTCAAGCACACTTAAGGGACACAACAGCCTTTATCAATCAATTAACATCGATTGAATTTGACGAAAAGAAACAGCTAATGGTTACTATGGACGTTGTGTCCCTATACACGCAAATCCCTCAAGAACAGGCTCTTGAAACTTTAGAATTTTTTCTGGACCAACGAGAACAACCATGCAGAGTCCCTACAGATTACATCCTCCGATTGGCCAAATTTGCATTGCAAAAAAATTACTTTGAATTTGATACGGAATTCTTTTTTCAAACCAAAGGGGTGGCCATGGGCTGCCCCTTTGCGCCGGAATTAGCTGTACTATTCATGGGGCTGTATGAAAATTGTTTCATTTATAATAACAATCCATACTCAAAGCATATCACTAAATATATGCGATATATAGATGACGTCTTTTTTATATGGACAGAGACACAAGAGAAATTGGATGAATTTCTAACGTGGCTAAACAGGAGAACAGAAGATATCAAATTTAGTCATGTGGCAAGTAATCAATCAATTAACTTTTTGGATGTCAGAGTCTAGGCAACTGATGGTACCCTTGGAACAACCTTATTCCGAAAATCGACTGATAGGAACAAGGCCCTACATTATACCAGTCATCACCCGAGAAGCCTAAAACAGAACCTTCCCTTCGGGCAGTTTCTAAGAATCAAGAGAAATTGTTCAAACAAAGAGGAATATTTGGTACATGCAAATGCACTCTTGGATCGGCTACTCGCAAGGGGATACACCAAAAAACTCTTAAAAAACTCACTGAAAAGAGCGTGGTGGGTACCAAGGGAAACATTGTTAAAAAAGAAAACACGTCAAGAAAAGAAACGGATAGTTTGTGTGACTACTTTCAGCCCCAAT
The DNA here is from genome assembly GCF_964263255.1 of Lissotriton vulgaris. NCBI lineage: Eukaryota > Metazoa > Chordata > Amphibia > Caudata > Salamandridae > Lissotriton > Lissotriton vulgaris. The sequence continues at coordinate 1,096,202,036 of NC_141685.1, forward strand.
ACACACCAACTACGCAAGATGGTGATGCAAAACTGGCATCTAGTCAAAGATTTGCATAGCGATTTCCAGGAGCCTCCGCTTTTTTCTTTCAAAAAAGAAAAATGTGTGGCCAATCACATTGTGAGGGCAGCACTGCCCCGCGAACCCAAGCTGACATTAAGAGGCATGCTGGGACTGCCTGCAATAGTTGGACACCACAAATGTGGTAACTGTGTTTGTTGCCCCTCAACGGAAGAAGGGTCTGTCTTCAGTTTTGATGGAATTCACTGGAAACACCTTACATTTACAAATTGCCAGACAAAAAACATAATATATGGGATTTGGTGCCCATGTGCAAAACTTTACATCGGTAAAACACAGGAGGCACGACAACGAATTACCCAGCACAAGTCGAGAATCAGACGTCGGGTCCCCAACGCACCATTGGTACAACATTGGATTTCGCTCAGACATAATGAAAATGACCTTCGGTGGACTATCATTTCCAAAATTGAAAATGATCCTAGAGGAGGTAATGTAGATTTGAGGTTGTCACAAAGGGAAGCTTTCCTAATTATGAAATTTAACACTGCCACCAGAGGATTAAATGAGATTTCAGAAATCTTTAGAGTAAACTCCTGAATGCTTCAACCTAACCTGTGAAAATCCATCATCTAACATGTTGAGCCATCATGTTTTTCTTGTTAAACATATTGGGTTATGAGGGCATGGAGATCACACCATTCGATGCTTCAAGACACAACTACCATGACCAGAATGCACCTTGTGCCGGGAAACACCACATAACTCACGTGTCCCCCTGATATAAATCCGATTTAAGTCAATAACATGCACTAGTGCTGAGATAAGATATGCATCAAGAAATCTCTGCACCTAACGTGTACATTTTCCCCTTTCCCCCCCCCCAAAAAAACGGAAACATTCCTGTGTATTGAAACACCGTCCCGTTCAGAACTAACATAGTCACATGACCAGTAGTTGTTCGTACGGAAGGACTGACGGCCAACACTGAGAAGACGCAACATCACAGAAACCTAACCGGTGAGTTTCATTTCGAGCAAATCGGAATTAGTTTAGTTCAAACACTTTAGAGTAGACTCAGACGGAATGTCTGGCTAATTTTCGTTCTTTTCAGAACTGTGTGCATTGAGTGCACCTCTCGAAAATTGTGGCGGCCACGCGAACATTAAGCCCCCGATCATAAACGAACGACTGGTTAAGTCAAGTAGATATCAATACCGGGTAAGTCGTAGCTCAACCAGGCGACTGCCATCCATGTATTATGCAATGAGAAACGGCATAAAGAACAGCGGTCTTTTCCGTTTTTTCCACAGGCACCCCGAGCGATCTTCCGTTGCTTGTGAGGTGAGTGTAATTATTAACAGCTAAAGCAAGCAGCAACCGTTCCTATAGGGCAGGGACAGTGGGTAATGTTTTTTGTACTGTGTTTGTTTTCATTGTTTCTAACGCATCCTGCTCACTGGTCCAGAGAGATATTTTGAACTTAAGTCATAAGGTATGTTGGTTTTAGCCGGCTGTCGGCTGCTCTAGACAGTAAATTGGAGATTTGATAAATAAGGTAGTCTAACATTGGAACATTTTGTATTTTTTCTTTCTTAGAAATCGTACTGATCCTGAGGAGAACCCCACAATTAGGGTGTTCGAAACGCGTAGATCTTTTTGTGGTTGTTGTCAACAAATGAAAAAGTCTAGAGATATAAGATCAATTTCTGACTTGATTTAACTTTTGTGAAACATTGGAACTTTGTGAAAAGTCGTGACTTATTCAATCTGTCTTTTTAAAAAATCCTTGTAAAGTTTAGAATTTCTTGTTGACATTGACCTAAACCTCAGAGGTATTTTTGTTATATGTGTGAATGTTTTTGTAGCGCCTGGAGTGTGATAGGTATGGTAGGGATGTGTTGTGTAGGAGTCAAAAGTGTGTCGTTGTAAATCTTGTATAAATTTGTATATTCTGTATATCTGTATATATTTTGTATATGCACAAAAAAGACTTTCAGAAAATGAATAAATGGAAAAAACGTTCTGAAAATGAGAAACGTGTATAATAAAATAACAATAGAATAAATAACAGACTGCTATGTTTAAATTACAGCAGATCTTGGAGAAATAAAGAAAAATAAGTATTTCCAGTATTGGCATTTGTTTTGTTTTTTTGATGATAGTAGGCTTAGCCTTACTGTAGAGGAGCCTGGACCCTGTTCTGTTTCTACGAGTCGTAACTTGAGCGGAACTGTTTTTATAATCCTGCAGCATACAATGGAGATCCGCCAAAAGTGAGGCAGGAACAGACACCATTTCTTGGCCTGCGGATTCTTGATGTTGGTAAGAATGTTGGTAAGTGCATTCATCAAGAAACTCGCCCTCAGTATCAGTGTCCTGACTTTTAATCAGCAGCTGAGATGGACTATGGGCATACCCAAAAGAGTCCTGATCCTCTTCGTCAGAATCTTCCTCTTCTTCTAGTAACAAAGCGGGAGGCAAGGGGGTAACTCTCCTTGGAGACGTCATGTCCGGCGTTATCCTTTTCAAGGAAATAGTTATCCTCACGGCACCGTGGACGACAGAAGGTGAAGGGATAGGTATAACCGTCGTCGATGGAAGAGCCACCGTCGACGGACGGACTGCCGCAGACGAGATGGGCATTGTCGAAACCGTCGACGATCCTGCCGTAGTCGTCCTCACGGTCGTTGTCGAAGCACTCGTTGACAACACCGTCGTAGTCCCCATCGTCGAGGAAATTCTCGTCGTCGCTACCAGCGTTGAAATTCCCGTTGACAACCCGTCACCATCGTCGAATACGATCCGGTCAATGATTGTGCCGTTGACGAGCCAGTCGACGGCACCACTTTAGTCACCTTAGATTTAGACGCCTTCGTCTACGGAGTCTTCTGCTGCGTCGTTGACGACTTGGAGCTTTTCCCAGACTTCTCAGAAGACGGTTTTTTGAACGTTGAAGCAGTCTCCACCACTGCTGAAGGTGTAGATGGTACCTCCCTCTCCTTTACACCGTGGTGAGGAGATTTGACAGGACTTTGGGGCTCAGACTCACGGGGGGGTCTTTTTTGAGGCCTTAACTGGACGCTCCACAGAAGGTGAAGGGGAACCCCTACCCCTTTTGATTGACCTTCTGGATGATGTAGCTGAAGAGTCCTCACTGTCACTTGACACAGTCTCTTTCCTGGACTTCAATTTTTGGAGCCAAGTGAGGAGGCGACCCTCGCGGTCCTGGAGGGTCTTTGTAGAGAAGGTGCGGCAGATCTTGCAGTCCGCAGCCTTATGATCAGGATACAAGGGATATATATAGTCCTTATGCCGATCCTCCACATAGAACCTTTTCTTGCCACAGGTGGAACATGACTTGAAAAGGGCCTTCTTCTCTTTGTCAGACATTTCAGAAGAAACTCTAAACAATCCTGAAGAAAAAAGTTGAAGAAAATCTCTCAAAGAGTAGAAAATGAGCAGAGCTCAAAGGAGACTCCCTAAGCACAACGTGCGGTAGAAAATCTGAGGCTCTGAGGTTCCGTCAGGAGGGTTCTATGGGGTGAGGCTATTCTGATTGGCTGAAGCTTAGTTTTGGTCTCTTTTACAAAAAGAGGTGGATATGCTACGAAAGGGAATGAGGCATAGGCCTTTTTCTTTCTCTTTTGTAGCTACTGCTATCTTATTTTTGTTAACGAGACTCCCATTCAGACGACGGGGAATGATACAAGCCATGGGAATCTATGAAAGTTCCAATACTGGGGCAACTAGGATTACAGGTAAGAAGCCTTTCCCTCTCCTTCAGGAGATTTCTATTGATAATCATGAGCACTAAATAGAATAGCAAACCAATCCCTTAAAAAGGAAGTGGAATAGTGTAGGAAAGTGGGTTTCTGTTGCAGTAACCCCTCACTTTTTGCCAGACTACTGATCCACTTTTTCTTGTTGTGCCATGGGAACCTGCCAATCAGGTTTCCAGGGCCTGTGTTCTTTCCCTTAAACTAACCCAATTGGCATCTCTGGTCACAGGTCAGCCCCTGGTAAATGGTACCACAGGTACCCAGGGCATTGTGACTAGGGGAGACCTCTAAGGGCTGCAGCACGTATTGTGCCACCCTTAGAGGCCCTGTAGCTTTACACCCACACACTGCCTTGCAGGCTGCGTGTCTTGGTGCAGAACAAAGTGAAAAGTCGACATGGCACACATCCCTGTGTGCATGCTTACAGAGCACTGCCCTGGCCTTGACCAGCCACCACTCCAGCTGGGTGCACTATGGCAGTGGTGAGGGCACAAGGGCATGTGCCCTGTGCCCAAGTCCATTCTCGGGCATTGTAAGTGCAGTGCTGCCATTAAGAATATATGGTGCTAGGAGTTTCTCATTACGAACTCCACAGCTACACTAGTTTGGTATCTAACTTCTCAGCACATTAAACCCACATTGATGCCAGTCTGGGACTTATGTAAATTGCACACAGAGGGCATCTCAGAGATGCCTCCTGAAAACGAACCCACCTCTAGTGTCCCGACTGAGTGGCTACTTAAGCTGCCTTCACAGACATGTTTCTGGACCCCTGGGTCGAGAGCCTGCTGCTCTAGGGGGCCTAAAACAATGCACATCCTGGGACGAGGTGCCAAGTCACCTCCCCCAGGATGGGCAGGGTTCACGAAGGGGAAGCTTCAAAGGCATGCCGCCTTTGTGAGCTTCCCCAGACCACTTGCTGCTTTCAGCAACTGGTCCCCACTGGTTCTATCCCCCACTTTGGGCAGAAGAACCAGCGGGAAAAACAAGTGAGGGAAAGAGGTGTGCCCACCTCCGCCAACTCCACCCCTCAGGTGGGGGAGGCGAGGTGAAGCACAACCCAGAGTCTCCGCCATCATGAGGATGAGGGGGACCCAGCCAACCAGGGGGTGTACCCACCCCAGAGAAGGGACCCATTGGTCCCTGCCCTTTACCTACCTGTAACACCCTTAAATTTAGTATTTACGGGGCACCCTGAATCTCTCTTCCACAGATCCAGCCTCACAACAAGAAAAGAAGGAGGAAGAGCCTTGCAGAGCTAACAAGAGGACGACGCCTACTGACTTGGCCCAAGCCCTACAGGCCTGTCTCCCCTCGATCCTGCTCCTGCTAAATCCCGGTGTGTCCTGCAGCCAGCAACCTCAAAATCCCCGGAGGACCTGCCTTCACTTCCAAGACTGCTTCTCCCTTGAACACTGGACTTGTGCAAACTGCAGCTTCTGGCTCCGGCAGGATAGCGCGAATCCAGCCCACTCTGCAATCGCCAAACCCAGCCCGAGCTCGAGTGGAAAAACACCACGAGGAGGTCACCCCGGCGATCCTGACCCGAGAAACCTGCCGAAAGCCTCCAGTCAATGCCTGCAGTCTCAAACCAGAAGAACCCCTCTAATGCAACCAGAGCAGGTAAGACTTTGACGTCCCAAGGCACCACAGCACCTGATGCCCCACGGCCTTGTGTGCCCAAACCAACGGTGCCCAACTAATCCAAGACATCCCAACTTACCCCTCAAAGTGGTGGTTGCACCCAGAAGATTCTCATCCCTGAGCCTGCAGTGTTTCTTCTAATGGGAGTTTCTCCATTGAAAACAAGGCACCCAACCTCAAAACAGCACCCTGCACCTGGCCACCCTAGTGCCGCTGAGGGTGCACACCTGTGATGCTAATTTGGTTCCCTATTTGCCCAAACGTAAACCCTGGGAGCTTTGCTCCCACAACCCAGTGGCCTGTTTGCCAGCAGCCACCAAACGGAGAACCCCCCCCCCCCCCCCCATTCCCCATTGGATAACATTGGGCCTCAACACTCCACCTGGCCACCCTAGTGCAGCTGAGGCGGCAACGTAAGTGCATCACTGACCCTTGGGAACCCCCGAGTCTAACCTTAGAACCTTAACTCTCACATCTCACAGTCGATTACTTACCTGTGAACAGATAACCTGTTTTTCCTCCTTAGGATAACATTGACAATTTTCTTCCCAAAGATGTTTGTGTGGAGTTTTGAAATCTAAAAATATTCTTTAAAAATCGCAGAAATAACCAAAACGTATTTACTTACCTGTTTACAGGAAATGCCCCAGTGCTGAATCCAAGTATCCAGCACTGAGTAAGAAAAGTAACGTACAAAGTAACTTACCTGTAATTTACTGAAAAAGCCTATTCATTTCAATGCACTGTTATTCTTCCAAAAAACGACCAGGTGTGGAGTTTTGAAATCTAAAGATATTCTTTAAAAATCATGCGACTAACCAAAACATATTTACTTACCTGTTTACAGGAAATGTCCCAGTGCTGAATCTAGTTATCCTGGCAGGGAAACAAATTTTTAAGAATCCAAGGGCGGGGGAGGTTGATTTCCGTTTCCGCAGTACCTTGTTTTCCGGAAAATGCCGGAGGGCGCAGTAGCGCATTGGGGTCCTGGAACCAGGATAGCCGGGTTAGTCGGCAACACGCGATTTCCTGGAAACAGGCTTGTGCCCCCCGTGTGTGAATTGTTGAAGGTGTTACTGTTTTGTATATACCTTGATCTAAATATAAACTTTGAGGACCACTGCCCGGCTGGGCATGTCTTCTACAATATAGAACTGACTGAGTCTATATTTATTCTGCTTTCATGTGTTTCCCTGCCAGGGACCATTGTTGGTTCTTTATAATTGAGCTCCCCGAGGTCCCTCGCTGATACTAATTGGGGTCCCCTTGTTGTTTAAATAGAATCTAGTTATCCAGCACCGACTTAGAAAAGCAACGAGAAAAGTAAATTACCTGCAATTTACTGAAAAAACCTGATTCCAATGTACTGTATTTGCTAAGTGTTGCAACTTACTGCATCCCTTGTAAATCAAACAAAGTACAAATCCTATTGCATTTTCAAACTGTTCTATATTAAGCAACTTATTACTGAAAAGTATTTAATGATTACCTGTGCCAGGCTTGCTTGGTTCTAAAAATAAACAGTATTTTCTTTACACAAAAACAATTGGACTAGAGTTCAGTTATTGAGCGTGTGAAATCATTTGATGACTGAGTGTGTACATCAAATGCTTATCACTGTCCTCTGATACTGCCTTACTGCTCGACCACTCTACCACAAATAGAGAGTAAGGTTCTATCTAACTTGAACCACTGCCTACCTCTGGGGTCACCTGGACTCTATACACATTATATCTCATTTTGGTGTAGTATATATAGAGCCAGTTTCCTACAAAGAGGAGAAAGATGATAAACTGAAGTTCAGAGATTTATCAGAGAAGCTTGTTCTCCTTGAGCATCTGTTCTAGCATCTGAATCTAGGTTACTTGGGGGAAACAGGCTCCACCACATCACATTGTTAAAACTCCTATTACCAGTGGGCAGGGGCAGACTAAGAGCCTCATCCTTTGAGGCCTAACTCGAGGCTCGGCTTCAGTGGCTCTCAGGATGGTTCGCTGGGCACTATATGGGAGAAACCTGCAATCGATCCAGCTCCCTGTCTCAGGCCTCACTCCAGGGATTCCTCCTACCCACAACCACCCATCGGTCTTCACAATCGTTGCAGGTCATGATTGCACGCAAGTGTCTAAATAGGCCTCCTAGCTAACGCGTCGCATCTCACCAATCGTCCTTGCATTCCCCTTAAAAGGCCTGCCATGCTTCCAAGGATCCTATTCCATAGCTGACCTGAGGAGCTGGCACAACCGCTCATCGTCCACAGTAGGCAACCTCTATATAGAGAGCCTCTTCCTCTCCTCGGACCTACTTATATGTGATCATGATTTCCCTAGGGGCAGTACCCGACATACCGAAATCTAAGACACATTTCAAAGTGCTCGATTCAGCAGCACATATACAAAAATTGGAATGATACAGAGAAGATTAGCATGGCCCCTGTGCAAGGATGACAAGCAAATTCGTGAAGCATTCCATATTTTCCCAACCCACCACATTCCACAAAACTCCTGGCCACTGCGTACACCCACTACGTCAGAAGGCTTTGGCTAAAACCGACCCCAACACTGTATTCACAAAAGATACACATTTGTTCCATGTGCCCCTTGCTGGACCTATTTGAGCGGGAAGGAATAGCATTACGGGAGGCTGAGGGGGTTGGTGCATGTTTTGGAACTCTGCCCTTAAGCCATTTGAACAGCTTAGTGTGGATCATAACCCGACTCTTGGGCCATTTCGTACATTATTGGACTCTGCTGCTCAAACTGCAGTACAATTAGCTGATCACGGACACAGAAACGGAGATGCACTCCCTAGTACACGCAGTTCACATAATGGGGAATGCACAGTGCTTAATTACAAGCTTCACACATGCTATGGTCCCACACCACCAGATTACGCCCTCTTCGTCAACAGTGAAAACGTGACAAAGGACGCGCACTGACAGTCAATGGGACAAGTTCCTTCTTTAGCTACATATGATCTCACAATGCAAAGTTCCAGTATATACAGAGTGTACCTTACAACTGCATGTTTGCACAGAATATATGGTAGCAAATCCAGCTGTCCCAGATGTGACTCCCAGAACGCGGACATGGTGCACATATTCTGGACCTGCCCAGAAGCACAATTATTGTGGGGGAGGGTTGCGGATGCCCAGTCATGGTGAGGGATGCCCTGTGTAGTATGGAAGTGGGTCTTCTGGGGTTAGACGAAAAAAAACACAGAAAAGCTGTAAATATTTTTCTAAATCTAGCTCTGCTCATGGCATGTAGGGTTATCACCATTAAGTGGAAGGCTACTCACCTCTCCAGGATATCTTAAAAGTTTGCAGCCATCTTAAAGTGGGGGAAAGGTTGAGTCCGTAGCCCTCTGTAGAGAGGAGGCTAGGGGCTTACACAGGACGCCCATTGCGCTAGAGTGGGATGCACTGCTCCATGAGTTGCAGGTGCTCTCTGATGAACTGGGGGGGCATGTGTTGGAAGGGGGGCTGTGACCAATTTCTCACTCTGTATGTAATCCTTTGTTGAGCTCTCATCTACATAGTATTCTTACAGAACTATGACCTGCCTTTCAGAGTACTGCTTTTTGTAGGATGCTGAAGTCCCCTCCCCTATTATATGGGGATCGCCATACTTTATTCATTTACCACTCAGAAATTCTATTGGTAGCCCCTTACTGGTGCCGAATCACTTACCTGTCGATTATTCCGAGTTTTGGAATGACTGTTAAGACCTGCTTATTGCATTTGGATTCATTGGTCAGTGTTGATATGAACTGAACCAATATCCACTGATGTGACCCATGTTGTTATTTCTCTTGCTCATGTGTACCTTGCTGTGGATCTCGTTATGATATTGTCACAATTATAATATGTATTGTAGTACCAGAAAATCAACATAAAATTTGTTTAACAAAATACACATTCCTAACTCTATGGTACATACAGTACGAGGTACTCCAAACCCACTCTGTGCTGCAGACACTACTGCATATGGAGGTAGGTCACCACCTGATAACATGGCTATATAAAGTCATATAGGAATTTTTATAAGTGATAGATTCACTATATGTTTGATTATTGTCCATGATGCATTCGTTCAGCAGTGCCAACCGGGTTCAAGGCAGTGGATTTCTTGACACAAAGGAAAGTGTGCCATGTCGACTCTTCACTTTCAGCTGCACCAAAACATGTAGGCTGCAAGGACCGTGGCGTATGTTTGTGGTGAGAGGTCTCGGAGAGTGGCACAATAAAAGCTGCAGCCCTCAGAGGACTTTTTCTGGCTAGCAGGCCTTTGGCAGCATAGGTATCGCTTACAAGGGGCTTACAGGTAGGCCAGGGTTGTGCCAATTGTGGAAACAATGGTATAAGTTAGAGAAAGAAAACATGCCCTGGGAACCAGATTGTCAGGGACCCAGGACACACTCAGTGAAAGTGCATCAGAAATCTGGCAAAAAAGTGTGGGGAGGTGGTTACTGCAACAGAAGCCTACACATTTGTTTGCCAATGGGTATCAATTTGTTTTTAGACCTTTTTTACCAGGAAATAATGGGACTACATTCCCATTTCTGTCTGCAAAAGTGGTACCACCTCGACTATGTGATTCTGAAAGAGCACATTTACTTATTGAATCCTTTTAAGATGTTGCATGGAAGAATTCTTTGGTGGTATATTTGTTGGAAGATGAGTAAATCTTAAGATAGTAGCCATTATCAACAATATTCAGTACCCATCTACATTGTTATGGAACTGCAATCTTCAGAGAGTTGGAAATGCTTGTCGCTCAATCGATTGTTTAACAGAAGAGGGGAAGTTAAAAATGTTGTCCTACGTAAGAGGTTTTCCTGCTGCATCAGCTTCCAGACTGCCTCTATCTTTTGGTTGGCACCTTTGCTGTTAATCAGTTATGTGTTGCTGTTGACCGTAGGGCTTTGATTTCTCTTTTGGTAGTAACACCGATCAGAAGTCTGTAGAAGGCTGTCCTTTGTTCATTTTATTTGTCCAAACCAGTAGCTTTCAAGGTCTCCATTTCAACTTACATATGAGTCAATTCCATATCTGTGGGAATTCCACATATTAAGTTGAGGATCTTTTGTTGACATCCTGCATTAGGGCTTAGCCAAGGTGGCCAATCCCTGAAAGCATCCATGTGCAGCCAATAGAAAGGAGTCCACAGCTGCAATGATCAATTACTCAGGAACCATCATGCCCTTATTCAAAACTTCAATGGAATCTTCCCTATTATATCCTGGCAGATCATTGACAAATTGCTGAAGGGAGTCCAATAAAGATCAGTTGTAACTGTGAATAAGGGCCTTCACACTTGCTGATCTCATTAGTGGCTGCTGTACCACCATTCTTTTGTCCCACTGAATCAAGTTTTGTGCTTTCGTATGTCTAGTGGAACCATAGAAGAGGGAGCAGTAACATTGACCTTCGTTGCTTCTAGGACCACCAAAAAATCAGGCGGAGGATATAAGCAAAGGAATAAAGGATCCCGAATGAAGCAGTTTTAGACAATGTAGGCATAAGGAATAATTCCATAGCTGGTTGCAATAAGCTTGATACTAGTGAAAGGAGCAGTCTTGAACGCTGAAGAGTCTCGAAATTCACAGACGTGGTAGCTGTAGCTACTGGCAGAGAAGGCTTGCTCCCTAGGCTTGCCAAAATTCTGGAATCCTACGTCACTTCCTGTCTTTCTACTTATGTCGAGCAGAACCATCTTCTTGCTTCTCACCAAGCAGGTTTCCGCTCGGGTCATTCGACCGAATCTGTGGTGCTCGCCGTTCGACGAGCTGAAAGCCAAGGCTGATACCAACTCTCCCCAATCTTTGGTTCTTCTCGACCTGTCCGCTGCGTTTGACACGGTCGACAACAACATTCTTTTGGACCGTGTCAGCGCAGCGGGCATTCGAGGCCCTGTCCTCTCCTGGATCACGTCCTTTCTAACAGGACGCTCACAAGCTGTCCACCTCCCGGGCTTTTCTGCTCTTCCCCTCCCGGTGCCCTGTGGGGTCCCCCAAGGTTCCTCCCTCTCTCCTCTTCTTTTCAACCTTTACATTCACCCACTTATTTCTTCTCTCCTTGAGCTGGGGGTCTCTGTGTATAACTACGCAGACGACCTCCAGCTCGTCTTTGATCTTTCTTCTTCTTCTCACTCCCTATCTTTTTTTCGCTCCACCATGGTTTTTATTTCTGGGTGGATGAGCGCCAATCACCTCAAGCTCAATCCAGATAAGACTGAGCTTGTCCTGACCGGCGGCTCATCCAGCCCTTGGTCCTCTGCTTTTTGGCCCCCTATTCTTGGCCCCCCTCCCACCCCGGTTCCCTCTGTTAAAACATTGGGCATTAAGGTCAGCCAGGACCTGTCCATGCATGGCCAGGTCAGTGCTGTAGTGTCTTCCTGCTTCCTCTCCCTTCGGTTGATCCGAAAAATCTCCCGTTTCTTTTCCCTGGACTCTCTTAAAATCATCATTTCTGCCCTCATCACTTCCCGCCTTGATTATGGAAATAGCTTGTTCGTGGGTATCCCTGCCTACGATACTCGCCGTCTTCAAGCAATCCAAAATCAGGCTGCCCGTCTCATCTTTCACTTGCCCAAAACTCACCACATCACTCCTGTCCTCAAATCCCTTCACTGGTTACCCATCCTGCAGAGATCCTTGTTCAAACTAGGGTGCCTTGTCTATCGAGCTCTTGATCCCTCAGCACCGGCGTTCATCAACTCTCTGATTTCCTCCCACACCCCTGTTCGCACTCTCCGATCATCTTCCTCTGCCCTTCTCACTGTTCCCCGTTTCGCAAAACTCGCACTGGTGGAACTAGATTCTCTGTTCTTGCACCCCGGTTTTGGAATTCCCTTCCTCTCTCTATGCGTTCTATCCATATCTTTTCACACTTCCGTAAAGCGCTCAAAACATTCCTGTTTGCCCAGGCCTACCCCCGCTAACCTCCTCGGCCCTGTTTGTTCTGTTCCCTAGAGCTCTCAGCGCCAGGAAGCCGTTTGGCCATCGTGCGCTCTATAAATAATTTCATTCATTCATTCATTCATTCAAGTATGCCCTGAAAAATATTAATATCAACAGGGAAGACTCTTGCTGGATGAGAGTCAGTCAATGGAGGCAAACTCCTCCATGTGACAGGTGTCATTGAGGAGAAGGATGGTGTTCTAGTTCGATGTCTATATCTAGAACAACAAGGAAGTATATCTAGAGTGATGAAAACTATACCTATATGTCGACCTTGAGCTGCGAAGAGATCTGGATTTAGGCATAGGAAACTTTGACCTTCTTGGTGCTACATGTGGTCTTGATGGAGGAGACACCGCCAAGGGCTTTAAAGGAGAATGAGGTGGTGGTGGTGGTGGTGCAGCAGGTGTTACAGGAGAGGTTTAAGGTGAAACTGGTTGTTATGTAGGTAAAGGCTGCAGATAACATTGATCAGGAGAATCCAGAATGACTACCATGGATGACCTTGATAACCCATTCAGCAGGCATCCTTTTCAATGTAATCTTTGTAACCCAATCAGCCAATATGCATACTGAAAAAAGAGGAACCGGTACGTCTTGACGGCGAACATCTTTCTCCATGTACAGTGTCTTCTCTAAGGTAGGCCAGTTCTCGACGACTAATATGTTGGTAGTGCATCTCATCTCTACTTTGAAGTTATACCAATTAGGATCGTCATCTTTTTAAACATTTTTGGATCTCCAGCTCTTGAAGTCCAGAGAGATGAAGTAGAGCATTTGTAGAGGTCTAACCCTTTCCTCACTCATGAGTCGCCTTCTTGCTGTCTGCGCAACTCCCTTCAATGCAGGCAAATCTTCTCGCTGTCCTTCAGGGTACGCCTGGAAAAGTTACCACACTGATCACTTCCGTCTGAAATGTGACTCTCAGGAAGGCAAATTGCACAGTTCATGGGGTTCTGATTTTTCCTTTTTCGGCCACAAGCAGAGCACTATGCAATTGAATAATTTTTTTTGTTGCAAACAAAATTAAACATTCCCTGAAACAAAAGGACAAAAAAAATTCTAGATGTCAAAAGACGTAGAGTGAAGTTGGTCTGTACCAAATCTGAAGTGGGGGAAAAAAGCCAAAAAGGCCGAGCTTAGAGCTTTAAGATGCTGTCACCTGGACCCAGAAAAAGAGAACTGGAAGTAACTGCCACCTGCTGGGCTTAATGGGATGCTGGTAGACTGCAGGCCTTTAAGAACAGTTCCAGTACTCATACTAACAGTGCCACAGCCTATATGTCTACAATGCTTCGAGTCTTTCAACTCCATTTTCTTTAAAATAAAGGTTTGTTAACAAGGTGTTTAAGAAAAGTTATTTTGTTCTGGTATTGTTTCTATTTTCATTTTGTGTGTAGCCTTTTAAAAAGAAGTAAATTAAAGGAACTCAATACAACCTATTTTATATTCTGCAAAAATATGTATTATATGAAAGTGTGACATTCCATAAGATACGACGAAAAAGAAACAAAAAAGAATCTTCGTAAGAAGTGCTCTGGCACGTGTGCGGGATGGTTCAGTGCTTATGATTATCAATTGAGATTTGCTAAAGTATGGCTTTTCTCTCTCCAAAGCCAATGGATTTTAATGCCTCATCCCCTTTTTTTAATCATCTCATTCTCAGTACAACATCAAAAGAGCTAAACTGGAAAAGAGGTGGTTCATAAATTTCTGTTGTGCATCAGGTTTTAAGATCATTAGCCTTAAGCAGAACCACATGTGCAAGGACACTCCAATGGTAGTATCCCATTGTTGCCAATTCTTAACCACAGTTTGCCGCACTGACTACCTGATTAGTGCCCTGGGATGTGGTAGATCTTGAAGGACCTCAATCTTTCATCCATTTCTCTGCCATAGCAGCCCAGTACCACCAACCATTTTTAGAGCTGTAGATGCAGTGCTGCACATTTTCTTCCCAGCCAGGTTGTTTTTGCTTTCCCTTTGGTAGGGAGGGGCAGGGGCGCAGTGATCTATACAGCTGATGCATGGCGCAGCCTGGCAACAGTCACAACAACAGTCTGGTTTCAGGGTAGATATGCTGAATCCTGGATTCTTCTGTGGAGACTTATACTTTTTCAAACACCAATGTTTTTCTGCTATGACTGTAGCAGGAGTCAGGAACTTGTCCTCTGTGATCTCCAATAAGCCCGGTAACAAGGGGAGAAGAGGTATAGGGGAAACCCTTAGCTTTAGCATCCCAAGGAGAACGCAAATGGACGATTGTGATGATTCCACTTGAATGTTTAAATTATTATGACCCATCACCAGAAAGTCACAAAATTTAATATTGTATACTGGAGAGACACTCGTAAGAGAGGAAGGTGATTTAGAGGATGTAAGACATAAAAGACCTGTCAGTAGACAGACAGTCAAAAAGATTTTAAGGAGAACTTTTTCTTTGTCTGATGGAGGGCATGGGCTTGTCTGGGGAGAAGTTGTATCCATTCTAGATCTTGGTGTGGAAGGAGTGAGTCAATGGGCGAAGATGCATGGAGTTTGAGAATATAACTTCTTTGGAGTTGGACTGCTTAACTACTTCATCCTTCTTTGGTTCCTCAGGTCTTCGGCTTCCCCCTCAGTCTCATTCCTTTCTCTGTCTTTCAATGTCCTTTTTGAAATTTTTAGGTAGCATTGTTTAGAGGAATGCAACCATAGTGGTACATTACACAAACACTATGAGGTGGAGGCTGGCTTCTTTCTGCCACATCGAGGGCACTTTACAGTGACTGTCTAGTGAAGGAAAATTAAGTCAAAAACGCAGAAAAATGAAGAAAATTAGATCTACTTGAAAGATGGTATCAAAAACAAAGACGCTGTAAATGTTTGAGAGAAATTAATCTAAAAACAGACTTTTAAAAACTTAAAGTACTCCCCGATCCTTCGGAACTGACTAGGAGGCAAATGTCAGCACAATGCAGCATGGGCAGTGAACCTCTGGCACATTAAATTAACGCCAGCCCCTTTTCACAGCAGTACAGTATAAACATATCAAAGCTGCAGTTTACCCTCAATGACTGACAGACTTCTACTGTTCTTACATTTCAAATACTGAAGTGTAGTTTGTAAATGAACTACTTTAAGCATTTTATTTCGGCCTGTCATGGAGAAAACATATGACTTAAGTAGACTTTTACAAACGGGGTGTTGTTCATATATATAATGAAACACTCATCACATATTTCAATGGACAAATAATGAACATTAAGTGTTCTGGGGGTCTAAGCATGCAGCGATTAATTATTCTAACGTTTAAGATCATCAAAGAAGTATCTAAGATGCAGTTAGGCAGTTTAAACTTCTTGAGTGGCAAGTCTTGAACCAAGTGACTGGAATAGCTTCAGGTACCCACCGAAGTACGGAAGATTTTAAAGAACAGCAAGGGCCAGTATCGTAAGCAGTGATTGACAATTGTGACGTGAAGAACCTGGACAGCAAGTGAATCCCACATCTACATAAGCAAAGTAAGCTAGCTAAATTGCCTTTGAGGTAACTGGCAAAGTAGATTTCAGATTAATAGTTTTGCTTACTGAAGTATTTAATCTCCATATTCCTTTGTTTATTTAGAACATAATGTGCGTTTCAGATACAATTACAATTGTTGCTGAGAGTTTGTCAAATAGTGACTGTAAAGTAGCAAATATACATAGTAAGATATCAAACTGCACAACTATGCACAAGGCTACTGGTTTGTGGGGCATATTTCATAAGGTAATCTAAATACCAGGCATTACAAACATTCCCAAAGTGACTAGGTTGTGACAAGGAGGTCCAAATTGAAAACAACTGGGACAATAGTGGAGAGGGAATTACCTCAGCTAGAGAATACAGCACTATTAAATCCAGCTATACTCACCGCTCCTTCCAGTCTTGTTCAGGTATGTCTTCATGCGGTGATTGTAGGGGAAGACTGAAGTGGTTGCACCAATCTCAGCTCCCATGTTGCAGATTGTTGCCATACCTAAACAGGATCCATAGAACCAATTGCACAGTTAAACCGGAATAAGCATGATATCCTGTCAGCATGCAGGCAGAACCGTCAATTAAGAGAACCCTTGACCTTTGTACAAGGATATGCACAGAAGCCCTGTATAGTGAGCACTGGTGCAGTCTAAAAGGAAATCATAGCTTTTGTCTTCCCCACCCCTCCTCACTACACTGATATTGAGCAGGTGTGCCCGGGTGAGCTCTGTTTCACAATAAATATACCTCCAATGGCTGCTAAATTGAGTACCTGAAGAGGTTTCAAATTAATATTGTGTATTTTGCCTCTTTCACAACTATTACAATTTGATGTAGTACAGGGTGTACATAATAAAGCATACAAGAAAGTATCCAACATTTCCCTCTCCACTGACTATTTGTAACTATCTATTTCTAGAGCAGAAGAAAACAAGTTACTTACCTGTAACTTTGGTTCCCCAGTATTGGTAACTTTCATAGATTCCCATGCTTTGTATCATTCCCCGTCATCGGAATGGGAGCCTCGGTAAATAGTAAAAAACTATAGTAGTAAGCACAAAGTGAAAAAATAGGCCTAGGCCTCATCTCATTTTGTAGCTTATCCACCTCTTTGTGTAAAAGAGACCAAATTTCTGCAGCAGCCAATCAGAGCAGCCTCACCCCATAGAACCTTCCTGAGAGAAGCTCAGAGCCTCAGATTTTCGTAGCCGTTGTATACAGCTATCCACCAAGATCAGAAGAGTGAGCTTTCCCAGGGGAGGTGGGTGGGCGCATGGGAATCTATGAAAGTTACCAATACTGGGGAACCAAAGTTACAGGTAAGTAACTTGTTTTCTTGCCCCAGTATTGGAACTTTCATAGATTCCCATGCTTTGTATCAGAGTAACTAGCAGTAAAGAAAACATATTTTGTCATACCTGAATTTGAAAATGTGACACATCTCTGTAAAAAACAGCAGAACACATAGGATCATGAAATATGACAATAATGCAGTATACAAAATATGCAAAGGAAGGCGGGATAGAAAGGAAAGCTCACCGACTTATTGGAAAAGATTCCTCAGGACTGCTTGGCCCACTGCTGCATCCTCCTTCACAGAAGAATCCAGACAATAGTGGCGGGTGAAGGTGTGGACACTGCTCCACGTTGCCGCCCTGCAAATGTCCTTGATAGGGACTCCTGCGAATAACGCCGCAGATGAAGCCATGGATCTGGTAGAGTGAGCACGAACTGCTCGCTGCAGAGGTTTCCCAGCCGTCTGGTGACAAAATTGTATAGCGCTGGAAATCCAACGGGAAATACAAGCCTTAGAAACAGCACAACCCTTGCGTGGAGCACTGAAGGAAACAAAGAGCTGTGAAGATTTCCTGAACTGCTTCGTTCGCTCCAGATAGAATTTCAGGCATCTGTGAATGTCCAGAGAGTGCAGAGTTCTTTCCGCAGGTGAAGAAGGTTTTGGAAAAAATGGTTTCAAGACCACGGGTTCATTTAGGTGGAATTCCGAAGGAACTTTCGGGATAAATTTAGGATTCGTCCGTAGAATCAGCACATTATTTTTAAACTGGAGAAATGGTTCCTCAATCGTGAAAGCCTGGATCTCGCTTACTCTGCGAGCCGATGTCAGGGCCAAGAGAAGAGCCACTTTCCAGGAAAGAAACTTAAGGTCAGACTTATGCACAGGTTCAAAAGGGGCTTTCATGAGGGATGACAGAACTAGATTCAAGTGCCAGGTCGGAGGAGGTGGCCGGACTGGAGGAAAAACCCTGAATAAACCTTTCAGGAATTGCTTGACAATCCTAGCCGACCATAGGGAAGGCCCTGAAGATGAACGTCTGAATCTAGAGATGGCTGCCAGATGGACCTTTATCGACGATGGAGCCAATCCCGATTTCGCCAGTGAAAGAATGTAAGGCAAGAGCTTGTGTGGAGAAGAAGTATACGGGTGTAAACCTTCCTTCTGGCACCAAACACAGAATCTCTTCCATTTGGCTCGATAGGTCTTGTTGGTACTAGGGGCTCGAGCCTGAGCTAGAATGTCTCTACATTCACTTGAGAGATCTAACCCCTGGAACTCTCTGAACTCAGGAGCCACGCTGTCAATCGCAGGGACTTCAAGTCCGGATGTAGAACCTGACCGTGAGACATTGTTAGCAAAGTTGGAATAGGCTGTAGGAGAACTGGCTGGTCCTGGGAGAGGAGAAGAAGCTCCGAGTACCAAACTTGTCTGGGCCATGCTGGAGCGATCAAAATCATCCTGCACGGTTCCACCTTGAGTTTGCTGACCAACTTCGGAATCAGTGGAATGGGAGGAAAGGCGTAAACAAAGGCGCCTGACCAGGCAATCAAAAGCGCATTCCCCAAGGATTCCCGATGGTGAACCCTGCTTGCGAAGGACAGGCATTTGGCGTTCTGGGGAGTCGCAAACAGGTCGATTGATGGTGTCCCCCATCGAGCAAAGAGTTCCTCCAGAACGGTCTGATCCAGTTCCCACTCGTGAGAGACTGTCCTCTGACGACTCAAAGCGTCCGCCTTGACATTGAGTGTCCCCGCTAGATGTTCCGCTGAGAGGGAGACGTTGTTCTGTATTAACCAATTCAATATTGTTTGGGCTTCCTTGGAGAGGGTGGAGGATCTTGTGCCACCCTGTTTGTTTATGTAGTGCATGGCTGTAGTGTTGTCCGTACGAACCAGCACTGTCCTGTTTTGAATCCTCGGAAGAAAAGCTTGAAGAGCCAAGCGGATCGCGAGAAGTTCCAGGAGGTTGATATGGAACTTGCGTTGCACTGGACTCCAGTGACCGCTGACCTTCAGCTCCTGGAGGACCGCTCCCCATCCTTCCATGGAAGCATCCGTTGTTACAATCAGGGGAGATGGAGGAATGAGGAACGATAAACCCTTGGAAAGATTGTCTTTTTCCAGCCACCAGCCGCCTGCTTTTCTCATTTCTTTGGTAACGACAACCTTGTCGTCGAAGGATCCTGTGACCTGCCGCCACTGTCTGTCCAGTTGCTCTTGTAATGGACGCATCCTGAGCCTGCAGTGCGGAACTAAAGGAATGCAAGATGAAATTGATCCGAGAAGTGATTTGTACTTGCGAACTGTCAGTGTCTTTCGAGATTGGAGAAGACGAGCTGAACACATTAGTTTGGTCTGGCGCTCCTCCGATGGAAGGGCTAAGCAACTGTCCGTGTTCAGGATGGCTCCCAGGAAACTTGTTGACCTGGATGGGTATAAAACCGATTTCTCCCTGTTGAGTCGAAGACCTAGCCGCTCGAACAGATCCTTGCACGTCCGGACTGCACTGGACGCTTCTTGAACAGATGGAGCTTTCAGCAGCCAATCGTCCAGGTATGGAAACACCTGAATAGCTTGTTTTCTGAGAAAAGCTGCCACCGAAGCTAGAACCTTTGTGAAGATCCGTGGGGCGGACCGGAGACCAAATGGCAGTACCTTGAATTGAAAGTGACTCTTGCCCACTGTAAAGCGCAGATATTGCCTGTGAGCTGGATGGATAGGAACGTGGAAGTAGGCGTCCTCCAAATCGAGGGTCGCCATAAAATCCCCCGGATTGAGCAGACGAAGGATGTCCTGAAGAGTGACCATCCTGAAGGACAACTTCACGAGATAAGTGTTGAGCTGCCGTAGATCTAAAATTGGACGCCACTTGTTCTTTGTCTTCCGAACCAGGAAGAACCTGGAATAGAACCCTTTCCCCTTCTGCGAAAGGGGTACAGGCTCTACTGCCCCCTTGGTGAAAAGTTGGTGGGCTTCGAGATGAAGGAGCCTGAGATGTTTCGGAAGGAAGGCATCCGGCGCTCTTGTTGGAGGAAGGTCTTGAAACTCCAATGTGTGTCCTTCTCTGACAATCTGGAGGACCCACTGATCCGATGTAATAATCATCCAGTTGTGTAGGCAATGGGAAATCCTGCCCCCCACAGATGTGAATGAGGGAACAGGAACAGTGGAAAGAGCCACCTGGCCGCTATTGTTTCCTGGTGTTGTCTCTCCTTTGCTGCCCCTGACGTCCTTTAGGCTGCTGGCGAGAGAAAGAGCCCCTTTGAGTGTATTGTGGCTTATACGACTGGCTGGACTGAGATCCAGAGGAGTAGCGATTTTGATTACCTCCACGATAAGAAGAAAAACCTCTTCCTCTAGCTCCTCTGAAGGGCACCTTACGATACTGCAATGTACCCAAGGACTTAGCTGTATCCGTGTCCTTTTTGATTCCTTGCAGGGCCTCATCGACGTGCTTGCCAAATAGCATCTCACCGTCATATGGTAGATCCAAGATCTTATTCTGCACCTCCTGCCTGAACCATGTGGCCTTTAACCACCCTTGGCGTCGCAGAACCGCCGAGCCAGCTAGTGCCCGGAAAGCGGTGGTTGCAATATCCATTGCCACATCAATGACCTCCGAAGAGGCCCGCTCCCCTTCGAGCAAAATCTTCTTCACATCTTCCTTAGACGAATCCTGCAGTTCGTCAACAAATGGGGCAAGATCGCACCACATTTGTCGATCATAGCGTCCCAGAATCGCTAACGCATTGGCTGCCCTAACCAGGAGACTGGCCATAGCTGAAAACCTCTTGCCTACATTGTCTAGGCGCCTGCCCTCCTTATCCGGCGGCGTAGTCATCGGCGCAGAAGGATTCTTGGACTTGCTTTGGGCAGCCTGCGAAATGACCGAATCCGGTTTCGGTTGGCCAAGTAAACATGCTGGACTGCCATCCGGTGCCTTATACTTCTTTTCCAGTCTCGGAAGTACCGGGAGGACTGTAGCCGGATTATGCATAGCCTTCAAGCCCTCAGACCAGACATGCTCGATGATTGGAATGGACCTCACTGACTTCCTGAATGGTTCTTTAAAGTCATACAAAAAGCAATCCGATTGCACTGTGGTCACTGGGAGACCAAATCTTTTGGATGCCCTGTCCATTAAGTTGTGAAACCCTCCAACGTCCGCTGGAGGCGAAGTAATATTATCCGGGTCGGTGTTGTCCGGATCTATAGGGTCAGCAGTATTCCATGGCGCCTGTTGATCTTGATCAGGATCCGCTTGCTGGTCTGCATCTGAAGACGCAGAGTCATCATCATCATCAGTCTCTTGCACCTGTACTACCTCTTGAGGGCGCACTTCCAGCGCGGTGGCACGCTCTCTTGGGGGTAAAGAATGGTCTGCCACAGGACGTAATGTCTGAGGCGGAGGTGTCGTGGGGCGCACTTGTTGGGCTTCCGGAGGTGCCGGGAAACGTTGCTTGTAATCCCGCAACATAAGTTGTAAATCCGCCACTAAAGTGGATGGTATTGCCACCATACCCTCGGGTAACTGACGCATCGGTTGTTGTGGAGGCACGGGCCTGGTAGCAGGACGTTCCTCCTCATAATAATGCTCTGGAGCATAGTGCTGTCGTTCCATCTGCTCCTCCTCAGAGCTAAACTCCTGCACCTTAACCTGGAGGTCAGAAGGGCTATAGGCCTGCCCAAATTCACTGAAAGTCTCTTCCTCAGAGTCATCCTCCAATAGTAGTGTTGGTGGTAGCTTCTGAACCTGGCGAGGAGACGTCATCTCTGGCGTGATCTGTTTCCTTTTCCACGAAAAAACCTGTTTTCCCGCCATTTCCATCGTCGACGAGGTTGTCGTCGACGAGGCCCTCGTCGACGAGGCCGTCGTCGACGGGAAGGTCTTCTGTGTCAGTGTCGACAGTGGAAGTGTAGACATAGAAACTGTCTTCGTCGACGAGGATAGCGTCGTCGACGAGGTGAAGCTCATCGTCGACGATGGTGGAATCGTCGACGGGACCGTCGACGAGCTCGTCGTCATCAACATGGCAACCGGCGTCGTCGACATCGTCGTCGTCGAAGTCGTTCTCGTCGACGACACCGCCGTCGACGGCAGCTTTGCAGACATTGTCGTCGACGTGGAGGTGGTCACCCTCGTCGACGACGAGCAGGATTCCGGAGCCTTGAAAGCAGTCGACGGTGTAGGCGTCGAC
Source organism: Lissotriton vulgaris (assembly GCF_964263255.1). NCBI lineage: Eukaryota > Metazoa > Chordata > Amphibia > Caudata > Salamandridae > Lissotriton > Lissotriton vulgaris. The sequence goes on from NC_141685.1 coordinate 1,096,224,441, forward strand.
GCAGCCGTCGTCCAGCCCGTCGACGAGGCAACCTTGGTAGAGCTGTATTTTTTAACACTCGTAGACGACGTACCTGGGAGTTTAGTCGTCGACGGTTTCTGCTTCTTGTCTGAAGCGACCTCTTGAGTCGGGGTTGAAGGCTTTTTGACCCCACGATCTTTCTCTGAGGAAGGCGAAGAGACTGTAGAAGCCTTTCTCACCTTTTTTGAGGTCAGAAGTTCCTCAGGCTTACCCTGCCTCTCCTTTTCACCTCGGTGAGGAGATTTTTGGGCAGCCGGCCTGTCAGACCTGTCAGAGGTCCCTGGTAAGGCCTTGTGTCGGGACTCGTCTGAAGCAGAAAGGGGGGACCTACCCCTTTTTTGAGACCTTCTGGATGACACCATAGACGAGGAGCCCTCACTGTCCGAAGAGATAATGTCTTTCCGGTCTTTCACCTTCTGAAGCCATGTGAGGAGACGTCCTTCCCTGTCCCTCTGGGTCTTGGCTGAGAAGGATCTGCAAATCGGACAGTCTGTTGGTTTATGGTCCGGATATAAACAGTAGATACAATCCTCATGTTTGTCCTTGACAAACAACCTCTTCTTAGAGCAGGTGGCACAGGCTCTAAAAAGGGCTTTCCTCTCCGACATGCTGAGAAAAAATCCAAGTAGTTGAAGAAAAAACTGAAGAAAACTGAGCAGAGCTCAATGGAGACTCCCTTGCACAACGTGCGGTAGAAAATCTGAGGCTCTGAGCTTCTCTCAGGAAGGTTCTATGGGGTGAGGCTGCTCTGATTGGCTGCTGCAGAAATTTGGTCTCTTTTACACAAAGAGGTGGATAAGCTACAAAATGAGATGAGGCCTAGGCCTATTTTTTCACTTTGTGCTTACTACTATAGTTTTTTACTATTTACCGAGGCTCCCATTCCGACGACGGGGAATGATACAAAGCATGGGAATCTATGAAAGTTCCAATACTGGGGCAAGTAGAAGTTCTTGCTACTTCGTTACTCTTGGCCTGAACACTTTAGAAAACACAATCTGAACACATGGTAAAAAGTCAGAGGGAAGGAAGGGACAGAAAAATTCTAAGCTATGTTATGGTATTGACTTTAGCTATTAAGAGGGATGGTCCCATCAATTACAGTCATACATAAAGAAACAGTTTGTTGCGCAGTTCATCAAATGATGTGACTTATTTCAAATTCTGTTTATTGAGTTTTTAGAGTAATACAGAAATTCAACATATACGCATCGATAATGCCTAGAGTTACAATAAGAATATGGAGTTTACAGTTTGTTAACTAGTTCTGTGGCACAAAAGAACTTAATGAGAATTACAAGTATAATATGTTGCATATGATGGTCGGCAATCTTCCATCATTCCACCCTCTGAAGCGACGGCCATATAAGAAAACAAGTTACTTACCTGTAACTACAGTTATCCAGTATTGGTATCTTTCATAGATTCACATGCCTGAATCATTCCCCGTCGTCGAGGCGGGAGTCCCACGGTAAATTATATATATATAGCAGTGCCTAAAAACCATTAGTAGTAGGCTAGAAAAGGATATAGGCCCAACTAGGCCCAAAACTTAGCAGCCTATCTACCTCCTTATGTAAAAAGAACTGAAAATGTAGCCTCAGCCAATCAGCTAACCTCACCCTCTAGAACCTTCCCAGCCCAGGCAGTTCTCCTCAGATTTTCCCAGCACAAGTGAGAAGTAGTATCCATAATAAGAACTGCCCAGCCGGGGAGGAGGGTGGGTGCATGTGAATCTATGAAAGATACCAATACTGGATAACTGTAGTTACAGGTAAGTAACTTGTTTTCTTATCCAGTATTGGGGTATCTTTCATAGATTCACATGCCTGAATCAGAATAGCAAGCAGTAATAACCATAACTGTCGATAGAGGAAGGTGGGAGACAATCCAAACCATATATCCCCACACAACCTGGAAGGTACTAGAGCAAGACCATATTTCAGTACATATGCATAATCATGACAATACCTTCATATAATATATATCTATATATAGAGCATTAAAACAGTATTTTAGCACAAATGTAGCAATAGAAACAAGAAAACCATAAAAGGCTGACCTCAGTGAAGAAGATGCTGCAACACTGCTTCTCCCACTGACGTATCTTCATGTAGCACCGGCTGCAGGCAATAGTGCTTGGTAAAAGTATGCACACTTTTCCATGTAGCAGCACGGCAGATGTTTTCCAGGGTCACCCCTGCAAATAGGGCTGTAGACGCGGACATCATCCTGGTGGAATGCGCCTTAACCGTTCTTGTCAGGGGCTTGTTCAATTTCTCATGACAGAAGACAATGACAGAGGAAAGCCATCTGGCTATAGTTGCCTTCGTCACTGCCTGACCACGTGTAGCTTGGCCATAAGCTACAAACAGTTGGGTAGATTTGCGCAAATCTTTTGTCTTTTGTAAATAGAATTTGAGGCATCTTTGGACATCCAAGGAATGCAGCATCCTTTCAGCTGGAGTCTTGGGGTCTGGAAAGAAAGTTTTGAGTTTCACCGGTTGATTGATGTGAAACTGGGTCGGAACTTTGGGAATAAACTTAGGATGAGTTCTAAGTGTCACACAATCTTTTGAAAAATGTAGGAAAGGTTCCGATATAGTGAACGCCTGTATCTCACTTACTCTCCGGGCTGAAGTGAGGGCCAACAAAATAGCCACTTTCCAAGTCAAGAATTTAAGTTCTGATTTATGAATTGGTTCAAAAGGCCTTTTCAGCAATTGAGAACACAATATTGAGATCCCACTCAGGAGGAGGAGGTCGCACTGGAGGGAAAACTCGAAATAATCCTTTAAGGAACTGTTTAATTAAAGAGGAAGAGCACAAAGATGGTTTGTTGTAACTCTTTCTGAATCTGGATATGGCAGCAAGGTGAACTTTGATAGAAGAAAAAGCGAGACCTGATCTGGCTAGAGACAGCAGATAAGGCAGAATCTTCTCTGGAGGAGCCTGTAGTGGATGGACGTCACGCTCTCCGCACCATAAACAGAATCTCTTCCATTTGAAGCGATAGGTTCTGATGGTAGACTGTGCACGAGCCTGAGATAGAACAGCTCTACAGTCTGGAGAAATCTCCAGGTCCTTAAACTCTAGGAAGTCTGGAGCCAGGCGTGCAAGTGCAGCGACTGAGGATCTGGATGAAGTATTTGTCCTTCCTCCCTTGTCAGCATTGAAAGTGTCGGCTTGAGGCGCAGTGGAGGTTGATGGGAGAGTATCAGAAGCTCCTGGAACCAATACTGTCTCGGCCAGCGAGGAGCAATTAGGATTAGAGAGCAACGCTCTCTCTTCATTTTCTGTAGAACCTTTGGGATGAGAGGAATCGGTGGGAAGGCATACGCAAAGATTCCGGTCCACCTCATCAACAGGGCATTTCCTCTCGATCCTTGCTGGTGGAACCTGCTGGCAAAGTATATGCATTTGCTGTTCTGTTGCGTGGCAAACAGGTCCAGTGTTGGTGTGCCCCAGAGCTGGAAAATTGTTTCCACTTGGCGTTGTTCGAGTTCCCACTCGTGACATCCTGTGAACGACCTACTGAGATCGTCGGCCAGAGAATTCTGAATTCCCTGAACATGCTCCGCTCTGAGGGAAATTTTGTGATGGAGTAACCATTCCCACATTTCCTGCGCTTGAAGAGACAGAGCTAGAGATTTTGTGCCCCCTTGCTTGTTTACGTAAAACATGCTGGTGGTGTTGTCCGTGCGCACCAGCACTGCAGAGCCTGCAATTCTTGGCAGGAAGGCTCGCAAGGACAGAAAAATGGCCCTCAACTCGAGGCAGTTGATGTGTTTGTGCTTGTACTGATGGGACCACCGTCCCTGCACTTGAAGGTCTTGGAGATGGCCTCCCCAACCCTCCATGGAGGCATCTGTCGTCAGAGTAAATTCCGGTAGGGTCTGAAGAAAAGTGAGCCCCGGAGACAAATTGTTCTTTGCCGCCCACCATAGAAGAGCTTGTTTCATCTTGGGCGTGACCTTGATTCGGTCCTCGAAAGATCCGTCTATCTGCCGCCACTGTCGATGCAATTCCTCTTGGAGAGGCCTCATTCTGAGTCGTGCCAGTGGAACTAGATGGAGTGCAGAGGAACACATCCCTAGCAGGGAAACAAACTGTCGGACCGAAAGAGACTTTTTTGACCGTATTTGACTTGCCAGCTTTGTGATCTTGTCCTGACGAATTTGGGTCAAGAAGGCCTTGCACTGAGAAGTGTCCAGTACTGCTCCTAGGAACGTCAGAATTTGTTTGGGTTGCAGTTGAGATTTTTTGACGTTGAGGGTCAGGCCCAGATTCGAGAACATTGATAGAGCACTTTTGACCGATTGCCTTGTTGAAGTTTTTATTGGACTCTTTATTAACCAATCGTCGAGGTACGGGAATACTTGGATTCCCTGTGACCTCAACGCAGCTGCAACCGGAACTAGAGTCTTGGTAAAGATTCTCGGTGCAGATTTCAGGCCGAAAGGGAGCACCTTGAATTGAAAATGGACACCAGCCACTGTGAATCTCAGATACTTGCGGTGGTTTGGATGAATGGGAATGTGGAAGTAAGCGTCTTCCATATCCAGGGAAGCTATGAAATCGCCTTCCATGAGGCAATTGAGGACATCCGTGAGCGTCACCATGCGGAAACTCTGCTTTTTCAGATATTTGTTTAAGTTTCGTAGATCCAAAATTGGACGCCACTCTTCTGAAACCTTTTCCACAAGGAAGAAGCGAGAGTAAAACCCCTGATTTTTCTGGGATGTTGGAACTTTTTCTATCGCATTTTTGTGTAGCATCTTCATGGTTTCCATGTATAACAAATGAAGACGAGGAGGGGAGGGACCCCTGGGCGGTGACGTTGGAGGTTTCTGCAAGAACTCCAGAGTGTGTCCGTGTTTGACTATGTCCAGAACCCACTGATCTGAAGTTATCTTCCGCCACTGTTGATGAAAGGCGGAGATCTTGGCGCCCACGGGGAGGGAAGGAAGGGAGGATGGTGTCCGGCAAAACTCACTGGCGTTTATTTGAATCGCGTCCCTGGTAGTTAGAACGTCGTTTCCCTCCTTGACGAGAGAAACCCGCTGACGATGACTGCCGATAGGACTGTTGGTAGTACGGCTTATTCTGAGGTTGATACTGGCGGTTTTGCTAATTTTGATAATGTCCTCTGGAAGAAAAACCACGGCCTCTTGCTCCTCTGAAAAAACCTCGCTTATACTGTAGTGTACCAAGCGATTTGGCCGTATCAGTATCCGTTTTGATCGCAAGCAATGCTTCATCTATGTGCTTGCCAAACAATAACTCGCCATCATAGGCCATGTCAAGTATTTTGGTCTGGACTTCAGGTCTGAAAGAAGTCGTCTTGAGCCATCCTTGCCGTCTGAGAACTGCCGCTCCGGCCAATTGTCTAAAGGCTGTATTAGAGACATCGAGGGCGCAATCGATAATCTCAGAAGCTGCCTGCTCGCCTTCCATGACAACCTTCCTGACCTCTTCAACACGGTCATCGGGAACCAGGTTGATGAATTCCGACAGATCTGACCACATTTGTCTGTCATAACGTGCTAAAATTGCCAAAGAATTAGCAATCTTAACAGTAGCAGCGGCATTAGCTGAGAACTTCTTCCCAATCGCATCCAATCTCCTGCCCTCTTTGTCTGGAGGTGTTGAAATTGGTGCAGCCGGATTCTTGGATCGTTGTTGAGCCGCTTGTAAAATCACTGAGTCAGGACGTGGATGACCAATCAAACACGAAGGAGTATCCGGTGGTGCTCGGTACTTCTTGTCGACTCTTGGAAGAACCGCCGGGATGGAAGCTGGCGTCTTCATTATATTAATCCCTTCTTTCCAAATATATTCAATGATAGGGATAGATCTGGATACCCTTCTATACCCTTCTTTGAAATCATGAAGAAAACAGTCAGTCTGCTCAACCGAAACTGTAATTGCAAATCGAGCAGCTGCCCGGTGCATGATGTTATGAAAACCTCCTATGTCTTCTGGCGGAGAATCTGAAGGTTGTGGCAAATTAGGAGAGGGCATAGGAATGATGTAATCATTCCATGGTTCCGTAGGCGTGAAATCCGGAAGTTCCCCATCCCCTCTTTCATCCTCATCTGGAGAGGAGACGTCAACATCATGACCTCCAGTCCCGGGGTCAACATCCTGCCTTGGAGAGTGCGAAGGATGTGGCGGGGAATTTATCAGCATGTCTACTGGCACAGGATTTGGAGTAGGCAGAGTTGGTGGAAACCTCTGACGATAATCAGCCAGCATGGCCTGTAAATCATGAATTAGAAAAGACGGAAGATGAGTCGTGTCTTCTGCGTGTTGTTGCTCCTGATGATAAGGAGTAGCTAAATTTTCCTGATAGTAATGAACCTCATCATCATCTTCATCCTCTTGATATTTTATGTGTAACTGGGAAGGGTGATGGGCCACTCCAAAAGGCTCGTCATCATCCCCTTCATCATCAGAATCTGCCTCCACGTAGTTTTCCAAAATATGCGAAGGCAAGAGGGGAGACAAATGAGAGTAACTCTGTCTCTGAAATGATTTCATCTGGAAATGGGTATACTGTACCCTTACCGGAGATGTAGGCAATAAATGCGTAGACGGCACATTCAAAGATGCCAGCGCTGCTGTCGACGGTAGAAGTGAAACAGATGTGTGAGTTGCCGGTACTGTCGTCGACGGTATCGTCATTGGTGTTGTAATCGTCGACGAGGACTTTTTTGAAGGCGTCCTAGTAGACGGATCCGTCGACGGACTCTTCGTCGTCGAGCTTGTCGTCGATGGAGCTGAAACCTTCGTCGACGGGCTTGTCGTCGACAGGGTCTTCGTCGACGGGCTCTTCGTCGACGAGCTTGTCGTCGATGGAGCTGAAACCTTCGTCGACGGGCTTGTCGTCGACAGGGTCTTCGTCGACGGGCTCTTCGTCGACGGGCTCTTCGTCGACGGGCTCTTCGTCGAGGGGATCTTCGTCGACGAGCTTGTCGTCGATGGAGCTGAAACCTTCGTCGACGGGCTTGTCGTCGACAGGGTCTTCGTCGACGGACTCTTCGTCGTCGAGCTTGTCGTCGATGGAGCTGAAACCTTCGTCGACGGGCTTGTCGTCGACGGGCTCTTCGTCGACGGGCTCTTCGTCGACGGGATCTTCGTCGACGGGATCTTCGTCGACGGGATCTTCGTCGACGGGATCTTCGTCGACGGGATCTTCGTCGACTGGATAGTGGAAACCTTCGTCGACGGGGGAGCCGTCGACGAGAGCGTCGACGGAAGCGATGACGAATGCTTCGTAGATGGTGATTTGGTCGTCGACGGAAGACTCGTCGACGACGAGCTTTTCTTCGATGATTTTTTCTCAGAAGAAGAAACCATGACGGACATCACAGGAGAAGTAATTGCTGAGGTGGTAACAGTACTTGAAGAAGTAGAGGACGTAGAATAGGTGGTGACAGTGAGAGAGGACACCAAAGAGACAGCTTTAGTGCGGACTGTACTCACAGTAGAAGACTCTGTTGACGCAGCACTCTTTGTGGACTCAGAGGGTTTATGAGAGAATTTAGGTTTTTTCAATCTCTCAGGAGAACACCTCTCTTTGGAACTGGCTCTCTTACTTGAGGTAGAGGCTCTGTCCTCGTCATCTGTGGCAGACGACTTCAGCCACAAAAGAACTCTTGCCTCTCTATCCCTGATGGTCTTAGGAGGGAAGGTTCGACATATCCTGCAATCCTTCACAACATGTGAAGGATGCAAACAATAAATACAATCAGAGTGCTGGTCGTCCACATGTACCCTCTTCTTGAAGCAGGAACCACAAGCCTTGAATAGAGCCTTCTTTTCAGACATCTTGAGAGAATAGAAGAAATTTTGAAGAAAAACTGAGTAGGCACTCAGGGAGACTCCCTTACACACGAAGTGCGGTGAAAATCTGAGGAGAACTGCCTGGGCTGGGAAGGTTCTAGAGGGTGAGGTTAGCTGATTGGCTGAGGCTACATTTTCAGTTATTTTTACATAAGGAGGTAGATAGGCTGCTAAGTTTTGGGCCTAGTTGGGCCTATATCCTTTTCTAGCCTACTACTAATGGTTTTTAGGCACTGCTATATATATATATAATTTACCGTGGGACTCCCGCCTCGACGACGGGGAATGATTCAGGCATGTGAATCTATGAAAGATACCCCAATACTGGATAAAGGAAACTTTACAAAAGTACATTAAATAACAAAACCGTGATGTCATGGTGCAAATACTAAAAAGGTGGTTGTGAGGGGTGGGATGATGTGACTTAGACAATATCAAGCTGTTTACAGTGCACTATTATTCAAAGAGGTTAATACCTGCAATTAAATCTGATTTGATTTCTATGACATGTTTTGATGCCACAAAAACAGTACGTTTACACGTGTGCCACACATCATTCATCTGGATTTTATTTTTTACGAAGTTAAAACTGAAAGAACGTTCTTGCATGATGATATGCTAAGAGCCCCAAGAATAACACAATTCCGCCGTCGTAGCTGTTTTTGCATAACTATAGGTTTGCAGCATTTGCCACACTCCATCATCTGTTGCATAGTTTACAGATTTTAACAAAAATAAATGTTCCTACCTCAAACAGATCAAAAGTGAATAAAACTGTGGTGACATGTTTGCACGCAGGGGAACACCCTTTGCACAGGTTAATTGGTCACCTTTCAGTAGCTTATTTCGGTATTTGGTTGTTGAACTGGAACTAATGAGGTGTGGTCTTTTTCAAGACAGTACTACAGTATATGTAAAAACAATTGCAACGAAATGCCATCGAAGAATGTGCTGCATAGTTTGTCTTTCAGTGCTGCATAATTTGGCAAATTCTGCTGCATAATTTCGTTCTTCCTTGCTGCATAATTCAAGTGGCCCTGGTTATGGGAAACTGGACGAACAGTCAAAATCCCCAGACTACTCGGTTAACAATGATCCCATATCACTGCATGCATGACATTTCACCATCTCTGAATACACAGTCCCAGTGCCTCTTTGCTACACGCAATTAAGTTGGCAAAATGGGGATGTGTGCTCTTCCTTAAGCAAGGAGCCTGTTGCAATCCACCAGCACCGACAATGGGCAAACTGCACTCTAACAGTACAAAGTTAGTGTGCAGAGATATCATGGATATTTCTTTTCTTCGGTAGACTGCCGGTGTGATGTATTGTTACAAGTCTTACCGGACTGCATGCATAACTTGCAATCTGAAGAACATCTCTGCAGCAATCCCCGCACATAGAGCCTGATGTAATATCCCAACCGACAGTACACCCCTGTACAGTCCGACTAACTGCTTCAGCCTAAAGCACACTTGTATGCCCATAGGACAGTACAATAACCAACACCTGAAAGCGGCACTGACCTGTGCAAGAAATAGACTCTACACCAGGACCGTGGTACTCCACAATGGCACCTGTGCCACCCTTCACAGTCAGGATGCCGGCCACCTTCAGAATCACATCCTTGGGAGAGGACCACCCAGACAGAGCACCAGTCAGCTTTACTCCAATGACCTGTGGAGGGGAGAGGCAGGCACATGACTACCAGGAGACAGCAAACAGAACTGTGACCAAACAAATGTTACACTCTTTACTTAGGAGTTTGTACAGAGAACAAATTGTTTTAGAAGGCTAATAGGACTCCTGCTTTACATTTCTCACTTATGAACTGAGATGTGAGAAAATCTTGTCTGCTGAGAGAGATTTTTTTTTATTATTGTAGTTGGGTTTGTTTAAAACATGCGCATAACAATAACCCAGAAGGGGAAACAAAGTAGCAGGAAATCTTACCTTACATACTAAGCACAATTACCAGTACAAGTTGGCTAAACTCATGGCAGAGCATATAAATCTATGGATCAGACCGTACCAGTCCAGTGTAAGTTACAGCCAGTACAGGGTCAACAGGTCTTCTATTCCAATTCACTAGTTGCCACTGCCTGCTCCTCATATTGCAGGACTTCCATCCGTTGGGAGCCCGTTGAAATATTTGTGAAAAAGTATAGGAACTCCGGGAGAATCACCATTTTGATGGCTACTCACCCGCCAGTAAAAGTGGCATCTTGATCTATTGTGCTCTTTTTTAAGGTTGAGCCTAGTGCAGCGCATGTGCTGCTCTAGGAAAACGACCTCTTGGAATCGGTCTGGCCTTCTCACACGCTCGTGCTTGTTTCAGTAGGGGGGGTTGGGGGGGGGAGTGAGTGTAACCGGAGCCCTTGCTTGTGAAGTCTGCCTGCTGTATAGGTAACATATAACCTGCTAGTGATGCTAGAGTGTCTGCAGTGATCCAGGGCTTAGGCATCTTTCATCGTGCTGGTAAAGTTTGTGGCATCTTCACCATTGCTATTGCATGTCTGTGGTCATGATGAGGGAGTGTTAGAACCGCCCTCACAGCGCTCGCAGATGTCTGTGCTTAATCCCCAAGTACGTAAAAGGATGCCTTTCTGTCTACGAAAAAAGGGAAAAAAAGATGATACAAGGACTTTTCTCTCACTATGGCCTCGGATATGTTAAACATGTTGATGGGCCCACTTATTCATAGCGATAGAGTTTTTGCATGTTTCAAGCTTTAGTGTAAGCCATGTCGGATTTTCTTAATATTTAGTGACATTAGCAAATGTGTTCAGCGTGGGAAGTAAATCTCTGCTTAGTTTGTTACACTAAGCGACCCTTGACCTTGCTGGTAGGTCGCTCCCCCACCACACAGCTCCGCCTGTGTGTCCTGACCCTGCCCCAGTTGCCGCTGTTGTAGAAGTTGAGGCCCTCCTCCACCCGCAGGCTACCACCTGCGCCTCATCCATTGTGGCCAGTGGTAGGCCTTAGGTTTGTATCACTGTCGCGGTCTGTCTTCCCTGTACTGGTCTTCTGGTGTCTGTGACCACAGTTGCCCGTCTACACCCTGTGCCTGCATTCTTATCTGTGCCCGTTCTCTTGCCTTCTGCTCCCCTGATTGTACTCATTTTCTTGCCTTCTGCTCCCCTGATTGTGCTAGTTTTCTTGACGCTGCTCCCCTGATTGCACTTGCTTTTCTTGCCTCTGCTCCCCTGATAGCACTTGTTTTTCTGGCCTCTGCTGCCCTGATTCTACCCGTGTTTCGTGCCTTCTGCTCCCCTGATTGTACTCGCTTTTCTTGCCTCTGCTCCGCTGATTGCACCCGTTTTTCTGGCCTCTGCTCCCCTGATTGTACCAGTTTATCGTGCCTTCTGCTCCCCTGATTGCACTAGTTTTTCTTGCGTTCTGCTCCCCTAATTGTACTTGTTTTTCTTGCCTCTACTCCCCTGTGTGCCTCTATGCCACTCGTTTCCCCCCGTTTTGTGTGACCTTTCTGCCCCTTCTTGTGACCTTTCTGCCCCTGTGCCACTCGTTTCCCCCTGTTTTTTGTGACCTTCTGCCTCTGTGCCACTCGTTTACCCCCGTTTTTTTGTGACCTTTCTACACTTTGAGACCTTTGACCCTGCTTGCAGTCAGGTCGCCCCCACGCCGCTGCTTGTCACCTGACTGCCTGGTTCCTGCCTCCTTGTTTCCTGGGTTTTTCCCTCTCCTCTGACCTGGGCACCAGTCCCCCCCCCCCCCCCCCCTGTTCCGACCCTTTCCCGCCGCCGCAGTCCGCCCCCCCCTGCACACCCATTCGCCTCCCAGCTCCCGCCTCACAGCAGCTTCTCCCTCCCAAACCACCTCATATGCAGGCCACCTCATATGCAGGCCGAGAAGCAGCCGCGCAGCGGGCGCGCCTAGACCACGCCCAGCGCCAGAACCCCTGGACCCTGTGAACGCAACGACACCAGAATCCACAACGACGCCAGCACCCTCCACGCCAGCCGAAACCACACCTGCTTCCAGGCCGCCCCGAAACGGACCCACAGACCTTTCTCCTGCCACAACTGCAGCTTCACCTGCGACAGACACACCAAACCTCAAAGGACTGGACCCAACCACCTCCGCTGCTAACTCCTCAACACCCGCTCCGCACACAAACACGCCTTCGAGCTCTGGGATCTGCTAGACACCTCCGCCCCAGACGTGGCCTTCCTGACCGAGACCTGGTGGAACGACTCCTCGGCACCCGACATTGCCGTAGCCATCCCAGACGGCTACAAGACCACCCCCGCAGGGATCGCGCCAACGGAATCAGAGGTGGAATAGCCATCGTCCACAAGTCCACCCTCAAGGTCGCCACCCATGCAGACGACACCCTTAACACCGCCGAACCCCTGCACTTCCGGATCCACACCGACCCAAACACCACCCTCAGAGGAACACTCATCTACAGACCACCCCCCCCCGGACCCCGGGCTCAATTCAGCGACTCCACACCGACCTCGCCAGCATCCACGCACTCGCCTCCACGGACTACATCCTCCTTGGGGACCTGAACTTCCACCTCGAGAACAACAACACCAACTCCGCCACCCTGATCGACAACCTCGCCAACCTGGGCCTCAGACAACCCGTCACCGCACCCACCCACGCTGTGGGCCACACGCTGGATCTAGTCTTCTCCACAGGTTCCCACGTCGCCTTCTACCACACCACCGAACTCCACTGGACCGACCACCGTTGCATCCATTTCACCTTCAAGAAACCAACCACGCACCACCATACCCAACACCTGCCTCGCCACTCCTGGAGCAAAGTCACCGAAGACCAGCTGATCACCTCCCTCGCCAAGAACCCACCCACCAACACCACCAACCAAGACGCCGCAGCCCGAAACCTCAGACAGTGGATTGACGACTGCGCCAACACCCTCGCCCCGCTCAAGAAACCCTCCAACAGCCACGCCAACAAGAGAGCCACCTGGTTCACCGACGAGCTCCAGACCTCTAAACGCGCATGCCAGAAACTGGAGAAGACATGGCTCCACAAACACACACCGGACAACCTCGCAGCCCACAAGGACACCACCCGCAGACACCACCACCTCATCAGATTAGCCTAGAGATCCTCCTTCATAGATCGCTTGGATAACAACGCACACAACAGCAAAGAGCTCTTCAGCATCATAAAGGAACTCTCCCACCCCAGCGCCAACGCGCTGTGCGACCTGTGCGACTCACTAGCCATCTTCTTCCACCGCAAGATCGCTGACATCCACAACAGCTTCAACACCACAACCACCCAGACTACGCCAGACTCCACCTCCCCTGTGAACACCATCAGCGCCAACCGCCTGACCTCCTAGTCCAACGTCAAGGAGACACGCAAGGTCATGAACTCCATTCACTCAGGATCTCCATCTGACCCGTGCCCACACCACGTATTCAACAAAGCAGACGCAGCCATCACACACCTACTTTGGAAGGTCATCAACATCTCCTTCGAAACAGCAACATTCCCGGAAAGCTGGAAGCATGCCAAAATCAACGCCCTCCTCAAGAAGCCCAAAGCGGACCCCAAGGACCTCAAGAACTTCCGGCCCATCTCCCTGCTCCCCGTTCCCGGCAAAGGTCATGGAGAAAATCACCAACATGCAACTGGCCCGCCACCTCGAAGACAACAATATCTTAGACCCGTCCCAGTCAGGATTCAGACGAAACCACAGCACCGAGACAGCCCTCAACGCCACCACAGACGACATCAGGCGCCAACTAGACAACAGCGAAACATCAGCCCTCATCCTCCTGGACCTGTCAGCCGCCTTCGACACGGTCTGCCATCGCACCCTAAAGACACGACTCCTAGAAGCCGGAATCCAAGAGAAGGAGTAGTTTCTGTCCTGTAACTCCAGTTCTGTAGTAGGAGTAGCTCTGTTATAGTCATAATCTAGTGAATAGTCCCGCCCATGTGCGTGGACCCCGGAGCAATCCAATCAAAAATAATCTCTTAAATCGTCAAAAATCGCAGATCTGCACAGACACTGAGAATTTAAAGACAGATAATGCAGCCTATATCCAAAGGCTACACTGTCCAGTACTTCAACTAGAAATTCCACCAAAAATCCACAAACAGCACAGCCTGTCCAGTGTTCTCCACAGAGAAAAACCTTCCCCTACCAGCAAAAGCCTCTGGAATGATAGAGAGAAAGGAGTGGACAGACAAGCCCCTTAGGCTGCCATTATGTGGCTCAGAACAGGATACTGTGCCTTTAAGAGAACTTTCAGAACACTCAGCATCCCAGAATTCACAGCAGGTCCCTTGTACTTTCAGTTCTTTTTGAAGGCGTAACACGCCAGACCTGTAGCATTCCTTACATGAATATCCTTTTCCACCGGGGAGGAGGGCAGGCGCTTATGACTATAACAGAGATACCCCTACTACAGAACTGGAGTTACAGAAAAGAAACTACTCCTTCTGTAGTAGGGGATCTCTGTGTATAGTCATAATCTAGTGAATAGAATGGCAAGCCCATCCCCACACCAAAGCAGCGCTGGAGAGAAGAGAAATAACACCACTACTGTGCGAACAGATTTCGCAGCGAAGCCTGCCCAACCTGAGCGTCTGTCCTGGCATCAGTGTCCAGACAGTAATGCTTACAAAAGGTATGGACCGACTTCCTAGTGGCCGCCTTGCAGATTTCTGCAATTGGAACATTACGCAGCAAAGCAGTTGTGGCAGCTTTGCCCCTGGTGGAATGAGCCTTAAGTTAACCCCCTAAGGTCTTATTAGCCTTTTGGTAACAATTGTATACAGGACACAATCCACCTAGAGATGGACTGTTTTGAGGTAGCAAGACTGGCCCTGACTGATCCATAATTGATAAACAATTGGTCTGACCTACGAATATCTTTGGTTTTATCCAGATAAAATGTCAACACCCTCCTAACATCCAGGGAATGCAGAGACCTTTCCGCCGGAGATGAAGGATTCTGAAAAAACGTAGGCAAAGTTATAGTCTGGTTGACATGAAAATCAGAAATAACCTTGGGAAGAAATTTAGGGTGAGTACGCATAACAACCTTAGCAGCATGAAATACAGTACAAGGTTCATCACAACACAACGCCTGAATTTCACTCACCCTGCGGGCCGATGTAATGTCCACGAGGAACGCCGCCTTCCAGGACAGGTGCTGCAACGAAGCCTTATGAATGGGTTCAAAAGGCTCCTTCATCAAACTGGACAGCACCACATTCAATTCCCACGAAGGCGAAGGAAGCCTGACAGGAGGGAACACTTTCTTCAAGCCTTCCAAAAAGTCTTTGATCACAGGGATCTGGAAGAAGGAAGTCTGTGAAGGGCTTTTCCTGTAGGCAGTCAATGCAGCGAGATGAACCTTAATGGAATGAACATTAAGGCCAGACAGTGTCAAATGCAGAAGGTAAGGAAGGATGACATCTTCCTTGCACGTCGTTGGGTCAAAGTTCTTGGACACACACCAGATACAAAACCTCTTCCACTTGTAAGCATAGGAAGTCCGAGTGGAAGGTCGCTTAGACTCCTTCAGTATGTCCATGCAATCTTCGGGCAGATTCAAATGGCCATATTGCACTATCTCAGGAGCCATGCCGCCAAACTCAAAGACGAGAGGTTGGGGTGCAACATCTGCTCCCCGAACTTAGTGAGAATGTCCAGCCGGCACGGCAGCCGTATGCGAGGAAGGAGACCGGTGAAGCAGGTCTGTGAACCACCACTGCCTGGGCCATTCCGGGGGGATCAGGATCATCCGCGCCCTGGAGTGGGACAGCTTGGTGAGCACCGCCGGAATCAGGGGAATAGGTGGAAAAGCGTACAGAAAGCTGTTCTACCAGTTGATCCAGAGTGCATTCCCCAGCGTCCCTTGCTGGTAGTACCTGGAGGCGAAGTCTCGGCATTTGCTGTTTTCTGCGGTGGCGAACAGATCTAAGTCTGGAGTCCCCCACCTTTCGAAGAGTTCTCCTAGTACGTCGTTGTTTATGACCCATTCGTGGTTTTCCTGAATCAGTCTGCTCAGCGCGTCTGCCTGAACATTCTGCAAACCTGGTAGATGGGTAGCCGTTATCGTCAATCCTCTGGCCAGAAGCCAGCGCCAGATTGTCTGCGCCTCCCGAGACAGGGTGCGCGATCGCGACCCCCCTGCTTGTTGAGGTAATACATCGTGGTCGTATTGTCTGTCTGTACAAGCAGAGAGTTGGTCTGGAAGGACGGACGAAAGGCCTTCAGTGCCAAGTGAACAGCTCTGAGTTCCAGAAAATTGATGCGATACGTGGACTCCATCTGAGACCACGTTCCTTGAATCTGTAAGTCTCCCGAATGCGCTCCCCAGCCTTGGAGAGAAGCATCAGTCACGATAGTATGAGTAGGAATGTTTTTGTGGAAGGGAACCCCTCTGAGGAGATTCTCCGCTGAACACCACCACTTCAGAGACTGAAGAGCATGCAGAGACAGTCGTATCTTGTCGTCCCAAGATCCTTTCCTCTGGTCCCATTGATCCTCCAAGCACTCCTGCAGAGGTCTCATGTGTAGTCGTGCATGAGGAGTGAGGAAGATACAAGAGGCCATCGACCCCAGTAGAGAAGACACCGTCCTCACTGTTGTAGATGGAGCGGTCATAAGAGCCTGAGCCTTCCGAAGGATCGATCGCCGTCGCTCCTCCGAAGGAGACACGCTTGCTGACAGCGTATTGATGGTGGCTCCCAAGTACTGAATGCACTGGACCGGGATCGGGACAGACTTGGACATGTTGATGTGCAACCCCAGCTTGTTCAAGAGAACAAACGTCTTCTGGAAGTCTGCCTGAGCTTCCGAGAAGGAGGCCTTGATCAACCAATTGTCCAGGTACCGGTAGACAAACACCTTGTTCTTCCTGAGGTGTGCCGCTACCACGGCCATGCACTTCGAGAATGTCCTGGGCGCAGATTTCAGCCCGAATGGCAGCACTGTGTATTGATAATGGTTGGTGCCGACTTGAAATCGCAGAAACTTCCTGTGTTTGTACGCGATGGGCAAGTGGAAGAACGCATCCTGTAGGTCTATGTCACAAAGCCAGTCCCCCTGTTGCAACTGAGGAAAAATCTGATGCAACGACAGCATGCGAAACTTTTCTCTGCCAATCCACTTGTTTGCCTGCCGCAAGTCCAGAATGGGCCTGAACTCGTTCTTGTCCTTCTTGCGAACCAGGAAGAACCGGGAGTACAGACCTCTTCCTCTTTGAGACAGAGGTACGTCTTCTATCGCCCTTTTCCTTAACAGGATATCGGCCTCCGCCTGGAGCTCGCGCAGTTGATACTGCGAGCTGACCGGAGGGATCGCTGGAGGAGGGCTGATGAACCGAAGACTGTATCCATTGCAAACAATATTCAGCACCCACTTGTCCTGAGTAATTTTTCTCCACTCTGCCAGAAAAAATTGAACGCTTCCTCCCACCGGAGCGGGTAACGGATGAAGGTGAAGTAACCGCTCATGGTCGAGACCCGGCCGGGCCCTTGTTCGCGGTAGAGGACTGTTGTCCCCCTCTACCCTTCTGACGTTTCTGGAAGGGTCTCCGGAACTGCTGCTGTTGTTGCTGCTGCTGTCCCGAAGACTGCCCCAGTCCTCTTCCTTGTGCGCCGTAGCGCCTCTGGAAAGGCCTGAAGGATTTCTTCTCTTTGGGCTTCTCCAAGCCCACAGCCGTAAGGGTCTCCGCCTCCGCCTTCATGCGGGCCATCTCATCATCTGCGTGTTTTCCGAACAAAGTATCCCCGGAA